>NC_136268.1:68674079-69231579 GCF_964187855.1 Myxine glutinosa | reverse complement strand
CAAGGCCATTCCACTGCCCTCTTCCATCTTCCATTCAAACTCCTCAACTCCATTCTGAACTCATGGATCTCCCTCTGCCTCCTGCTCAAACATGCCTCCTTCTCACCCCTCTCTACACACTCTTTCACTCCAAACGTGACACATGCATACTCAAACACAATCTCATTCATCTTTCTCAATCTATCTTCCACTCTTCCTTCCAACCTATGAAGCGCCCCACACATCACTCCATCCATTCTCTCCCATACTTCCCTTTCTCCCATGCCTGGTCATTTCACTCTCCTCCTCACATCCTTTCCCTGCTGAAGTACAACCCCAGGAGATACAACACTGTGGCTTGCTACCTGGCTGTTTCTCCCGGCCGTCTTACGTGTCCCCTTTTCAAAGGCGCTGCGTTGCTGTACCTCCTCCTCACCCACCTTACGCACACGCCCCATCCGGCTCTGATGGATATGCAATCCTCTCACCGACTCAAACTCACGTCCACACCCACACTTCTCTCGATCCTGCACTGCCTCCACATGCACACCATCACCCCATAGACCAACATCTCCCACACGATCACTCCCACACCCTTTCCTGGCCTGATGGATCCTCAACCCTCTGATGGATCCGAACTCACGTCCACACTGACACCTTACCAGACTTGCATCTAATATAGGGGTCTAATTTGTCCGTTTTATCTGTCCGTTTGGGCCCATCTTCCGCCCCACCTCTCGGAGAGCCATTAGGGTGTTCTCTATTTTTTACCAACACTGTAAATTATGGGTGCCACACAATCCAAACCATGCAGCTTGGCAAAATGGCTTACAAGGCCACCTGCCCCCGATGCTGTCTCTCCAGCGTCACCAGCCTATTCCTGATCCCCACCCAGTCTTTCCTGGGAGTCGTGAATTGAATGGGAGTCGTGAATTTGTGAGGCGTGAATTGACGGTTGAATTCTCTACGGTATCCTAGTCAGTGCTGGCACTAGTATTTATAATGTCCTCGTCTTTCCACTACCCCTCTTCCTTTTTCCCCGCAGCATCCCCCTCTTCCGTTTCCCCCCCCCCCCCTCATAACCTCTCCCACTTCCGTTTTTCTTCGCGGTGTCCCCCTCTTCAATTTTACCCTGTGGCATCCCCCTCTTCCGTTTTTTTTCCGTCACAGCCTCTCTTCCTTTTTTCCGCACGATGTCACTGTCTTCCGTTATTCCTCGCAACATCCCCCCTCTTCTGTTTTTTCCTTGCGGCATCCCCATCTTCCGTCCCCCGTCCCCCCCTCTCCCCGACGCTAGATTCCTCCACAACACCCCCCCCCCTCCCTCCTAGTATATGCAAACCCCACTATTCACGGAAATATTTCCTCTTTTTGTTAAATTCTTTTCACAGATACTTGCAGCTTGCTGTTTCACACTTTGCCAGGCAGGGCTTTTGCCCCCTATGACTGAGGAATGCATTATTTTGCTTCTTCTCCATGTATTTAAGTATTTGAACACCAAAACTACTGTTAATACTGCCTAGATAATCTATTGTTTACCTTCCGATCAATGTGTCTTTTCCGTTCTTTATTCAACTGGATTTTTATTTGTAGATCTCATCACATGGTCCTGCCTCGTTACCAAGCACCTGTTTGGGAAATTCTTCAGTGGCTTCTCAATCCCTCTTCTCTTCTGATGGAAACCTCTTTCTTCAAAGACCTTTCCCAATAACAACGGTCTCCTCCCTTCCTTCCTCTGCTGATTGGTTGAACCACGCCCTTGAACCACCTCCTGATTCATTATTTTCATCAGGTGTGTGTGTGTGGCATGTCTGCTACACAGTATTCAAAATAATTGTGGAAATGGGATAAACGTTGTTTAAAATGTAAATAACGTGTTGGAATCACATCTCGTGTTTGATAAGGAAATGCTTCATTGTCCAATCATGTGTTGCTATAGTACATTATGAATGCTTGTGATGCCAGCAATCATAACTTGCCACACATGCAGTGCTATTATAAAAGTATAAACAGTAATATAATTGTAGTGTGGAGAATACTATGGCTCCTGGGGAGGAAATATCACATGTTAAGTGTATGGAAATCAGTCTTTGCAAGGGAAGACTACTACATGTGGCAGTTGTAGCTCAACCGCTTCAACAGGAGCTGTATGCAAGACTGTGAGGAGTATATGCGAAACTGGTACAATAGAACCCTGGATTCGTGGGGGATAAATTCCTGAAAACTACAGTTTGATAGGCCCCTCCATTTTGGGGTTGGAGGGGGGGAGGGAAGGAGGAAATTTTTTCCCATGCAAAGAGTGCTTCCTAACCTCAGTGTTGCACAGGTAAAAAAAGGAATTGTAATACCCTCTGCCACCATCACCAGGTGGCGCAACACGGTACACATTTACATAGAGAATATACGCCCCTCTCCCGGTCCCCCACCCACATCCCTGAATGAGGCCTCGGCCCCTGAATGAGCTATAAAAGTGTTTATGGCTGGAGTACCCGGCGTTGCTCAAAGTGAAAAAGAAACATTAACATATTTGAAATGAGGGCAAATATAATGGAAAAGCAATTACATCCAAATCAGAATCCATCACAAATATCAAATCATCATTTTACCTTTTGTTGAATATATGCTGGTGAATGTGCCGTTGATCACATTTCTGAGTTAAGTCGGATGACGTCCAGGAAGAAGAAGCCTTACTACCAACTTTGACCGCTTCCGGAATTGTTTCACTATTTATGTTTAAATATCTGGTGATTGTTTTGTATTTATTTATGCAAATGTGTACTTTTATACAACTGTCATCTATCAAAAAGGTTTAGGCACTATGGAGCGAATTTTTTTTAAATCCAAAAAAAAACGATTTTTTTTTTAATTTTCAAAAAAAAAAATCTTTTTTCTTTTTGGCCTTAAACACTCCCAGACACTCAATGATGAACCTCTGAAAGTTTGACGAAGATCCGTTCAGCCATCTCTGAGAAAAATGGCGACACAGACCAACGGCTCTCTTGTATAGTAGATCTATCGCTTTTCACCTGATCTCACTGGTGAAGAATCACTTAAAAATTAAATAATTCTCGTATCCGAATCAATATTCAGATCTTCATCAAAATCTAATCTATTCGTTCTTGTCACACACCCAACCGGTCCACCAAGTTTTGTCCAAATCCGTGCATAACTTTTTGAGATATCGTACTATGTATCGGTTTTAGCCCTATCACTCAATGGTGAAGAATCACTTGAAATTAAATAATTATTGTATCCGAATCCATATTCATTGGAGGTCTCTTGTCCTCCATCAGGCAGCGAATGCCCCAGAATAATAGAGGCGTCGAAGGTCCAAAATTTGTGTTGACTGCTTACGCTGATGATGATTGTGTTTCAATTAGAGACCAAAACAGTCTTGGTTTTTAAACGGTGTTTGAAAAATTTCTCCACTGCCTCCTCCAGTGAGGTGAATTGGAGCAAAAGTACGGCCCTGTGGTGCGGTCATAAAAATCTTTCCTCAATACCACCACCTTCACTCCCACAAAACATAGTATGGAGAACTGATGGGGTTAAATACCTCGGAGTCTATCTTGGCAATCCTGACATGGAATCTAAGAATTGGGAAGGTGTGCTTGAACAGATTGCATGCCGGCTAAAAATGTGGGAAGGACTACTGAGGTCTCTGTCCTTATCGGGGATGCAGCCTGGTTATCAATAACCGACGTAATAGCAGCTATGTTATGGCACAAAGTTATTGCCTTACAGCCACCTAAAGGACTAATCCTTTCCATCCAGCGAGCACTGGTGAATTTATTTTGGAGTGGCTACCACTGGCTTCGACCTGCTGTGTTGCACTGCCCTCGGAAAGAGGGTGGCCAAGGTGTTATGAACATCCCCAGCCGAGTCATTGCTTTTCGTCTGCAAACTGTGAAAAAACTGCTGTTCACCGAGCAGCTGCCATGGCGTCCTTTTGCACTTTTTTTTGTTGCAACAGGCCGGTGGATTGCGGTATGACCGGCAACTTTTCTTGATCGACCTGGAACGGATTCATTTTGGCTCACTTCCGATGTTTTATCAAAGCTTGCTGGATACTTGGAAGGGTTTTAGCGTTCACTGATTAATTGATGCTTATAATTGCCGAATGTTCCTGCAAGAACCTCTTTTTTACAATCCGTTTCTCCCAGGAGTAGATGTATAGGCCATCCTCCAGGCCATCCTCCCCACATCCCCTTTCCCCACCCTCCCCACATCCCCTTTACTCCCAAACCGAAACTGCCTCAACCCAAAAACAGGAAGTGACTCACCACAAACCGGAAGTGGCCAATTAATTAATTATTTTTCAGATTTCGCGATTTTATCAATTTTCTCCCAAATTTCCAAATTTCCATTTTTCATGATTTTATTTTCATGATTTGTTGAATAGGGGTTCCAGACCAGACCACCCTCCCCACATCCCCCCTACCCCCAAAGCGAAACGACCTCAACCCAAAAAACAGGAAGTGACTCACCACAAACCGGAAGTGACCAATTAATTAATTTATTTTCCAATTTTCCAAATTTTCCAAATTTTCAGATTTCACGATTTTCAAAAAAATAAAATAATTGATTTTCAAAATTTCTGATTTGTCAGATTTCACGATTTTCTCGAATTTCCCCAAATTTCCAAAATTTCGCTAAAATAATCATAAAACTAAAAAATTGATTTTTAGTTTAACAGGATGAGAATTATAATACAAATGAATAACATAAATGAAAAAAATAGATATTATTCACATTGATAATGAAATAATTAATAAATTTAACATGGAATTTGATGTACTTCATGGAAAATTAAATAGGGTAAAAGATTTAATTGTAGCTTATAATGAAACATCAGGTGATATTAAAACAAATATTGCAAATATTGAACAAACATTACAGAATATTAATCAGGATAAAATGTTTTACATTGTAAGGACAGGATTATTGACACATGAATATAAATCAATTTTATCTAAACCATTGTCACCGAAGAATACACATAATCCAATCTTTAAAAAGAAAGTATCTATTATAAATGAGTTTTTAGATATTGTTAAAGAAATCATAAGGTCAAAATTATGGAATATACCCATTTTATATGAAATTAAACCTATCGCTAAAATTACTTGTACATTTTGTAAAAATCAAAACTTATCTGATTTTGAAATAACTAACACAAATATTAAAACATGTTTGTGGTGTAATAACCAACAATTAAGTTTTAACACTAATATGACAAATGATGATTATAAGAGAGTAAATATAATAGGGAAAAATATTTACAATAGAGTTTCTCATTTTCAAAAATGTATTACTCAATATCAAGGTAAACAATATTGTAAAATACCAGAAAAGGTTTATAACGATCTGAATGAAAAGTTTAAAGCATATAGACTTTTGATCAACCATGAAGACGAGGTTATAAAATATTCCAATATCACGAAAACTCGTCTCACCATGTTTCTACAATAATTAAAATATACTAAACATTATGGTAATATTTATCTAATGTATGTAACCAAGCCTGGTGTTGCCTTAGCGGCTAGGGTGCCAGCTTAGGATCCAGGGATCCTGGGTTCGAATCCCAGTCGATCGCTGAATTAACGCCAGGGGGGTTGACTCAGCCTGTCATCCTTCTGAGGTCGGCTAATTGAGTACCAGTTCACTGGTAATTCCCTGCTTGTCGTAAAAGGCGACAAACAGGGTTGGCGGCAGGAAGGGCATCCGGCCGCAAAACATTGCTTCAAAAAGGGGACCAACAACAACCAAAAAAACAACAACAACCACGGTGCCCGAAAAAGGCCAACCCCCGCTTTGCGGGGGGAAAGTGGCCTCTAAAGGTGTTTTTTATTTTTATATTTTTATATGTAACATTAACCAAGAAGAAAGTGGATGATATTTCTCATTTAGAACAAGCGCTAATTACCGATTTTAAAACATTATTAAACCTAAACTATGGAAAACATGGCAGAGATAAGGTTGAAGCACCAGATAGAAAAAAAATTCTGAATATACAATATTTATTATTTCAGTTATTGTATAAACATAATCATAAATGTAATCTTGAAGATTTTACTGGTTTTAAAACAATTGAGCGTAAAAAATTTCATGATGAGATTTGTCATAACTTATTTAACACATTGGGGTGGACATTTACACCAACATTTTAATTTTATTCATTTTATGTTGTGGGGAAAAAAATTGATTTTTAGTTTAAAGAACTTTCTCTTATATTAAATGAACAATATGAGGGCATATAAAAAGGTGGTCACAACATATTGTAATGTTTGTGATCGCGATTATAAAAACAATTATAAACAACACCTTCAATCCAACAAATACAAAGCCAAACTTTCACAGATGATGGCTCCACTTGAACAAGAAAAACCAAAAACATGGTATTGCGATGTTTGTAAACGTGATTATAAAAGTGGACGTAAAAGACATCTTGAATCCCAAAAACATACACTCAAACTTTTACATATGATAGCTCCACCCGAACGAGAAACAAAATATTGCCATGTTTGTGATGTCAGTCATGAAGAGGAGTTTTCTTGCTCATCTTAAATCAAAAAAATGCAAAGTTGGTGGGATACACTATTTAGGACACTGATGGGGCATTTAGGGGACATATTAAAATAAGGATTTTTAATTTACCACCCCCAGAACCAAAATCAATAGCTGAGGCGGTTGAAACAGTCAAACCCGCTGTTGAAAGCTATGTAAAGAATGTTTTGGATGAGATTAAACCCCTTAAATTTTATATGGGAGTAAAAATGGAATTGAAAAAACCAAATACTGAAATAGGGGATATTATTATAAAACGTTATAGGAGAACAAAACCGTACTTTATCGCATCACTCCAGGGATTCTTATTAACAGGCGTTTATGACAAACTTATAGAACAAGAAGAACAGGTGGATCATTCGCTTGTGGGTAGTGGATTTACTATTACTAGAATACTTTTCATCAATATACATGTTCTAAAATCAAACCCCCTAAAAGCTTCTTCTTATATTGAATTGCCGAAAAATATGCTTAAAAAGGCAATTATTAATACTCAAAATAAAGATCATAAATGTTTTCTATGGTCTATTCTTGCACGCTTACATCCTGCTGAACATCATGTTCAAAGGGTATCACATTATGAGAAATATGAAAATGAGTTAAATGTTGCTCGTTTACCATTTCCAATGTCCATGAAAGATATTCCTAAATTTGAGAAAATGAATAATCTATCTGTTAATGTTTACGGACTAACGGATAAAAACAAAGTTCAGGTTTTACAAACTTCTGATAACTATAAAAATGATGAAACTCATATTGACCTTCTATATTATAATTTGGAAGAAAATTCACATTATGCTTACATCAAATTCTCTAACCTCAGTACGAGCCACACTCCAGAGGGTCACCTTTCCCCTTGTATAGAGGGACGAGGGTACTCAGGTCCCAATACACTGGAATGCGGCCTTCTTTCACCACCAGATTACAGATCTCTGTCATTCTCTTCACATCCCAACTTCCTTCTGCCTTCAACATATCTCCCACAACTCCCGTCGGCCCTCCCGCTTTTCTACCCTTCATTGCTTTTATCGCTTCCTCAACTTCCTTCTCAGTTATCTTCTCTGCCGGTCCTAAAACTGGGTTACTCTCTATGTTGCCATCCCATTCATTCTCTGTATTCAACAGCATTTCCATATATCTTTTCCATCTTCCTTTAATTCCATCTGGGTCGACAACGATTTGTCCCACTTCATCCTTCAAGCAACTCACCCCCATCACATCACACCTCTCTTTCGCTATCTGCTTTGCAATCCTGAATACTGCTTTCTGACCCTCTTCCGAATCCAAGCGTTCTCCGAACATTTTCCTACATGCCTCCTGCGCCTTTGCTACCTCTTTCTTTGCAGCCTTCCTGGCTGCCTTATAACTTTCATGCTCTGCTGTTTCTGCTCCCGTACCCTTCGCCTTCTGCCACTCCTTGAACTTCTTCCTCTTCTCGTCAATCCTCTTTCCAACTTCATCATCCCACCACCATGTTTCCGAGTGCCTCGGTGGTCCTTTTGTCCATCCACATACCTCACCAACGGCTCCCAACAGACTATCTTTCATTGACATCCAACCACGTTCAAGCTCAACCACATCATCCTCTACCCTACTCAGCCTCTCTTTTCCTGCCTCCCTCACTGTCACCTCTTTCAACCTCCACACCTTCAGTCTCGGTTGGTACTTCACCAGCCGAGCTCTCCTCGCACCTTTCACCCTTATGTCGCAGACAACCAAGTGGTGCTGTGAAACAGCCTCCTCCCCCGGGATCACCTTTGTGTCCCGGAGGTGCCCCCTATCTCGCCTACGCACCATCAGGTAGTCAACGGTTGTCGTCGACCCACCTGACGTGTATGTAACAAGCTTATTATCCTCTTTCTGGAACTGAGTATTACAAATCAACAAATCAGCTCCATCTGCAAACTCCAAAATCCTTTCACCTTCTCCATTTCTCACACCATATCCGTAACCCCCATGAACTCCGTCAAAACCATCCATACTCCTTCCCACATGTCCATTTAGGTCTCCTCCTACCACAACAACTTCCTCATCTTTCACGTTTTCCATCAGCTTCTCTATCGCACACCAGAACTTTTCCTTCTCTTCATCGCTTCGACCAACCTGTGGAGCATATCCTGAGATGACGTTCACCAAGAGCTTTCCAATCATCATTTTCACCATCATCAACCTATCACTCACTCTAGTCACACTCACCACACTGTCTACAAACTCCTCAGAAAACAGGACACCAACACCATTCACGCCCTCCAGGCACCCTTGCCACATAAACTTGTATTTCTGTCCCTGCCTACCCTTCACCATTCTCACACCACTTCCCTTCCATCTCGTCTCTTGCACACAACATATGTCCACTCTTCTTCTGACCAATACTTCCACCACTTCTCCTGATCTCCCTGTCATTGTCCCTACATTCCATGTCCCAAACCTCAGAAACCGATCTCCACTTCGGGCTGTGCCCTGCCCATATGTAGTTGTAATTGTCATGGTTCTCTTTTTGAGGCAATGTTTTTATGGCCGGATGCCCTTCCTGACGCCAACCCTCTTCGTCGTCTCTTACGACACGCAGGGATACGGTGTACCTATTTTAATCCAGGGTAAACACTGGGAAACGTTTAAAACATGGAAATTCTGGGGGGGGAGGGGGGGAGGGTGGCGTCAGCATCACGGCTGTGGTTTAAACATATTTAAACAAAACCATGAAAAACAATCTGGGAAAAGTCTCTAAGTGAGAACGTGGATTTGAGAAAGCAGTAGCAGAGGTGGAAGAAAAACGAGATATAGGGGGCGGGGCACAAGTCGAGACGAGGAGGAGAGCGAACAAGCACGTGTCCGGGAGGAGAGAAAGAATTAATATAGAATTTTTTTGTTTGTTTGTTTATTTGTTTGTTCTGTTTTCAAAACGCTGGACAAAGGGTAAGATGTTCGTGAGAGGTAGGGGGGAGAAAATAAAATAAAAAGAAACAAGCAAATACTATGAAGGAAAGAACCCATATTCACAAAACACTGATGGGGGAGGGGGGGGGGGGAGGGAGCCTGGAGAGACCAGGCCGCACGAGGCGCGAACAAAAAAACGACTAATTACACACAAATTTGCAACAACTACAAAACCAAATAGAAACACACAATAACACATACACAACAAAATACCCAGCGGAGATTTGACAAAGAAACGAACGGGAAAACACTCAAACTTTGATGCCGTGGAGAGATCGAAGCAAGCCTCGTCGCTCGAGGGACCGGAAGTGCCGCTTTTTCCGGAAGTGTGGAAGTGGCTCAGGAGCCCAGGAGAAGTGGCCACACCGGAAGTGTGGCCCAGGAACAAACTTGGATAAAAGACTAGATGAGGATGGCAACCCTAAACCTTGGTCTAAACCTAAAAACAGGGTTGATGAGGTGTGTATGAAGCATGACATTGATTATTGTAATGCCACTATGCTGGATGAAAAACATGAAGCTGATAGAGAAATGCTGTATAATTTATCTCTGATCCGAAATCCAACGTTGAGAGAGAAAGTTGATAGGTTTATCGTGAAGAAGATGATAGGCGCTAAATTGAGATTAGGGCTTGGAATTACCCTTCAAAAAAGCTATTAACTCCAAGGATGATATTAAACCTGAGGAAGGAGTCATTTTAGCTAATGAGTTACACAAACCTATGATCACAAAGTTTAAACGAAGGATGGTTTATTCCAAAGGTGTAGATCACATCTGGTCTGCTGATTTAATTGAACTAAATAATGATAAAGGATACAAATATGCTTTAACCATTATTGATTTGAGAAGTACATTTACCCTGGTTGTTCCCCTGAAAAACAAGAGAGGTAATACTCTGATGTTAGCCTTCCAACAGATATGTAATAAAAGTAAGAGAACGCCTAAGAAGCTGTGGACCGATGAGGGGGACAGAGTTCTACAACAGCATGTTTATGAAATATCTGAAAGAGCATGGCATTACATTATACAGTACATTTAATGAAGGAAAAGCAGTTGTCATTGAGCGTTTTAATCGTACTTTGCAAGAGAGGCTGCATAAAAAATTCACACAAGTCGGTTCTCAACAATGGGTATCGAAAATTCAGGATATTGTTGATAATTATAACAATATGGTACATTCATCTACTGAAGAAAAACCGTCCGAAACAGTTACAAAATTAGAATATGAAAAGGAGATTAATTTGAGAAAACCAAAGTTCAAAGTTGACGATGTTGTAAGAATATACAGGTGGAAAAGTCATTTTGAGAAGGCTTACACAAAGAGATGGACTGATGAACTTTTTAAAATCGTTGAGGTGACGGATACAGTACCTTGGACTTATAAATTATATGATTTACATGGAGAAGAAATCTTAGGGTCATTTTATTCACAAGAGTTACAAAAGACAAAACTTGGCGAATATATTATTTTAAAAAATTGATCTTTAGTATAAAGAAACATTGCGTTATTAAAATAAGTAATGCTTTTTTACGCTCGATCAAAACATTCAAACAAGTTTAAAGCCCTGTTTGAATTATTGTATAATAACATGAATACCATTTGTTTCACGATAACTACCGAAGGTTTACATCTTGAAAAGTATACAACGCAAAACATACTGATCAAAGTTATATTACCCCGCGATTGTTTCGAGGAATATTATTACAACCATATGGATATGCTTCACATTGGACTTGGATTACATATCAAACAGTTTTTCAAATGTATCAAAAGTAAAGCAGAGCTCGTTTTTAAAATGGAAACACCCCTTGAATTTATCGTTGATGTAAAGTCGTTGTTCGATAATTCTAGTACGTGGCTGGGAATTAATATAGAATCTGTTCAAAATATAATTCCCGTAAATATTCAAACGTATCAAACGGCTCCAACCCCTATTTCGCCATCAAGTTTTAATTCACTTTGTCAATCATTTAAAATGCCAACCATCGAAATAAAATGTAGTAATAATACTCTTTCTTTTATTTTTGAGATGGCACATATGGTAAAAAAAGATTGTTTCTTTCACTAATTCAGAAACAGAAATAGAGGAGGATGAGGGGTGGTTAACGAATAAATTAGATTACCACGGTTATTTTAAATCAGAACAATTTACGCGTATTGGGAAACTTGGTTCTATTTCGAGTAATCCTATTGCAATTCATACAGAAATGAATGAGAATAATATCTCCAAACCATTATTTTTATGTTGTAATAGCGTTATAGGTGTGGTGAAACGAAACGAGACGGTCCACCAAAACTCCAAGCTGTGAGCTTTTATTCACTTGAATGCGACTGATCTACAAAGAAAACACAAAAGCTATTTAAGCAAGCATTTCTGGCCACTTTCATTACCATTACGCCATTGCAGAGATATTAGCAAATGTAACCGATCTTGCAACAATCTTACCAACTCGAAGACACGAGAGCGGAATGACCCATCCTTACTCATAGCGGGTATATAAATCCTCCCCAAGCGGTCGGCGTCGGAATAGCATCATGAGTAACGTTTCGGAGATGGAGGGCATCCCTCGGATGGAACCATATTACTTCACGACAATTGGCACGGTAAAAATGTTTATTGACCCAATTGAAGATAATTAATAATTTTTTTATATTAAAATGGCAAGAAAACTACTTCAGGAGAATTTTTATTTTTGTATTCAAGGATACTTGCAAGAAAAGGGAGCAACATTTTTAATTCCTTATGAATTGGAACATAAACAGGGAAAGTTTGTAATTAAGGATTGGCCATATACAGATATTGTAAAACCTACAACTAGAGACCTGCTTAAAATACTAAATAAAAATGACCTTCTCAAGGTTATGAAATATAAAAGTCTTTTAGAAATTGTCAATAAATCTTATTGGTACCCCATTGTAAGAAAAATAATTATAAATGCAAGATTAGCTCAAAATCCAGATGATTTTATGTATGATGTACTCTGGGGAGATGCTCTAAGGGTAAAAAGAGACAAGGAAGAGAGGGAGAAGGAGGAAAAGGAGAAGGATATGGAAGAGAGGGAGAAGGAGGAAAAGGACAGGGAGGAATGGAAGACGATGAAGGAGGAATTGGAGAAGATGAAGGAGGACTTGGAGAAGATGAAGGAGGAAACAAGAGTAGCAGGGGTAACAGAGGAAGAGGGGGAAGTAGAAGCAACAAAGGAAGGAGTAACAAAAGTATGGACTGAGGCAGTTAAAGCAGGAGCAGAGGCAGCAAAGGAAAAATGGGAAGCAATAAGAGCAAGGTTGGAAGCAAGGAGAGCAAGGGAAATAAGGGAAGCAAAAGCAAGGAAAGAGGAGAAGAGGGAAGCAGAAGCAAGGGAAGAGGAGAAGAGGGTAGCAAGGTCAACTGAGGAAAAGGAGGAAGTAGAGACAACAATAGAAGAGGTGGTAAGGGCAGCAAGAATTGAAGAGTGAATACATAGAATTGGTAAAAACTAATTTGAAATTATTTAATTTCAAATTAAATAACCATTTATGTTTTTGAAATATACATGAGATTAATACTAGATGACAGGTAATACCATTCCATCTTCCCACCACCAAATCTGTTTGTATTCCCTGACTTTGTATAGTTATATGATTGTCTTGACTCTTTGTCATACAAACCATCGCTATGCTACCATATAATTTTTTTATTTCCTAACATGTATTAGTTGACTATTAATTGTGTTTCCACATACCGCATTATGGTCACCAACGGGGTAATATTCTTCTTTACGGGACCAAATAAAATCTTGTAGGTCTTCCAAGTTTATTGAAAAGAACCAATTATACCCTAAATCAGGCATATCATACCCCCATTTATCAATTACCATATTAACAATATCCCCCTCTTTATAAAGTTTGATTGTAAGTGGTACGTTAAATTTAATACGAAAAGGGGTATGGTCTGGAGAGCCCGGCGTTGTGACTAAATTCTACTTGTTTGTCATAATATGCTGTTTACTCTTGGGATATATATTGTACTACATCACCTAATCTCACCAAGTCGTTGTTACTCGTGGGACTCGGATAATTGATTAATTTATAACTATTTTTCATATTAAGATTTTTAGTTATATCATGTTTCTGTCGTTCAACCTGTGCCTTTGTATAATAATTTGATAAATCAACAGTCGTCTCTTGAGATCCCCTAAAGATAGAACCGTCTTTTCCAACGTAGGTCATTTTGAATAAGAGTAAAAATAATATCAGAAAAACTTTCATTATTGTTGAGGTGAAATAATACGTATAAACATAATTGACCACAACATTTGGAATTTACTTCTTGGATTTGAAACGTTTGACAAACACTCTCCCCCCTCGGAAGGAATTTAATTACTTCAAGAGGTGGTGAAAGCCCATAGCTATCGAAATAGTATTTACCCCCACCATTATAAATACAAGTCCAATGAGATCCATTCCCACTATTATCTTCTAAATTCATAATAATATTCTTTGTATTTTTGGGCAACTTTGGTAATTCATCCCTCATATAAATACTTACGTTATCAAGGTTTAGCTGTTTACAATATTTACCGAGTTCTACATTTGACGTTGTATTCTTTCCAAAATGTTTAAACCACTCCTCAATTTTATTTTCGAAAATAAATTTTCTTTTTATTTAGGAGAAAGATATAATCCATTACCACTTTTAGTTAGTTTTACACCTGCCTGTGCGATAGAAGAAAGCATATCTCCAACTAACGATCTCGCCCTATCAGGTAGACTTTCAAGCCTTTCTGCAAAATCTCCAATTACCCCACTTCCACTAACTTCTTTCTCCAACGCCTTATGTCTTTCCAATTATTTTTGCGCTGCCAGTTGAGCTTTCCTTTCGTTAGCGGCTTTTACCGCTGCTGAAATACTACCCGTCGCCGCCCCCGCTGCACCTACAGCACCGGCAATTTAAGGGGATTAGGGATAGAAGCGGAAGAAATCCTCCTGTTATTTCTTTTAGTGAATATTTCTTCAACATAGGTTTTGACATTTTTAAACTAAGCGAACCGGTGCTATTTAGTTTTTCCTCCTGCACTTTTGTGAGTAAAACACTAATTCTCATATCACCCTTTCTTTGAATCGTACAAGGTTTTTGATTTTGGATACAAGACGATAATTTATCACGATTGATTTGATTAATATATACGTCAGTTGTTACTTTACTCATTTTATTTGTGAAAAGATTTTTTTTTTCCTAGTTATTACTTATGTGATATTGGTCATAACACCATTATCCGTATTGATCTGTAGTTCTGTTTCTTCCAAGAGTAAACAATACGCATCAACTTCTTCATTCTCTTCTCTTTCGATGTATAGGGAAGTATCCACTCTATTGGACTTTATCGTTTCCTTTTGAGCGCTTAGGTCAATCGCGTGGATTGTATATATGTCTTTAAACGACGCCATATCCAAAATGGGCTCTTGATTACCGTTGCTTTCACACACCTTTTGGTAAGACATGTAGGCTTCGGCATAATCATTATTTTCCCAATTAATTTCCAACCTATCTCGCGGGTAAAATGTTTCATCTAGAGAAACCTGAAGTTGTTTTACCGTAGCATTATCACACAGCGCGCTATTCTTATCAGTAGCAGTATCTCCATCGGGTTTCTTAAAAATGAGCCACAGGTACCGAGGCTTTCCTTCCAGAACACCTAAATTCCAAGTGGTAAATAGTGTGTTCCAATTTGACATGTTCCATTGTTCCCCAATCCCATTCACAGCTGTTTTCCTAACACCTTTCATATCTTTCGTAATGACTTTATATTTTCTTAGCTCATGTTTTCTTACACCAACCATCTTGTTTTTATTCTAAGTGAATGAATGAATGATCGTTTTGAGGCCATTTTTCCCCGCTAAAGCGGGGGTTAGCCTTACGGGCCCCATGACCTCATGGTTCCCTTTTTGAGGCAGTTTTTTTTTTATGGCCGGATGCCCTTCCTGACGCCAACCCTTGGTCACCTCTTACGATGAGCAGGGATACGGTGTACCAGTGTACCTATTCTAAACCGGGGTACACACCGGGATCATTCATCCCAGCAAGCTGGTACTCAATTTGCTGACCTGGGAAGGATGACAGGCTGAGTCAATCCCCCTGGTGTTAATTCAGCGATCGACCGGGATTCGAACTCAGGATTCTAGGATCCCAAGCCGGCACCCTAACCGCTAAGCCAACACCAGGCTAAGTAGAATAAAAAAAACTTTTAGCATTTTAGTTTTAATTTTTTCAATTTATCCTCTTTGATTTTTTGTTCTAGTCGCGAATAATTAGTGTGTGGCAGCAAAAACAATTTTTCAAAACATAATTTATCCTTCATTGAAAATTTTGATGGAATTAAAAATTCTCCGCTCGACGTTAACATAATCTCTCCTCTTTCCCGAGTAAATACAAGACCTATTTTCCCAAACGCTAACTCTTGATAAGTTTTCTTTTTATCTTGATCACTCGTGTTAAAACTACATTCTAGAAAAAACAGTTGGATGTTCATTTATGAATTAGTTTATAGTTATTATATAATTTTTCCAATTATTTGTTGAAGAACTTCGCGTTGCTGATCTACAGTTGATTGTTGAACAACTTCACGTAGGTGAATTCTGATGGATATAATTTCACCATTGAAAGAAACCATACGGTGATCCTGATCGGTTATCTTAAAATTTCCTTTAGAAATGGTTTTTCCTGACACGGGCAAATAGGTGAGATTCTTTGGCTCCATATTGAATTTATAACCTATTGGAGTTGAATAAGCGCTGAATGAAAATATTGTATTTGTTTTTACTCCATCGTCATAAGCACCATCAACCAAATCACAGTGAATTAATATTGAATTTATACCTGAGGATATGTCAATGACGTTATCACTGACAAACGTATTATTATCCTCAAGCTTTTTTGCGGAGAAACCTAACATCTCGCGGAATGAATTAGTAATCGTGAAATCTATTTTATAATTATTTTCAAGTCTAATAGTTGATTTTGATGTATGTTTTTGAGTATCTATTTCGATATTTTTTGGTTCATCACCTTGTTCTTTCATAACACGTGAAATTTCTGAACATAGTATAGGTATCTCGTAAGCTCCAGGGGGTACTTCTATAGTTTTATATCCAGTTCCCGGATCATAACTAAACTTGTTATTATTTTCTGTGATATTAAACAAGGTATTCTTGGCTTCTATAGACAATAATGCCGCTTCATATTATTTTGTGGGATCAAGTTGTACCTAGTATTGGAATGAAGTCGTGTGATCACTCGTTGTAAAATCAAATCTAAGAGTTGTGTTTCTCATTTTATTGTATGTGAGATAAAAGATCTTTGTATTGGCATTTATTAATTATTTTCCTATTCATCAACTGATCTAAAATGCTTGATATTTCATTAAAACAATTGTTGTTTCCCGCCTCCTTACTACCTAACAGCAGTAATAGCCTATTAACTAATTGTGGTGAGTCGCTCGGAAGAAAACTAACACCGGAGCCCGACCTCAGTCCAAGTTTATCTAAAGCATTTTTAATATGTTTTTCCTTCTCAGTCTTACTACCTTTACCCCTAATATATCCCTCATAATAATCAATCGCGTTTAGCAACTCAATATACTCTCTATCTTCCTCTCTTTCCATATCAAGTGGGGCATCAAAATATTTTGACCCACTGAGCCCCGTTTTTGTGAGAAGAAACAGTAATCTAGGGGTTAATTTAACATTTGGGTGAGTATAACTCAAAAACATTAACTCATCATTAAATGTATATACCCCCTCGTTAAGAAGAATATACTCTCCTGGTTTTCCTGTGGAAATGAGTCCCGTTTTGGTTAATGTTATGTACCTTCTACATTCATTGTCTTGAAGAGCTTCCACAACATGATAAAGTTTATTTGTCTCCCCAAAGTCTCGGGATGATTGTGTTGTTTCTATATTTGTAAGTTCTTGATTTGCTAGTTCATCCAACTCTCGCAACTCCTGTTGTTGTTTGGAAGTATATGTTATCGTGGGAACTTGATCTCATAGGTTAATCAAATTGGGCACTTCCTGTTTTTGGGCTGGGGTATATTCTATCGCAGGAAGTTGAATCGAAACCCCCTTTTGCTCGGAAGACTTTAAAAGAGGCTTAAAAAACTTCTCTTATTTTCTTTCAAATACATCTTCACCTAATAGCTTTTGTCTCCATTTCTTCTTTATTCCCTCCTGTTGTTTAACAACTTTTGAAAGTAATTGCTGATGTTCCTTAAATTTTCTTGCTCGTTCCTCAGCATTCATTTTATTTATGCAAAGAAATTATTAGTTATTATATCTTCTTTAACAACTATATATTTATATTTTTCTGTCGTATGTTTCATATGACCCTCAAATTCCTTTTTACTACATAATGTAGAACAATTATCCCTCCAAAAATTAGTTGTATCTAATGCATTTAGTTTGAATAAAATAAAATAATTAGCATTGTTTTTTATTGAGCAACGAGGGAGTTGAAAGTATGATTGACTAAGATAAATACATAAGATAAATAGCTGTCCATAACCGTTTGATTTTTCTCATTAACACAATCGTCAAAGATAACGAGGTTCTTTTTTGTTTCATCTAAATGTTGGGGTGAAGGTATATCATCCGTATTATCAGTGAGAATACAAGTTGTGGTTGTCGATGATGTGGGTTTTGATTTATTTTTCCATTTTTGTGGAGTATTACAAAATAGTTGTATTACATCCTCAAAGTTTAGCTCATTTAGTTTGTGTTGAAGCTTAAATAACCCAATTATATCTTCTTTTTGAAGGCCGGCATTGAAACCTTGTGATAGTAGTTGATACTCTGGTTGAAAACTTGACTTTGTAAAAACTATTAAATTTTCATAATCTAAAAAATTTGGGGTAAGGAGCATCTTTAAAAGCAAACAGGTTTTTCCACATCCACTTGACCCAACTATTAGGCATCTTAACGAATTTGGGAGGTTCTTATGATTATTAAATTTTATCTTACTTTCCCACACGGGTAAAAAATCATCCATTTTATATAGGGTTGAAAATATATGGCAGGTAATCATTCATCCTGCGTGTTGTTGTCCCTATTTGTATTATAATTGTGTATACATATTAGAAGCGACTCAATCAACCGTCTAATTGTGTTAAATATATCTTGAAATATTTTGAAAATGGGTTCGGCCATTTTATATACCCTGACAAAAAAAATTCGAGAAAATTGTGAAATCTGAAAATTTGGAAAATTGGGAAAATTGAGAAAATGTGAAAAATGGGAAATAATTAATTAATTGGTCACTTCCGGTTTGTGGTGAGTCACCCTGTTTTTGAGTTGAGGTGATTTGGGGGTTTGGGGGATGTGGGGAGGGTGGGGGGGGGGGGGTGGGGGAGAGTTGTCTGGCCAGGAACCTACCGTATACATCTACTCCCAGGTATTCCTCATAGCAATGCCTTGATCAAGAAATTCATACAAGGACGAGTGAACAAAGTGTGCGATCTCAGAGATTCATCTGGGTCGAGGTGGAGACATGCTGGGGCAATTGCAACAATCCTAGCGTTCAGGTCTGTTCGACTTGTAGACCAGATTGTCTGAATTGTGATTCGGGAATTTCGACTGCTAAATATTGGTTGGGACGGTGCCGGTATTGTGGAGGATTTTCGGCTGGCTTTTCCCCTGTTTTTTTTTTTGTTTTTTTTTTTCCCCTTGAAATTAAAAAATCCTTTTCCCCTTTTCCCCTGAAATGAAGGTGCCCCCTCCCCCCCCCCCCCCCTGTTTGTTTAAGCAGTGATCACCTTCCCCTCTCTCACTTGGTAACGAAAGCTGGGATTCATGACCTCTACAGACAAAGACAAGCAGCACCATCCCTTTCAGGATCAACACGTATAGCAATGTGGTCAGAAAGGCTAGGACCCTGGTATCCGTCAGCTCCACTGTGGCCTGTGATGTACACATTACCTATCTATGGCCTATTGGCAGACATACAATGGAGATTAGCCCATTGGGTCCTCCCTTCCAATACCCTGGTACATCATTTCAACAGCTCGGTGCAAGTCACTTGTCCCTTCTGCGAGCACAAGGAGGACCTCTTTCACGCGTACGTGCGTGCAATGCAGAAGATAAACCTTCTTTTTTCTTTTCATAAACTGTCTTTTCCTTTCACTCCTCACATGTTTGTGTTTGGGGTACCCTTTAAGCCCTCATGCAGGGACTCTGGTGTTCTCCTCAACTTCCTTGTTGCTGTTGCAAAATATGGCATATATAAATAGAGGAAAATTAAAATTGGCAATGGTCGTAGGTCTGATGTCATGCTTATTTTCAAAGGGTTTGTAGCAGGAAGACTTCAGCTAGAATTTGACTATTACCTAAGTATGGAGAATGTTAAACTTTTTGAGAAAAAATGGTGCTATGGTAATGTTTTGTGCTTTGTGGATCAAAAGAAATTGGTGTTCACCTTGTAATGATTCATGGAAATATTTTTTTTTTTGGTTCTTCCTGTCTTTGGAATTGTTATCCTTTTCAAACTGGTTTTTTTGTGGATCAAATAAACCGTTTGCAAATTCAAATTCTCTCTCTCTCGTGCTCTCTCTCATGCTCTTCAACCAATCCCTACCCTCACTTCACATGGAACCACAACTGACTGCTCATGAGAAGTGTGAATGTCTCAATTTTGTTTGCATTCAAATCTCACATACCTAAATGCTCCTGGATACTGTCTTTCTCAGCTGAGAAAGTGGAAATATTTTGGCAACTGTAGTGAAATCGTATTCGTACTGAACCCGGGGTGATGCTCGCTGCTCGTTGACACCGCTAGGGGCGTGACTATAAGACCCGCTGCTGCGGACGGTGCTCCGAGACTTCTCCTGTGACACGTTACATCTGTTAGACTCGCTAACGGTACGCCTGCATAGAATATCCAGCTTGCTTGCATTGAATGTTATGAATGGACCCATGTGATGTCACATCGTATACTTATTGTATTTCCTACTTTACAGGATGATGTTATGATCTAAATGCAATTAAACCAACCCGTTGGACTAAAGTTGTGTGGACCTGATTGGTTTTCCACAACACTTAATTGCATTTAAGATCTACCGACATGGCTGGCAACAAGACGCTGACGGTGTCCGTATTCTGCGCCGACCCGCAAGCCCCGGATGGTGGATTGCAACTGAAGCACTGGCTCAGAACATTGGAGAATATTTTGGATGAGCCTGAGACCGCGCCGACGGCTGCCGCGAAGCTAGCAACCCTACATTCAAAAATCGACTACCGGGTGTACAACTCTATCGCTCAATGCGCGACGTATGACCTCTCCATCGCGGAGCTCAAACGGCTGTACATAAAGGAAAAAAGCCCGGTGTATGCACGATATTTGCTGCAAACGCGACGTCAGCAACCCAACGAGGCGATGGACCACTACGCCCAGGAGCTCCGGCAGCTCTTGCTGGACAGCGTCAGGGAGCCACGGACTCCCGCGCAGGCTCAGGATGATCGTCTTTTAGATGCCTTCATTGCAGGGGTCTCCTCCCAGGAACTAAGGCTCAAGCTCTTAGAGAAGACCGACCTGACCTTTGCTACGGCACTCGAGCAAGGGACAGTATACACTGAAGCGCGGATGCAATCGAACACCTATGATCGCACGCGCCTCTTGGCGGGCACCACACTACACGCCCGGCCAGAGAGTGCTACCGCCGAGGACGCGGATCCGCTCGCTGAACTCCGGGATGCTCCGGAGGAAGACCCAGCCCTGACGGCTGCCGTTACGACCAGACCCAAGGCCTTACGCGGGGCCGCATGCTTTTTCTGTGGGGGGGCCTCGCCATGCCCGGGTCGTGTGTCCGGCACGAGACGCTATATGCCATTCGTGCTCGCAAAAGGGACATTACGCGAAAGTGTGCAGGAAAACGGCACGCGGCTCGCGGCTCATTGACTCGCGCGGTCGCGGCGACCTTGAATGGGCTCATTGCGGAGCCCGCGAGCCGAGCCCGAAACCCGGCGCCTTACCCGACTTCGAAGGGGAGGGCCCCTCTCTGCGGGCCCCTGGGCGCTCAGACGTCCTTGGCGGGCGTCACCGGACAGCCACCACCGTCTCATCCTCCATCGGGCACGAAGTACGTGTCCTTGACCAAACTCCGGGCCACGCAAGGGGCTTTGAAGCCTCGCCAAGCCCCAGCAGAACGCTCTCCTCGTGTCGTCCACGAGCTAACGGCGGCCCACGCCCCGACAAAGGCGATTTCAAATACTACGGAGGCCTTTTGCTGCCAAAAGTGTCAAAAGGCGATTTCGAATACTACGGAGGCCTTTTTCTGCCAAAAGTGTCAAAAGGCGATTTCAAATACTACGGAGGCCTTTTCCCGTCAGAATTGTCAGATTTTGAATCGCGAAACACCGGAATGCTTGGGAAAGCCCTCTGATGGCGTTAATGGATTCCCCATGGTCAACGCAGACTCCGGCCACGACCGCAAAACTGCTGCTGGCGTAGGATCCACCCGCGAGGCTGGTCCGACCCATTCGGGAGGCTCAGTCCCGCTCCCAGCAGCCTCATCTGGCCTGGCTCAAGCCCTTATTCCCCTCATGGTCGAAGGCCATTGTGTTCGGGCCTTGGTGGATACAGGGTCTACGGATAGTTTTATCGACCAGCGACTTGTGCTCAGGCATGGATGGCGGATCTGGAGGTCTACGAGACGGATCTTCATGGCTTCCCAGGGGCTTCGACTCAGCACGAAGGGGGAATGCCGATTGAAACTCGTGCTAAAGGGACGGGTTTTCCCTGATGTACACCTTATGGTTTTACCCGCATTATGTGCTGATATTCTGTTAGGACACGATTTTCTTAAGCTGCATGGACGTCTGGTAATGGAGTTTGGTGGGCCTGACACGCTTGTTGTGGGGGCGGACGACGCGCTTGCGGTGTGCGCCCTAGCGCAAATGGACGTCCAGCCGCTTTCGCTGTTCCCCAATCTAACCTCCGACTGCACCCCTGTCGCGGTGAAATCACGGCGCTACTCTCGCGCAGACATGCAATTCATTGCGGACGAAACGGCTCAGCTCTTGAAAGACGGCATCATAGAACCTAGTAGGTCGCCGTGGCGCGCCCAGGTCTTGGTGGTGCGCAGCGAGGCCCATCGCAGACGCATGGTAATCGACTATTCCCAAACGATTAACCGCTTTACACAGCTGGATGCCTACCCCCTTCCGGGGATGGACGCGCTAGTGCAACAGGTGTCCCAGTATTCGGTCTATAGCACTCTCGATCTCCGTAGTGCGTACCACCAGATCCCTATCTCTAGGGCGGATCGTATCTATACCGCATTTGAGTCGGGGCAGCGGTTGTACCAATTTACGCGATTGCCTTTTGGGGTAACGAACGGGGTCGCTTGTTTCCAGAGGGCCATGGATGACCTCGTTGCGCGGGAGCACTTAACCGATGTTTTCGTCTACCTCGATAATCTTACGGTTTGTGGATATGACCAAGGGCACCATGATGCTAATCTGAAGCGCTTCCTTGAGGTCGCGCAGCGGTATCACTTAACTATGAACGAGGATAAGTGCCAATACTCCCTACGCACGATAGATCTTCTGGGGTACACCGTGACCCATGGCTCTGTCGCTCCGGATAAGGAGTGTCTGCGACCTTTGCTCGACATGGCCCCTCCCTGTGATCGGGCGTCCCTGAAGCGCGCCATTGGGCTGTTCGCCCATTACTCCAAATGGGTGCAAAGTTTCTCCGCGAAACTTCGCCCCCTCGTGGCCTGCGACACCTTCCCCCTGAGTCCGGCCGCATTGGCGGCCTTTGAAGGCCTTAAGGCCGACATCGCCCGAGCCGCCGTGGCGACAATCGACGAGAGCGGCTCGTTCGTCCTCGAAAGTGACGCCTCGGATCAGGCCATCGCGGCGACCCTCTCCCAAAGGGGGCGTCCCGTGGCTTTCTTTTCACGGACTCTTACCACCGCTGAGCGGAGACACTCGTCCGTTGAAAAGGAAGCGTATGCGATCGTCGAGTCTATTCGGCGATGGCGCCCGTTCTTACTCGGGCGGAGCTTCCAAATCATCACGGACCAGCAAAGCGTTGCGTTCATGTACGACACCTTACACGCCCAGCGCATTAAGAATGAGAAAATCACTCGCTGGCGTATCGAACTCGCCGACTTCTGTTACACCATCAAATATCGCCCGGGGAAGGATAACCAGGCCGCCGATGCCTTATCACGACCGGCTACATGTGCGGGTATCACCTCTTTGGAGGGCCTACGGGTGCTGCATGCCACTGCGGGCCATCCCGGCGTAACGCGTTTCGCTCATTTTGTGCGGTGTGGGAATCTCCCATATTTGATTGACGATATCCGCCGTATCTGTCGCGACTGCGCTATCTGCGCGGAAATCAAACCGCGTTTCTATAACCCTCCCATGGGGACTCTGGTGAAGGCTACACGCCCGTGGGAACGCTTGGCGATGGATTTCAAGGGCCCATTGCCGGTGTCGAGCGGCTCTCGCCATCTGCTCACTATCGTTGATGAGTACTCGCGATTCCCCTTTGCTTATACGTGCGCGGACATGACTGCTGCCACGGTGATGCGGTGCTTACAGAACTTGTTCTCAATGTTCGGTTACCCGGCCTATGTCCATACCGACCGGGGTGCGGTCTTCTTGTCTCAGGAGGTGCACGGCTATCTGCTCCAAAATAACATTGCTTCTAGTTACACCACGCCGTACAGACCTCAGGCTAATGGGCAGATCGAACGCTTCAACGGGATTATCTGGAGGGCCGTCATGCTCAACCTCCGGACCCTCGGCCGGGGCCTCGATAAATGGGCTTGGTCGCTACCTGCGGCGTTGAACTCGATCAGGGCTCTCCTGAGTACGGCAACCAACCAAACTCCCCACGAGCGACTTTTCCACCACCCCAGGAGCTCGGGGTGTATACGGTCTTTGCCCAGTTGGCTCGCTGGGCCCGGGCCGGCCTACCTTAAACGGGCGGTTCGCGCGAGCAAGTACGACCCCCTAGTGGACAAAGTGCAGATTCTCCAGGCTAATCCTGAGCATGCTCGTGTGATGACGACTGATGGCCGTGAGACTACTGTCTCCGTCCGTCACCTTGCCCCTTGCGGGGTCGCCGACCTAAGTAGGGAATCGGACGAACCGATCGAACCCATCTATGAGACTATGGCCTCTCCCGACGCTCCCATCGCCGAAAGTCTGCCGACCCTCCCCTCGCCGAGACTACCTGGGCCCGACGACTTGGAGTTACCCCCTTCGTCACCCGACCCTGTTGGCGCCTCCGACGCCGGGGACACAGGGATACGTGATGCCGTACCCGGGGAATTTCGGACGCGTGCTGGCAGAGAAATTCGCCGCCCGGCCCGATACGGTTGGGTCGACTGATGTTCCACCCTGTTCGTGCTGACGCTCACTCGCTTCTAGCCGCACTGCCGTATAATTCTGACGGGGGGGAGAATGTAGTGAAATCGTATTCGTACTGAACCCGGTGTGATGCTCGCTGCTCGTTGACACCGCTAGGGGCGTGACTATAAGACCCGCTGCTGCGGACGGTGCTCCGAGACCTCCTGTGACACGTTACATCTGGTAGACTCGCTAACGGTACGCCTGCATAGAATATCCAGCTTGCTTGCATTGAATGTTATGAATGGACCCATGTGATGTCACATCGTATACTTATTGTATTTCCTACTTTACAGGATGATGTTATGATCTAAATGCAATTAAACCAACCCGTTGGACTAAAGTTGTGTGGACCTGATTGGTTTTCCACAACAGCAACCTCGAACTCCAATTCACAACGGGCCTGGATGCCATCTGCTCCCGTGCTCCAAAATCCTCCTCTGCTGCTCTTGGATATTCTCTTTTGCTTTGGTCACCTGATCATTTGCCTGAGGTCACCCATTCGTCTATTTGGAAGTTAGCTAACATCGCTGCATTACAGAATGAATATCCCCGAGGGGGTTAACGGTCATCTCTTGATCGAGTAGAAGGGCTGCATTGGGTTTCAGAGCAATTGGTTTGTAAATAAGGGACGAGTTTGGATCCGAAGTTTCAGGGGATAACTCCTCCCCTCGCCGTCTCGGCTTCCCCTTCGTCCCATGCCCTCTCAGCTTCCCCTTAGTCCCGCACCCTTGCAGCTACCCCCCTTCGTCCCATGCCCTCTCAGCTTCCCCTTTGTCCCGAACCCTCTCAGCTTCCCCTTTGTCCCACGCCATCTCAGCTTCCCCTTTGTCCCACGCCATCTCAGCTTCCCCTTTGTCCCACTCCATCTCAGCTTCCCTTTCGCCCACCTCCTCTCAGCTTCCCTTTCGCCCACCTCCTCCTCTCAGCTTCCCTTTCGCCCACCCCTCCTCTCAGATTGCCTTTCACCCACCCCATCCTCTCAGCTTCCCCTTCCCCCCAGCCCCTCCTCTCAATTGCCTTTTGCCCACCCCTCCTCTCGGATTGCCTTTCGCCCACCCCTCCTCTCGGATTGCCTTTCGCCCACCCCTCCTCTCGGATTGCCTTTTACCCACCCCTCCTCTCGGATTGCCTTTCGCCCACCCCTCCTCTCGGATTGCCTTTCGCCCACCCCTCCTCTCGGATTGCCTTTCGCCCACCCCCTCCTCTCGGATTGCCTTTCACCCACCCCCTTCTCTCAGCTTAACTTTCGCCCACCCCTCCTCTCAGCTTTCCTTTCGCCTACCCCCTCCTCTCAGCTTCCCTTTTGCCACCCCCTCCTCTCAGCTTCCCTTTTGCCCACCCCCTCCTCTCAGCTTCCCTTTTGCCCACCCCTTCCTCGCAGCTTCCCTTTTGCCCACCCCCTCCTCTCAGGTTCCCTTTTGCCCACCCCCTCCTCTCAGCTTCCCTTTTGCCCACCTCCTCCTCTCAGCTTCCCTTTTGCCCACCTCCTCCTCTCAGCTTCCCTTTTGCCCACCTCCTCCTCTCAGCTTCCCTTTCACCCACCACCTCATTTCAGCTTCCTCTTGAAAGATAAGGTGATAGGACAGTCAAGTTCTTATTTTGATCCAGAAATATTGCATCTACTCGGTGGTTAAAAAACATTTCTGATTGATTGGAATCGTATAGCACCATATGATAATGACATATTGCTCGGCTTTGCTTGTCTTGATGAGGGCTCGGCCCTGTTTGTGGTATAGTAATTGGTTTACGACACCTGTGTACAATTTCAAAGTTGTGTTTGATGCTGATGATTATTAAGATAACACACTGTTCAGTACTCTGCTTTAAACTGGCCATTCCCCACGTTCATTACCAGTGGGCGCACCAGCACATAGTGAGTGTCCTGAATGGATTTTTGTACTGTGCAGATGAAATGATTGTTTTTTTTTTGTGGTGATGTTTGCTACAGAAACTATGCCTGTGGATTCCAGTACAGACTGGCAAGCAGCTTTTGGATTTGGAGCTTCCACGCAGCAGGAAGATGACCTTGGGTTTGACCCATTCGACGTCACTAGCAAAGCACTCGCCGACCTGATGGAGAAGGAACTCCGGGTTGCAGGCCAAGAGGTTTTGGGACATTTTCCTCTGAGACATAATGGGACAGCAGACTGTCACAATGGCCTCCATACTGCTGGTTCATCACATGTACACCTTCACCCCCATTTTCAGAGCACTGGGTTTGCCCCCCACCTTGCTCCTGGGCCTTCACGTGGTTTGGCTACGCACCCCTGGTCATCAAGTTCACGAATTCACCAACCAGGGAACCTAGTAGACCTTCCCATGACTTCTACACAGTCTGTATTAAGTACAGGTAAGTTGCTATCTGAGATAAGACTTTTAAAAGCTGGTTATTTATTTATTTTGAACTAGTAGAAGCCCGTGATAAAAATACCATGATATAAAAAATACTGCCGGTTCATCACATCGGGGAAGACCCCGATTCTTTATGTAAATGTGTATCCCATAACACCACCCATTGGTATCCGGTATTACAAATCATCATGTATAAATAAATTTCAAACAACTTGATAATATGTATTACTGATAATATGTATATATTCATGCTGTTGAAACCAAAGCGTTCAGAATCATTGGAATCTCCCGCGATGAAGCTAACTCCAAGGGCCTTTCACTCACTCACTGCAGGCAGGTTGGTGGTCCTTCCGTCTTCTACTGACTCCTCTCTGGCCTTGCCCCCCCAGCTCTCTCTGGGCTCTGCTCTGTCCCCCAAATATTCCTACAGGTCGCACAAGATCTGCCTGCAACCCTCTTATGGTTAAACTGCCAAAATCAAGACTCTCTGCTCACCTTCACTCCTTCATTCCTCTTTTCTCCCGCCTCTGGAACAAACTCCCTCACTCTCTTCAATCCCACTCCACCCTCCAGGTCTTTAAAACAGCTGTTCACCACCATCTCTTATCTTCCCCCATCCAAAACTTGATCTTTTCTACCCCCGCTAATTTCACCCAAAATCCTACTTTTTTTTTTTTTTGAAATACCAACTTCTGTCCTGGAAGTCCTTGGTCCCCTTGTGTTTTATACCTCTCCCCCCCCCCCCCTTCCCACGCCTCCTCCCCCCAAGCCCTCTCCCTCCCACACTTCTCCCTGCTCTCAAATGTGTGTTTGTGTGCTTCCCCTTCTCTCCCCATCTTGTCTTCCACTCCCTCTTTTTATATATTTTGTTTGGTTGATTTGTTTGTGAAATAAATGTTAGCTCTTTCACGAGCCTCGATTCAATATCCAAAAAAAACAAAGAAAACTGTGATGATGAAATTTGATTGAGAAAAATTCAAAATGTTTAATTTCACCCATTTTATGCGGTTGAAAACGCAAAACATCCAACATGGCTTTGCAGTGAAGTGGAAGTGATTTTGCTCACGCCATATACAGTGCCTATAGAAAGTCTGCACCCCCTTTCAAAATTTTCACCTCATGTTGCCTTATAACCTGGAATTAAATTGCATTAAATCACTTTTTCCACCTTTTATTTACATATTGTAACCCACAACTTCCAAGTTAAAAACAAATTCTGCAAATTTCAGTGTTGTGGTGAGAAACTTGTGCACATATCTCTTAATTAGGAACACAAGATCGGTCCTGACAAACGTCCGGTACATATCGCCATGGAAAGGATAGTCATCACGAAGGTTTGAAGGACGAATCAAACCTACTGTGTCAAACACATACCTGGCTGTGCAACCTCGAGTAATCTTCATCTCTCGCCGTCTGCTCACGTCAGTCAACAAGGATGTGCAGCCCACCTCACAAATTAGCAAAGTTATATATGAGTTTAAGTGCCGATGTGAAGCTCGGTACATGGACCGAACAACCCAAAAGTTGGCTGATCGTATCAAACAGCATATCCCCCTGGCGATTCGAGGAAAGAACTTGGGAGTTGGGACTCAACCTGTAGGAGCATGCAAGAACATTCAAGGACCGTCGGCCATTTCTTCGTCTTCTGCCATTGCACGGCACTTGGCTGCCAACCCTGATTGTGCAGACCAATACAATGCAGATACATTTTAGATATTGAGCCGAGGTCGCAGTACGTTACATCTACGTATGTTAGAAGCAACCTTCATCCATTACACGGACCTCTATATTGTGTCGTCAAAAGGAATTTGTGCATTCTCTCGTTCTCTTTCAACATGGAAAGATTAAAGGTGTTGCCCCGACCGCTGTCCATGGTTTGCAAAAGTCGAGTCCCCGGCTTTGGTGGATCCCCATCATCATCCCTCCCTCCAAGATCCATGCAAGTGGTGAGTCATCACTAACAACTCCGCTCCAGCCAAACGGAGCCAGGGATAGTGGTGACTGAGTCAACCAATGGGCGTTCAGAATACCATTTACGTCATGACTGATGAACCAAACGTTGGTGCTGTTACATAGGCATGCTTATAAATGCATGATCCCTCACCTGTTCTGGTCTTTTGCTGTGAATCACCTTCAGTACAGCACGAAAAGCTTCAGTTATTGTTATTTATTTTCTTGTATTTTAAATTTCTCATTTTGGCAAAAGCATGTTTTGTTCTGCTTTATTGAAGGTATTGTGTTCCTGGTACGTTTGTCATCGTTCATGGAGCCTGCGTGTGCTGTGCTCAGGTGTAAGAAGCACTGGATCCACCCCAGAACCGGTGAGCCAGAAAATGTGGCAGGATAGCCTGCGAGCACTGCTGCCAAATGTGAACATCAACTTTGGTGCACCTGCTGCTTCCTGCAGCCTTCCCTCACATCTTTCCTCACCTTGTGGCAAAACTCCGGTGGGATGGCCGAGGGATAGCGGCTGGATGGACCCTGCTATCATCACAGGTAACTAAATCCCAATATTGCAATTTTTCAATACGAGAAACACATATCTTGAGAGAGTGGCAAGGGAGAGTGACTGCAAATTGGAGGTGGAAAATTGCATGCTTGGTCCGGGTCACCCAGATAGCTCAGATGGCAGAGCACTGGTATGGTACACCAGAGGACCTGGGTTCAATTCCTGGTCTGGGCATGTAATTTTCCCACATATATCAATTTAATTATTTAATCCTGTTCATTAATGTAATTGTTTCACTACCCAATGGTGTTTATAATAGAGGACATGTATTTGTCCCCCCCCCCCCCCCCCCCCATTGGAGGAAGACCCTCTCGTGATCAGACCATTGGTGCTCCTATGGTTGGCAGCGAGTGCCCTGGAAGCATTGATGGAAAGAGTGGCAATTCTATGTGTGGGAAAATTGCATGTTTGGTCAGGGTCACCCAGATAGCTCAGATGGCAAAGCATTGGCATGGTTCGCTCGAGGCCCAAGGTTCAATTCCTGGTCTGGGCATGTAATTTTTCCACATGTAGCAATTTCATTGTTTATAATCCTGTTCATTAATGTAATTAGCAGATGAGATAATTCACCCACATCTTGTGACAATTCCACATTTTCACATGAAAGTAAAAATCTTAAGTTGTAGGTAGTCAACTGGCCATCCTAAATTTGGAGGATGTTTGTTTCCAGCACACCCAGAGTACAAGCAGCACTTTCAACTTATTTCTTCCAGTGATCAAGAGTGCATAAAATACAGATCACATGTGTAAATTGGCCAAGTATTTTTTGATCCTTAAATATTTCCATACAAAGTTACTTTTTATAAAACTGTAAACTGCTGGCATTTGTAATACACACTCCTTCTCGGAGCGGCACCTACACATTGTATAATTACATGGAGAATTTGCGAAGTCCCTACCCTCCTCTCCCCTCCCCCCTCACCCCCCCCCCCCCCCCCTGGCCTCCTGAACCCCGGCAACCATGCAGGGGCACACTAAAAGTATAACCACCAAGTCGACTCATTCTGCAGTTTAGGAGTGTCATAAGTCAAACGCACACATACAATGCCTTCAGAAAGTAGTCACACCCCTTGACTTTTTTCACATTTTGTTGTTAGAGCCTAAATTTAGAATTGATTAAATTGAGAAGTTTTGTCACTGATCTACACATAATACCCCATAATGTCAATGGAATATATATATTTTATAAATCCTTACAAAATAATTAAAAATGAAAAGCTGAAATGTCTTAAGTCAACCAGTATTCAACACCTTTGCTTTGACACTCCAAATTGAACTCAGATGTATCCAATTTCTTTGATCATCCTTGAGATGTCTCTACAACTTCATCGGAGTCAACCTGTGGCCAATTAAATTAATTTGACATGATTTAGAAAGAAACACACCTTTCTATACCAGGTCCCACAGTTGACAGTGAGTGTCAGAGCAGATACTCTACCATAAAGTCCAAGGAACTGTCCGTAGAACTCAGAGGTAGAATTGTGAGGAGGCATAGATCCTGGGAAAGGTATAAAACCATGTATAGTGTTGAAAGTTCCCAAGAGCACAGTGAGCTCAATCATTGGGGAATGGAAAGAATATGGACCACCCAGACTCTCTCTGGAGCTGGCCGCCCAATCAAACTGAGCAACCGGACAAGGAAGACCTTGGTGAAGGAGATGCCCAGAAACCAATGACCACTCTGACAAAACTACATAGTTCATTGGCTGAGATGGGAGAAACTGCCAGAAGCCCAACAGTTTCTGCAGCACTTCACAAGTCTAGGCTGTCTGCGAGAGTGGCCAGACGGAAGCCACTCCTGAAAAAAGGCACATGACAGTATGCCTGGAGTTTGTAAAAAGGCACGTGAAAGACTGAGAGAGCATGAGGCAAAAGATTCTGTGGTCTGATGGAATAACATACTGAGGCATAGATATTGACACGTTATTCTCTTGAGCGGTTCGACTCGGAAGAATGAAGGGACAAGACCCCTTAACCTTTCCCATAAATGTTTAGTTACAACACAATCTCCCAGTCGTACACAGAAACAGAACGACTTGACTGGCATGCACAGGTCCTCAACACAGGGTAGAAAAATGCTACAAATGATACGAACACAAATGGGGGTTTGTTCCTTAATTCTAACAGCTAACCTCCCCCTGACTTCCTTTTCCTCACATGAATATAACAGTGCTGTAACATTCTTGAACTGTGGCAGAGTCTCAAACTTTGAAATGTAATTATATTGTTGTAACATACTTTTGGCAAATGGAAATACACAGGTAATATTGTATTTAGGTGTAACCTACATTACTCTTACTAGGGCATGCCCGTACGTGGGTGCAATGCCCGTACGTGGGTACGTGGGTACGTGGGTGTGAGTACGGTGACAATCCCCCCCCCCTCTATTTACATGAAATGGTTTGGTCCATGAAATGTTTTGGTCCATTCGCAACGCCAAAGCGAACGGCGAACGCTTTACATGAAATGGTTTGGTCCATGAAATGTTTTGGTTTCATTCGCAACGCCAAAGCGAACGGCGAACGGCTTGCGAGTACAGTGACAATCCCCCCCCCCCCCCCCCCCTCTATTTACATGAAATGGTTTTTATTAGTTTTAAAACATAGTTTAACGCCAACATAGCGCCAACATAGTTTGCAAACGTGAAATAAATGAATACGCTCTCAAATGTGCCATCCGAGGCAGAGTGTGTTCGCCACGTTCGGCACCACGCGATAGCTCGCTGCTCTCTGATTGGTTGAATCGTTTTTTGGACATAGCTCGGTAAGTAATTGTCCGATTAATATGAAACCTTGAAAAGGCACATCCTCGGGTCCCCAGCAATATACCTGGCAAGTTTAAAGTATATCGGACCCGTGGTTGTCGAGAAACAGCGGTCACAGACAAACAAACAAACACACAGAGATTACTGGAATTATAGATAGATGTTTCTGTGATGGTGAATCCCAGTTTCCAGGTCCATGTTGTAATTGGTTTCTAATCTGGGGTTGTGGTGTTGGTGTTTGGATGGTGTTTAATTTCGACCAGGTGTCTTGGGCGAGCATTAACCTCGATGTTTATCTGATCGAACCTGGCATGACTCCTTTTCAGGAATTCCAGCACAACAAACAGAAAGCTGCCCAGAGGAGAGTCCACCACACTGGCTCAAGTCATTGCAGACTCTTACAGAAGGAGAAAGCCCATTGTCCCCTTCACACACTACCCCACCTACATCATCGTCTCCATTTACTCTGCACAGGCCAGCAGCCTGGAGCTCTACGTTGTTGCCCTTCTCTGGTCTCGCTACGGCAACCACAACCCAAGTTCCACCACCTGGTTTCCAGCCCACTTTGTTGTCTGCCAGCAAAGAACGACCCGATTTCATAACTAACCATTAGGTCATTCGCACAGGCTACTTGGAGTCGCTGCCTATTCTTGGCTAAAATTTTTTCGTTCCCTGGCCATTTCTGAGCGCCTTTTGGTTTAGCAACTTAGACGTCGCTTCCCAGCACCGGTTGATTTTTGTTTTTCCATTTGATCTTTAGTTTGCCCTTTTGGACGTGTTGGACTGTGATATTGCTGAATCGACACCCAGAGCTCATTGGGGTAAATTTCTGTCCCCTTTGGTCCTTAACCCTTCACAATGTGAAACATCACAAGCATTTGTTTGAGCTATTTGGTCATGCATGGTTGGTTGGTTGGTTGGTTGGAATGTTAACTTCCATTGGATTTTTGTTGTCATCTTGTTAATTTAACATGACTTCGTTTTGTTGAAGGTTATATCAGCTAGCCTGCTTTGACCATGGAGGGTACATTGTCTGAGCCACGATGTGATTTGTGGATTTTGTTTTCTTTCATTCCGTACTTGAGGCGAACAAAATGCGAGTCACCCCTCAATTTGCAGCTGTCATGGTTCGTGTGACCCAAAATGCTGTTTTGTAATCTACATGAAGGGGTACAAGTTGGTTCTGGAAAGTCTGCGCCACCCAGTTTCTTAGATTTTTTTTTTTTTTTTGTGTGCACCGGTCCTTCAAGGCTTGACCGATTTTACTGGGTCACCAGGTGTTGCCACGTTGCAGTCGAATACATTCAAGGCGATTTGTAAGTTCCAGTTATGCCAAATCAATTACTTTGTTTACTCGATTTCAATTGAGCCAATGAAATTTGCTGTCGATTCATCTGCCCATTCATGTTCAAACAGGTATACTTATCCCTACCCTTGCCCCAGCAACCTTCCCTCCGCATTACGCCCTAACCAATGTTTACCAACGTCATAATTTATGTTCAATGCAATAAACACTGCAATGACTGCACAGCCAAGTAATACCAGGTGTGTTGGGTGGTTGTAATGACTTTACCAAAGTATTTTGTTGTTGTTTTTGGATGTATGATAATCACGTTTTGTACATTTTGTCTTTGAGTGGTACAACATTGTAATATTACAAGTGATTAGGCCAAGGTCGAGCGCAGCGAGGTCGAAGCCGACTTTTCCTCTTGCGTGAAACCCCCTGTAGAAAACGGATGCCTGCAGAAAACGGATTTTGGAACGCAAGCCACATTTTCCATCTAATTATCAGGTAACTTTGTATGAAGCTTTTACAATTGCACACATTTCTTATTTAATCACCTTAGCTGTGGGATGGCTTTGAAGACCATAAAATATAAGTTGAGTCTTTCCTTCGTGTTGGGAAAGAAGGTGCACAGAGCATATTGCACTTTCTAGGAGGGATTGTTGGAGACCAAATTTTCCAAGCTCTAATCGAAAAAAACTGGGAAAAGGCAGAAAACCCACAATCAATTTCCCACAATTAACTACAATTGCTCTGTTCCTGAATGCAAATCAGACTCGTGTAAATGGAGAAGGTATGACATATCAATGGATGATGGGTGTTAAGGTCGTATCATTTCCTGTTTATATAAGCAAGTGGTGGCAGACACACACATGCTCTTTTCTACTTTTAGCATCTTGTGGCCCTTGGAACAAGCAAATTATGTATTTATAGCAGCCCTCAGTTCCAAAAGTGATTATGGTAAATATTATTTTTCAACTTAGCCTGGGTATTCGCTTGCACTAGATATGACCTTCCCATCGGTGTTAAGAAGCACCCAAACCAGATGCAATGCATCCCTCAGGAAAGTCTTTCTAATTGCAAATGTCCATTAAGAAATAGCCAATTCTGCCATGTCCACACGAGGCACTCCTGCAAGGTTCAAATTCCACTCCTTGGCAGGGATGATCAGGGGTTTGGGTAGAACGTGCCCGTCTACAATCCTTTGGCCGGTGCACATCGTCATAAGTGCAGCTGCAAGATCACTCTTCAACTTCCGTAGTGAACAAGCACCGCTTTCTCACAGGTGTTTACCAAAAACTTTTGGCTTCTTTTAGTGACTTATTTTAGTGTCTTTTCGTGAAGCTTTGTGAGCCATTTCAGGTAACCATCCTTATCTCCCACACAGTATACTTTATGATGCCCTGAACACTGCCATTTCCTGGGGTTTCTGTGAATGCATGGTGGGGCATATTACATCATTTTAAAAATTCCATATTACAGCAGGATTTGAGCCTTTCCCCACATCCCTCCCCACTTATAACACTTAAAATTGTGATTTTTTTTTGTCACTTTTCATGCGTGTGAGAAAACTAGGATACATTCTGTTATTGTGCACTGCTCCTTTCCTATTCCATCTCCAGTTGCTGCATGACATCATCGCCAGGCACCAAAGGGGGCCTGACGATGATGCGTGCCAAAAGTGAGTACTCAGTTTTCACTCCGGTTTGTTTGTGTGCGTGTTTGTTTGTCCGCTCACTTATACTTGTGTACAGGTCACAATTTTAAACCGATTTTCACGAAACTTCACCAAATGGTAGAGTTCGTGGTCTGACAGAATCCTATATATTTTTAGGTCAAAAGGTCACATAGGCCAAAGGTCAACCACTTTGTTCGAATTTCTAAAATCCTCAATTTTCATTCGATTGACTTTAAATTTGAATAAGATTTTCATATCGGATAACTGAATTCAACCACCAACTATTTTTGAGATTGGCATAGGCCAAAGGTCAACAATGTAAAATTTCTAAAATCCTCAATTTTCATCTGATTGACTTGAAATTTGAATAGGATTTGCATATCAGCTTACTGAAACCAAGGTCAACATAGGCCAAATTTCTAATTTCAAATTTCATTGTAGTCAATTTTCATCCGATTAACTTGGTGGTGAGGTTGTTGGCTTGGTTGGTGTTGGTGGTGAGTTGGTGGTTGGTTGGTGGTTTGTTGGTGTTGGTTGGTGGTGAGTTGAGGCTTGGAACCCTGGTGTTGGGCTAGCGGCTAGGGTGCCGGCTTAGGATCCAAGGATCCTGGGTTCGAATCCCGGTCGATTGCTGAATTAACGCCAGGGGGGTTGACTCAGCCTGTCATCCTTCCGAGGTCGGCTAATTGAGTACCAGTTCACTGGTAATTCCCTGTTTGTCGTTAAAGGCGGCAAAAAGGGTTGGCGTCAGGAAGGGCATCCGGCCGTAAAACATTGCTTCAAAAAGGGGACCGAAAAACCACAACAACCATGGTTCCCGAAAAAGGCCAACCCCCGCTTTGCGGGGAAAAATGGCCTCTAAAGGTGGTTATATTTATATATATATAACTTGAACTTAATCGTACCGGTCACAATTTGAAATTAACTGAATTCAACCACCAACTATTTTTGAGATCAGCATAGCCCAAAAGGTCAACATAGGCCAAAGGTCAACAATTTCAAATTTCTAAAATCCTCAGTTTTCATCCGATTAACTTAAACTTTTAAGACTATTTGCATATCAGGTCACTGAATTCAACCAATTATTTTTGAGATCAAAAGGATGCTCTACTGAGTGCCATTCTACTTTGTTCTGTTTTGCCAAGTGTCGCTCTGAGTGAATTTTCGTTTGTTTGTTTGTCCGGGCAATATCTCGGGCACCTTTTGAGCTGGGAAGCTGATATTCGGACATGCCAGTGACCAGGTGATGTGGCTGTAAAAGATATTTTTGATTTATTGATATTAATTTTTTCCCCCTGATTAATTACGCAATTAATCAATTATTGTACACCTCTCCCTCCCAATACCTTTATGTGCTGCACGGCGGAATCGCTGGGCGCCTACGGCACCCCAGCAATTCCGCGCTGGAGGATGTTATTTATTTATTTGACATGGGTGGTGGTGTACTTTGAATGTATCTTTCTTCAAGGTCATATTTTGACCGAATTATTACATTTACGGTTTTCTTGCGGGTTGTATCTGTGGGTTATCTACCTCTCACTTCGTACTGTGCTTGGGGGTGTGGATTAATGCACAGGGTGGCCACAAGGTTGGGGGATATGTTTATTCATATACTTGTGTAATTGTTGCCCTCTGTGAACGAGTGAGGAACAAGACAAGATGCACATTTGAGGAATGTTACTAAGTAAGGCAGCACCAACACCACAGGTTCTGTGCAAATGGAAGGAAGTTTTCAAAACAGGAAGTCTTGATGGACCAAGTTGATATAACTTGATCCACTGTCACCAGCCACCCTGAACAAATAGGAATTTGGCACAGGAAAATGGTCAAAAATACATGAGGGACAAGATCATCGAGGCAGGTACGAAAAGTCCTGGAAATCAGAATGTCACAGAAAAGCAGGTTATATTGGCGTTGTCAATTTAAATTATCTTCACGAATACTGTAAAAGCAAAAAGGAAAGGCTATTCTATTAAATATAAGTAGAATACAATTATCAAAGTGGAAACTTGGCACAAAAAACTGAATTATTGTATGCATTCAGTAAGATCTTGGCTGGTCAGGTGGCCGGAAGTTGGGGATTTGAAGATCTACACCGATATTTGGTCCTTTCTGTCCATGAGGTTGGTGTGGGATGGGGAAAAGGGGTTCACCTACCCTCTGGTTAAATACCAAATGGTTCTGCTGGTGCGAGTGCTATGTTTATCAGATCTCGCCGTTGTCTGCCACTGCCTTAGGTGAGGGTTCTGTCGTGTCTTTTCGCGTGGAGGCTTTGGGCACTGCAGTGCGAGGGACACCGAGAGACGGCGCGAGGGTACAAAGGAAGCCTGCAATAAGTGCGAGACCGAGACCTCCCCAAGCGCAGAACATTGACCAGCCGTAGCCATGCGCCACATCCCCTGGTAACCCAAACAATCCTTTGGGGAACCGAGAGAGTTGGAAGTTCACTTCTGCTACAAACGTGCACAGAGAGATGATGCAGAAAGTGCCTGGGATGGTTCCGGGAGAAATGTGGAACAAAGTTTGTTTCAATTATGAACAAAAAAGTATATTCTTTATACAAAACCTTTAAGCACATCATTTTATTTTATATATATATATATATATATATATATATATATATATATATATATATATATATATATATATATATATATATATATATATATATATATATATATATCTATATATATATATATATATATATATTATTACGAATTTGGGTAGAGGAATATATATAGAGTCAGATAGATCTGTATCGGTAGGTATCCGACTGTCGTGATAGGGAATCTACCTGTAATAAGTTCTATGTTTAGTCCGGTTTGTCGGGATAAGCTGTATTGATGTCCCCGCTACGAGGGAGCAGGGCATGCTAAATAGTGCAGGGATTATGGATAAGATTCCTTTGTTTGTCATCCCCTCTGTCGTCAAACCTGTGTCCCTTATGGCAACGCACTCATTTAAACACTTAGATAGGTCCTTAGTGCAACATTAAATAATTCCCCTCCCTTACCACAACGACTTTGTAAAACAGGCAGGAAGCCAGGCCAGGGCACCGCCGATGGGGTCGCAGCCAGCCACTCCACCAGGTGGCCTCGCAACCAGCCTCGTGGCAGGGTGGGAACCATGTCCAGGAGGACCGTTGATTGGTCCATAGGAGGAACAGAGAACTGCCCCGTGATTGGAAGGATGGGAAGGACTGGTGGACGGTGGTTGGCGCGGAGGGCGCGAGCCTTGAACCATTCAGTGCGGAAGGCACTAGACGGTTCGACAGACGGTGGGAAGTTACGAGGCTCTGGTTGGTAGCGCGCCAGAACTGACGTCACGCGAGGGGACAAGAGGACGCGCTGTTCGACATTTTGTCTCCTAGCTATTAGCTCTTGGCTCTCTCTCTCCTCTTCGTGCTGGACCCATCGCCCTTCGTGTGAAGATTGACCCTTTGTGCTTGTGCTCTCTGCGCTGGGATTGGAGATCGCGTTCTTCATGGTGCGTGGTGCGTGGTGCTTGGAGCGGTCCTTCTCGGTGCTTTCGGAGCTTGGAGTCGTGCTGGGGCCTCGTGTGCGATCGACTCGGAGCTTGGAGCGGTGCGGGCTGTGCTGGGCCTGGCGAAGCGTGCGAGCGAAGTGGACGGAGGGTTCCTTCGCGCCGGAGCTCGGAGCCATGTTGGACGGCGGACACTGCACTACTGACAGATAAGGCCACACCCCACAGAACATTACACGATGAGACATTTCTTTTCGTAATTCAGTCCTTTGTTCGTTTCTGAAGTGAGGTGTGCGGGATCCCGATTTAGGACCGTTATTTATCTTCCGTCGCGTTCTCTTGTTCTCGGGTTCCAAAATAAACGTGTTTCTTTTTGTGCATTGAACTCGGGTTTCGTTTGAGTTGCTTTCCTCCAGGGTCGGAGTTGCCGTCGGGGCTAAAGGTAATCTCTTCCGCTTCTTCTTCTTCCCTTCTTTCTCCCGTGCTTTTATAGCAAAATCCATATTTGGTCGTTGCCTCCATTACTCTTTCGGTCTTCCCTGGTGTTAACCTTGAGGGATTCGCGCGACAAAAATAATTATTTATATATATATATATATATATATATATATATTGCTATACACACACACACGTTGTGTGACTGCTCTCAGTTAACACCGGGAAAAGTGTTATCGAGCGTTCAATCAAGTGGAAGGCAATCGAGCGTTGCTCCGAGGCGTTCAGTTCAAGTGCGGATTTTTATACACGGAAGAAAGGGAAGGGAAAGCCGAAGGGTCTTACCTGTCACGATCGCCAGCAGTTCCTGAACCTGCGAAAAATAAACTCAAACAAAACGGGTTCAAATGTACAAAAAGAAACAGGTTTATTAAAATGGATGCCGATGCCAAGAAAACGTGACGGTAAACTAAGTTTCTAAACGGGACGTCCCCCACACGAGACTTGAACACAGATGAAGGGAAGAAGAACCAGGAAACTAATGGGGTGTGTGTGTGCACTTAGCTCCGATCACTGGAGAAAATCTCATCAGGGTCGTCAAAAGTCACCTGGGGCGCTGGCGACGTCGCGCTCAAAGCACGTGCGTTGGCAGGAACCAGGCCTCGTTGCGCCCTTTCGTGCTGCAGCGCCTGTACACTCGTCCACGCGCTGCCTCTCCCGTCAACTCAATCCCAGATGCCAGACGAACGGGAATGAGGAAATGATGCGAGCACACAACCGCTTACACCGAGGTCCAGGACGTCAGACAGAAGAGTAGAATCGTCAGCGCACAGCCGTCCGTCACCCAGAACGCGAGCAGGCCAAAAGGATCAGGAGAACAAGAAGGCACGAGAACAAGAAGGGCCAACAGCAAGAGGGAGAAGAGAAGGAATCCTGGCCAGACGTGGTTTTTACGTCCCACCTCTGACGTCATTGGTGCTTCTCTTCCAATCAGCGTAGGCCAACACCACAGGCTCAGCTCTCCACCACTCACACTCAGTCCCGGCTCTGACGTCATCGGTCGTCGTACTTTGCCAATCAGCGAGTCCCTTCTTACCCCGGCCTTCCTGTTGGTCAACTCCCACCCAATCACTGTCCTTCTGAGCATGGCTCTCGGCCTGCCTTTATCGATGTCCCTGCCAGTCGGGATTGTCAGCCCTAGTGCTTGATGCCTGGTTTCCCGTTGGTTTTATTGTTATTTAGTGCAGTTTAATGGGCACTTCCTACTAGTGTCTATGGTGTGGTGCCAAAATGGACAAAGGATAAATCACAAAGGGTAAGACATACAGGGAATTAACATAATCCCTGAGCTAGTTAACATGCCCCACCCCCTCGTGATGGGGACAAATATACAACTTTATCCGACATCCGGGCTCCGGGAGGGAGAGGGCTTGGGGGAGGAGGTGTGGGAAGTAGGGTTGAGGTATAAAACACATGTACACTGCTAGGACTTCCAGGAAAGAAGTCGGTATTTCAGGAAAGTGGATCTGGGGTGAATTAACGGGGGTAGAAAAGATCAAGGTTTTGGATGGGGGAAGATAAGAAGATCGTGGGGCGTTAAACCCAGGGACGCGACAATACTGTGCTGTATATTCTATTGTAACGATCATTCGCCTGGTCCTGTTGGAGTCAAACTTGGTAACATTCTGCAAGATGGCCTGAGCATGGAGGCTTCAATTTGGATTACAGTGTGCCAAATGGATGCTTGGGGAAAATGTTACGATCCTCAATTTGGTTGCACGCATCGAGAATGTAACTCTTGCGTGTCTGCTGGCAATTTACTTGCACACCAATAAAGCAATCGATCTCAGTCACAGGAATAACTAGAACAGCACTGTATAGCGCGTACCTCCGCCAGGCTAAACGGTTTACGTTTTGGATCCCAATGATGGGCCGGATCTGGTTCCGGACATGAACCAAAATGTAGTCGCTTTGCTCTCCTCACTTACTCAACTCGTCCACCAAGTTTTGTCATGAGTCATCCACTACTTATCATGCTATATATCGTTTTTGGACCTTTCACTCAATGGTGAACAATCACATAAGACATTCTCGTATTCAAATCCGGATTTGAATCTTCACCAAAATCTCATCAATTTGTCCTCGTCACACACCCAAATTTCGTCCAAATCAGTCCATAACGGCATAACGTTTTGACATATCCTGTTCACAAATAAACAAACCTGACCGGCAAACCCGTAACATTTGGTGCAGGAGTGCAGATTCACATCCCCTGATGTCATAATATTCAACGTCACCAATAAGATTGGTCCTGGGGTGCTAGCACAAAATTTTAAAGGATGGAAATTGAAATAAAAGCAGCTACGTCTAACAAAGACGGGCAAAGCCAAGTGGGTTCAGTGGAGATGGAGGAAACTGTGCCCCAGAATGACAAATGCTTGAACTCAAGAACCCTGGGATCTTCAGTCATCATGTCATCTTGGAAAAACTGAAAAAATTTGCACCTCTATTTCTCTGAAAGTGCTGAATGAGAAAAATTGAGCCATGGCTCATTGTAAAGAACTCTCCATGGGGAATAAAATATGTTAATGATGATGTCATAGGTGCCTCAATTATGACGTCATAATTCGACAAGTACAAAACTTCATCTGATCAAGATGAAATTTCTTGAGCGTCATGTCGGCATAAATTGGTGGAGAGAAAACAATTATGACGTCGTCGGTCACATGGTTCGGCCGCCATATTTGTTTTAAGACAAAAGCATTAAAAACCACTGAAAATACATCCTGGTGAGGGTTTGCAATGTCTGATTGCCCTTTTTTTGTTCTTGTTTCCTGATGTGGAGTAAGTTAGGTGGCTTGAAGATTACATAGGACAGCAATGTGAATTGGGTACATAACAAATCCGGCCCTGCCGGGCACAAGGTAAATCCTTAAAGAGGTTCAAGACCCACCTCCCATGAGGAAGAGCAAGCCAGCCACATACTGCATGAGGCCGCGATCCAAGGTGGTACCGAGCAAACCAACCACCCAGCCGAACATAACCACAGCGACCGCCATTCCTATGAACGCCACAGTCATGCGTCTCAAATCTAGGCCGTGAAGGGGTCAAGGTTCGAGGAACAGCAACGTAAGAACCCCGAGGGGGGGGGGGGAGGGGGTGGGGGGCATTGTTAGCCAAGAGGATCTTAGTTCAAGCTCAAGCCCTGCTAGATTGTACAGGTACATAACACATCAATTACATATTGTTATAAATCTGTGTTAATCATTCATCTCATTAATTGCATAATATTAATTCTAAATACTAATATATATATATATATATATATATATATATATATATATGGTATACGCCATTGTCTGTCTGTCTGTCTGCCTTTGTTCCTTAAGCATCTCTTAAGTTAAACTCCAAACTCAGGGTACAAATACAACTTTATGTGTGGGGGAGGGGGGAGGGGGTAACATAGGCGATGTGGCGGCGGCCTCACGTGGGGATGTGTGGGTTCAGCACGGGAGGGACATAAATTCTCAATGTAAATGTTTACCGTGTAGCACCACCTAGTGGTGGTGGCAGAGGGTACAGCTATCACAATTTCTTTTCCCTGAGCATCACTGAGGTTAAAGATTGCTTTGCACAGGTAAATTTGTCCTTCCCTTTTCCTCTCCACCAACCCCCCCCCCCCCCCCCCCCCCCCCCGCAAATGGAGGGACCTGTCAAAGACCCCCCCTCCCCCCCCCCCCCCAAAAGAAAAGAAAAACAATATGCAGTATATCCAGAGCCTCCATTGGGTATGTGGGTGGCCCCCCTGCAAACCTCATGTGGGGGACCCTTTCTATTTGAGAGCTAATAAGTAATAATATGGTGACAAATCTTCAGGTGAAGAATGGATTTATACCTTGGTTCCGGAGTTGTTTGCGAAGTATTAGAATGACCAGCTCTGTCTGTCTCTGTCTCTGCATGTATCTGTCTTTCCACATCATCATGGGTAATGTATTGTCATATCTTGGCTATGCTTGCACCGATTGTAACAAAACTCGATAGGATAGTAGTCTGGGTCAACCAGAGTGTGATATGTGGCCAACAATGAACTAAGTCAAATGTCAATCGCTGTCCATTATTTGTGGGCCTAATGCTGAGTATGTCAAGAATGAAGATAACGCTGACTGACGTCCTAAAGGTACTTCCTCAAGATGGAGGAAATGACGTAAAATTGAGTAAACGATTCACAGTAAATTTCATTCGATTTACTTTGAGGTTGTTTGAAAGCTTTTTAACAAGTAATACAAACATTAAAAAAGGATGGAGGGATGTTACTGTCGCCTCATTCTGACGCCCCATTCTGATTGGACAAGTGTGCAACAACGTCCTTGACAACGGCAGCCGCAGCCCGGACCCAATTATGTAAAGTTTGAACGGAATTGATCTGAAAAATGGAGGTGGTGCATTTTAGAAGTTTTTCATGAAATCCAATATGGCCACATGACATATGACGTCATCCAGAAGATATACATCAAGTCAAGTGGCATACTATAAGTGGTCCAAGTTTCAACTAAATCGATCGAAAAACTAAGGCGGAGATGCATTTTAAGGTTTTCATTGAATCCAATTTATCCGCCTGGTCACGTGACCTATGACCATCAATTTTCATCAGTTTTGTTTTCGTTTTCATTGCCAGACCATGTGACCGATCTTTTTTTATATATTCAAGTTCATATTGATACGTAGATGCCACAACAAATCTTTTGTGTTAATCGAATAGATTTTTTTTTTTACCTCAACGTAGCTGCCAAACCGCTTCACCAATGACGTCATCTTGTACAACTTTCTTTGCACCATGGGTAGTCGATCATAACATGACAAGATTCAAATCCATAGCATTTGTGGTTTCGGAGAAGAAGATTTTTAAAGTTTTCACAAATCCAAGCTAGTTGCCATGGTGATTGCAAAATCAAAATTCGGAAAAAAGATGATGGCATCAATTCCCATTGGACCAAACATTGCTCGGAAGTTTCAACTTCATCGTTGATCGGAGCAACAGGGCAGATGCTGCAGCTTCCATAAAATTTGGCGCAAAGAATATGTTCAACAAGCATTCTGAGTATTGCGCTGCAATACATGTCCCCTCTGTCGTCCGGAAAACTGTTGGGGAAATTACCAAGGGTTATTCACCCACAGGTTCAAATATCGTTCCCAATCGCTAATTACCTCAGGACGGGCTCGCCTATGATTTGCACTCGGGACTTCGATTTATACACCTTGCAGACAGGTCAGCAGAAGCATGAGAAAATAAGTTGTTGATAAAGAACCTTTCGAGTCGCTAAATATCAGTAATTTATTATATTTTCCAGTTCACGATCAATGATCGATGTGTATATATATATGTTGCTCGGCTTGGCTCTGCCCCTCCGGAAAGCGCGCGCTGTGTCGCACTGTTTACGTTTGTGAGACGAGGCTGAGGGCGCGCGGTGCGGCTTGAGGAGAACTCCAGAATAAACAAGAGATATCCAATTTTTTTTATATTTTCGTTTAATTAACGATATCTGCCAAACCACGTGCCCTATCGCAAATTCCAAAAGGTCATTTTAGTGAACTGACGTGCTGAACAGATCTGTGAAGTTTCCCCTCGATTGGATCAAAAATGAGGGAGGGGCTCGGTTTTAAAGGTTCATGCTTTAAAACGTCATAACTCTGAAACCATGTGACGCATGACGTCATGCACGCTGACTTTTTTGTTCGTCATGGGTGTAGTGAAAATGTATCAAAGTTGAACCCAGGAGTGATGCCCACTTAAACCGCAGAGGGGCGTCTATAAGACCTCGGACTTCCGCGACGCTGAGCCACTCCTGTGACATTTTACTATGACATGTAGTCTTGAATGGTACGTACCCGCACATATATTCTAGGCTTGCTTGCATTGACTAATATAATCGATCCTTCCTACATGATGCCAAGATCCTGATATCCATTGCATGATTGTATTTTACAGGATGATGCTAAAGATCTGATTGAGATTAAACCTACCTATGGGACAAAGTTGTGGACTTGGTTGATTTTCACAACATTTAATCTCAATCAAGATCTACGGAAATGGCGGGACACAAGATGATCCATGTACCGACATTCGGCGCCGACCCACAAGCTGTGGATTCGGGCTCGGAGTTAGCTCACTGGCTCAAGTCACTGGAGAACCAGTTCAGAGCCCAGGATACTGTTCCCACTGCTGAAACGAAACTGGACGTGCTGCACACTAAAGTGGACCACCACGTCTACAGGAGCATTGAACGATGTACGACGTACGATACCGCAGTGGCACAGCTAAAGCGAATTTACATTAAGAAACGGAGCGTGGTGTACACCAGGTATCTGCTCTCATCGCGGCGACAACAGCCCACCGAGTCGATAGATCGCTTCGCACAGGAGCTACGACAACTACTTGCGGACAGTACTCAAGAGGTATGCACTCACGAGCAAGTCCAGGATGATCCTGTCCGAGATGCTTTTGTCTCTGGGATCGGCTCTTCGACTCTTAGGCTAAGACTTTTGGAGACAGCTGACCTGACGTTCACGGAGGCTCTACGGGTGGCACACGTCTACACTGAGGCCCGGGAACAATCTACCGCCTATGACCACACACGGGTCGTTGCGGGGACTTCTCAACTCGCGCGACCGGAGAGGGCTACCGCCAAGGATACGGGAGCGGACTCGACCACGCTAGCGGAGCCCCTGGCCGCTCCCGAGGTGGACTCGGATTCCGGCTTGGCGGCAGCTACGGCGGCCAGGCCAAGGCCTGTACGAAATGCTACGTGTTACTTCTGTGGCAATCGACAGCATCCCAGGTCGGCGTGTCCGGCTCGGGAAGCAATATGCCATTTGTGTTCGACTAAAGGACATTTTGCAAAAGTCTGCCGAAAGACCGCGCGGGGCGCACGAACTCGCACGACCTTGAATGGGTTTATCGCCGAGCCAACGGACCGAGCACAGAGCGGGGCGCCTCACCCGACTTTGATGAGCGGTCCTCCTCCTCGTGGGCCCCTGGCTGCACGCTCGACCTTGGTGAGATACATCGGGCTGCCAAAACAAATGGCGCGAACACGACCGGCCGCAGAGCGACTGTCCTTGACTGGAATCCGAACGCCCTCAGACGGCTACTCATACAATCAACAAGCTCCTGCTTTGACGCAGCAAACAATGCACGTGACACGAGCGCCATCCGACGGCAGCTCGTACGAACTACACGCTCTTGCCTCAGCACGTGAAACTACAGTTGGCTGCGATCCTTCTCGCGTGACACGAGCGCCATCTGACGGCAGCTCGTACGGACTACAAGCTCCTGAAGCTCCTGCTTTGGCACGACCAACGGTGCGTTTGACACGAGTGCCCTCCGGAGGCTGCTCAAATGACCGGAAAACTGCAGCCGGCGTGGGATCCACACGCGAGGCGCGAGCTTCTCGCTCGGATGGCTCAATACCTGCCGGATCTTCCGGCTTTGCTCAGGCCATTATTCCACTCATGGTCGAAGGCATTTTTGCGCGGGCTTTAGTTGACACGGGGTCTACGGATAGTTTTATCGATCATCGACTGGTGCGTAAACATGGGTGGCCGGTCCTCGGGACAACACGACGGATCTTTATGGCCTCCCAGGGGCTTAGGCTCAGCACAAAAGGGGAATGTCGTTTGAAGCTTGTGATAAAGGGACGCATATTTCCAGATGTACATCTCATGGTCTTACCTGCTTTATGTGCTGACATTCTGTTAGGACACGATTTTCTTAAACGACATGGACGTTTGGAAATGGAATTCGGTGGGACTGACACGCTCGCTGTGTGTGCACTCGCGAAAATGGAAATTGAGCCTCTTTCGCTGTTCCCCAACCTGACCACTGACTGCACTCCTGTAGCGGTGAAATCACTGCGCTACTCACGAGCAGACGCGCAATTCATTGCGGAGGAAACGGCCCAGCTCTTAAAGGAAGGTATCATCGAACCCAGCCGGTCGCCGTGGCGGGCCCAGGTCTTAGTGGTGCGAAGTGAAGCCCATCGCCGACGCATGGTAATCGACTATTCACAGACGGTTAATCGCTTTACACAGCTGGACGCCTACCCCTTACCGGGGATGGACACGCTGGTACGACAGGTGGCCCAGTACTCAGTCTACAGCACTCTTGATCTGCGTAGTGCGTATCATCAGATCCCCGTCTCTAGGGCTGATCGCATCTATACCGCCTTTGAATCAGGTCAAAGGTTATACCAGTTCACCCGACTACCTTTTGGGGTGACGAACGGGGTCGCCTGTTTTCAGAGGGCTATGGACGACCTCGTTACAAAGGAGAACTTGACAGATGTCTTTGTATATCTGGACAATCTTACGGTTTGTGGGTATGACCAGGGGCATCATGATGCTAATCTGAAGCGCTTCCTCGAGGTCGCGCAGAGGTATCGCCTAACCATGAATGAGGCTAAGTGTCGTTACTCTCTACGCATGATAGATCTTCTGGGGTACACCGTGACCCATGGCTCTGTCGCTCCAGATAAGGAGCGTCTGCGACCTTTGCTCGATATGGCTCTGCCTAACGATCGAGCTTTGCTGAAGCGTGCTCTCGGGCTGTTCGCCCATTATTCTAAGTGGGTGCAAAATTTCTCCGTGAAGCTCCGCCCCCTTGTGGCCTGCGACACGTTCCCCATGAGCCCAGCCGCCTTGGCTGCCTTTAGGGGCCTTAAGTCCGACATCGCTGGCGCCGCTGTGGCGACGATCGACGAGAGCGAATCTTTCGTCTTAGAAAGTGATGCCTCGGATCATGCGATAGCGGCGACACTCTCCCAGGGGGGGGGGGGGCGCCCGGTGGCTTTCTTTTCGCGGACTCTCACCTCCGCTGAGCAGAGGCATTCGTCTGTCGAAAAGGAAGCGTACGCGATCGTCGAGTCGATTCGGCGATGGCGACCGTACTTACTCGGGCGATGCTTCCAAATCATCACGGACCAACAAAGCTTAGCTTTCATGTACGACACCTTACATGCTCAACGCATTAAGAATGAGAAAATCACTCGCTGGCGTATCGAACTCGCCGACTTCTGCTACACCATCAAATATCGCCCGGGGAAGGATAACCTGGTCGCCGACGCCTTATCGAGGCCGGCTACGTGCGCGGGTATCATAACTCTGGAGGGTCTGCGCACTTTGCACGGCACTATGTGTCATCCTGGGGTGACGCGTTTCGCTCATTTTGTGCGTAGTGGTAATCTGCCGTACTCGATTGAGGACATCCGCCGGCTCTGCCGCGACTGCGCTATATGTGCGGAACTCGAACCGCGTTTTTACAACCCGCCCATGGGGACGCTGGTTAGGGCTACTAGACCGTGGGAGAGATTGGCAATGGATTTCAAAGGGCCGCTGCCGGAGTCGAGTAACTCTCGTTATCTGCTCACTATCGTTGATGAGTACTCGCGATTCCCTTTTGCTTACACGTGCGTGGATATGACGGCTACCATGGTCATACAGTGCCTGCAGAATTTGTTTTCTATGTTTGGGTATCCGGCCTACGTGCATACCGATCGGGGTGCGGTGTTCCTGTCTCAGGAGTGAGAGGTTACTTGCTCCAAAATAATGTCGCTTCGAGTTACACCACACCGTACAGAAGCCCAGGCGAATTTGCAGGTCGAACGCTTCAATGGGATTATATGGAGGGCCGTCATGCTAAGCCTCAGGACCCGCGGCCGTGGCCTCGATAAATGGCTTGGTCGCTACCTGCGGCGCTGAACTCGATCAGGGCTCTACTATGAACGGCCACCAACCAGACTCCTCACGAAAGACTGTTCCACCACCCTAGAAGCTCGGGTAGTATCCGATCTTTACCCAGTTGGCTCGCTGAGCCGGGGCCGGCCTATCTCAAACGTGCGGTTCGCACAAGCAAGTATGACCCCTTAGTGGATAAGGTGCAGGTACTCCAGGCTAATCCCGAGCATGCTCGTGTGATGATGGCAGATGGACGCGAGTCCACTGTCTCCGTACGCCATTTCGCCCCATGTGGGGTCATCAACCCTTATCCGGATATCGACGAACCGATCTACGAGTCTATGGACTCTCCCGAAGCTTCCTCTATGGAACATCTGCCGTCCCTTCCTTCGTCAAATACACCCCTGCCTGAAGGCTCTGAGGTGCCCCCTCCGACACCTGCCTCCAGCGGCTACTCCGAAGCAGGGGACTCCGGGCTTAGGGAGGCCGTACCCGGTAGTTTCCGGACACGTGCTGGCAGGGTAATTCGCCACCCTGACCGCTACGGATGGACCGACTGACATGGAAGGACATCCCCAATCAATTAATGCTGACGCACGCTTGATTCCTGCCTAGCGGCAGTGTAGTTCTAACGGTGGGGAGAATGTAGTGAAAATGTATCAAAGTTGAACCCAGGAGTGATTTTTTTTTATTTATTATTATTTTTTTTTTGTATACTGAATCGAGGCTCGTGAAAGAGCTAACATTTATTTCACAAACAAATCAACCAGACAAACAAAATATACAAAAAGAGGGAGCGGAAGACAAGATGGGGAGAGAAGGGGAAGCACACAACCACAACATTTGAGAGGAGGGAGAAGTGTGGGAGGGAGAGGGCTTGGGGGGAGGAGGCGTCGGAAGGGGGGGAGGCAGGGGGAGAGGTATAAAACACAAGGGGACCGAAATTAGCGGGGGTAGAAAAGATCAAGGTTTTGGATGGGGGAGGATAAGAGATGATGGTGAACAGCTGTTTTAAAGACCTGGAGGGTGGAGTGGGATTGAAGAGAGTGAGGGAGTTTGTTCCGGAGGCGGGAGAAAAGAGGAATGAAGGAGTGAAGGTGAGCAGACAGTCTTGATTTTGGCAGTTTAACCATAAGAGGGTTGCAGGCAGATCTTGTGCGACCTGTAGGAATATTTGGGGGACAGAGCCCAGAGAGAGCTGGGGGGGCAAGGCCAGAGAGGAGTCGGTAGAAGACGGAAAGACCACCAACCTGCCTGCGGTGAGTGAGTGAAAGGCCCTTGGAGTTAGCTTCATCGCGGGAAATTCCAATGATTCTGAACGCTTTGGTTTCAACAGCGTGAAGACGAGCTAGGTGTGAGGCAGGAGCACCAGACCAGAGGGGAGAGCAGTATTCCATAGAGCTGCGGATGAAAGCCTTGTACGTGGTGAGGAGCTCAGGTGTGCCAAGGAAGGACTTCGCACGACGGAGGATGCCCAGTCGGCGACTGGCTTTGGAGGCCAGATTTGAAATGTGGTTTTCCCAGGAAAGATCATGGCAAATAGTGAGACCCAAAAGCTTGAGTGACAGAACTTCTTGGAGAGGATTATTCAGAAAGTGGATGGGAGGGTTGTCCAGTCGGTCTTTTCGGAGAGACATCGTAAGAGTGTGAGATTTATCAGGATTGAAAGACATGTTCCATTTGTTTGCCCAGTCTGTGATTTTGTCCAGGTCTGCAGAGAGTGAGGAGGCTGCAGACTGCCGATCTGAGGGATGAGGAATGGAGCGACAGAGAGTAGAGTCGTCAGCAAAGAGATAGAGAGGATTTTCAAGAGAGTCAGAGAGATCATTGATGAAGACCAGAAAAAGCACAGGGCCCAGAACACTACCTTGGGGAACTCCAGCCTGAACAGGAAGAGGAGATGAGAGAAACCCATTCAGGGCCACACGTTGACTACGACCAGAGAGGAAGTCCGCCAGCCATGCGTGGAGATTTCCATGGATACCAAAGGAGGAGAGTTTGGTGAGCAGAGCGGGGTGCCAGACAGTATCGAAGGCACGTGAAATGTCAAGGGAGACAGCTCTAATTTCCTGTTTGGTGTTGAGGACCTCCATCCATTGTTGAGAAAGCAGAAGCAGCATGTCCAGAGTAGAGTGACCAGGTCTGAAACCAAATTGATGATCAGAGATCAAGCCATTGGAGAAGAGGAAAGATTTCATATCTGAAACAATGATGGATTCCATGACTTTGCTGATAATTGGGAAAAGGCTGATTGGTCTGTATTGGTGAGTTTGTATTGGTGAGTCTGTATTGGTGATGCCCACTTAAACCGCAGAGGGGCGTCTATAAGACCTCGGACGTCCGCAACGCTGAGCCACTCCTGTGACATTTTACGATGACATGTAGTCTTGAATGGTACGTACCCGCACATATATTCTAGGCTTGCTTGCATTGACTAATATAATCGATCCTTCCTATATGATGCCAAGATCCTGATATCTATTGCATGATTGTATTTTACAGGATGATGCTAAAGATCTGATTGAGATTAAACCTACCTATGGGACAAAGTTGTGGACTTGGTTGATTTTCACAACAATGGGTATGCGATTCTGCCTGCAAAGTTTGGCCTCGATCTGTTCAGCCGTTGCAGAGAAAAAGGGGTTTTCGTGTTGTCACAAAAAACAATATGGCGGTCGAACCACGTGACCTGTGACGTCATAATTACCATCAAAATATTCTACAGACCGAGTCCCCCCTACAGTGAAAATGTGATCTCAATCGGTCCTATTATTGCAGAGAAAATCTTTTTTAAAGGAAATTATAACTTAAAATGGCACTGAGTTAAGGATCATCAGAATTATCAGAATTCCCACAGTTCAAAGTGCCATAACTTTGTCAAACATGATCGAAACGTCGTGAAGTTCGAACTTGATCTGTAATTTATCATGAGGAAACCATGTGCCAAGTTTGAAACCATTAGCATTCAGAGTTTAGAAAAAAAAGTCCGGAAAACTGTTCTTTGCGTGACGGACTGACGTACTGACGGACGGCGTGCAAACCTATAGTCCCCTCCGGTGTACACCGGTAGGGGACTAATAACAAAAGGAGACCAAGTGTCTTATGGACAAAAGGAGACCAAGTATCTTATGGACAAAAGGAGACAGTCTCTTACAGACAAAAGGAGACCAAGTGTCTTATGGACAAAAGGAGACCAAGTCTCTTATAGACAAAAGGAGACCAAGTGTCTTATGGACAAAAGGAGACCAAGTGTCTTATGGACAAAAGGAGACCAAGTGTCTTATGGACAAAAGGAGACCAAGTGTCTTATGGACAAAAGGAGACCAAGTGTCATGGACAAAAGGAGACCAAGTGTCTTTTGGACAAAAGGAGACCAGGTATCATGGATAAAAGGAGACCAAGTGTCTTATGGACAAAAGGAGACCAAGTGTCTTATGGACAAAAGGAGACCAAGTGTCTTATGGACAAAAGGAGACAGTCTCTTATAAACAAAAGGAGACCAAGTGTCTTATGGACAAAAGGAGACCAAGTGTCTTATGGACAAAAGGAGACCAAGTGTCTTATGGACAAAAGGAGACCAAGTGTCTTAACAAAAGGATGCAAAGTATCTTATAGACAAAAGGAGACAACGTCTCTTATACACAAAAGGAGACCAAGTGTCTTATGGACAAAAGGAGACCAAGTGTCTTATGGACAAAAGAAGACCAAGTATCTTATGGACAAAAGGAGACAGTCTCTTCTAGACAAAAGGAGACCAAGTGTCTTATGGACAAAAGGAGACCAAGTGTCTTATGGACAAAAGGAGACCAAGTGTCTTATGGACAAAAGGAGATCAAGTGTCTTATGGACAAAAGTAGACCAAGTGTCTTATCGACAAAAGGAGACAAAGTCTCTTATAGACAAAAGGAGACCAAGTGTCTTATGGACAAAAGGAGACCAAGTGTCTTATGGACAAAAGGAGACAAAGTCTCTTATAGACAAAAGGAGACAAAGTCTCTTATAGACAAAAGGAGACCAAGTGTCTTATGGACAAAAGGAGACCAAGTGTCTTATGGACAAAAGGAGACCAAGTGTCTTATGGACAAAAGGAGACCAAGTGTCTTATGGACAAAAGGAGACCAAGTGTCTTATGGACAAAAGGAGACCAAGTATCTTATGGACAAAAGGAGGCAGTCTCTTATAGACAAAAGGAGACCAAGTGTCTTATGGACAAAAGGAGACCAAGTGTCTTATGGACAAAAGGAGACCAAGTGTCTTATGGACAAAAGGAGACCAAGTGTCTTTTGGACAAAAGGAGACCAAGTGTCTTATGGATAAAAGGAGACCAAGTGTCTTATGGACAAAAGGAGACCAAGTGTCTTATGGACAAAAGGAGACCAAGTGTCATAGACAAAAGGAGACAAAGTCTCTTATAGACAAAAGGAGACCAAGTGTCTTATGGACAAAAGGAGACCAAGTGTCTTTTGGACAAAAGGAGACCAAGTGTCTTATGGACAAAAGGAGACCAAGTGTCTTATAGACAAAAGGAGACAAAGTCTCTTATAGACAAAAGGAGACCAAGTGTCTTATGGACAAAAGGAGACCAAGTGTCTTATGGACAAAAGGAGACAAAGTCTCTTGTAGACAAAAGGAGATAAAGTCTCTTATAGACAAAAGGAGACCAAGTGTCTTATGGACAAAAGGAGACCAAGTGTCTTATGGACAAAAGGAGACCAAGTGTCTTATGGACAAAAGGAGACCAAGTGTCTTATGGACAAAAGGAGACCAAGTGTCTTAACAAAAGGATGCAAAGTATCTTACAGACAAAAGGAGACAAAGTCTTATAGACAAAAGGAGACCAGGTGTCTTCTTGACAAAAGGAGACCAAGTGTCTTATGGACAAAAGGAGACCAAGTATCTTATGCACAAAAGGAGACAGTCTCTTATAGACAAAAGGAGACCAAGTGTCTTATGGACAAAAGGAGACCAAGTGTCTTATGGACAAAAGGAGACCAGGTGTCTTATGGACAAAAGGAGACCAAGTGTCTTATGGACAAAAGGAGACCAAGTGTCTTATGGACAAAAGGAGACCAGGTGTCTTATGGACAAAAGGAGACCAAGTGTCTTATGGACAAAAGGAGACCAAGTGTCTTATGGACAAAAGGAGACAAGTCTCTTATAGACAAAAGGAGACCAAGGCTCTTATAGACAAAAGGAGACAAAGTCTCTTATAGACTTAGTCCCCTAATGATCGATTATACTTGGAAAAAAAAATCAATGTCTGTCTAAACATAAATATACAGGTTTCTGTTTTAAAAATCTGTCTATCTTTCTGAATTGGACAAGATGTTTAATGTATGGTAACAAGAACCATTTAAGCTTTTAGAATAAAGTGTGTGGACCCGAAAGGAGAACAACAACAACAACAACAACAACTCTGCCACGATAGGTCCGGTTTTCACGTGTTTTATTGTATTTTTCATCATTGAGATTTACAGATAGACATGCCATGTGGTTGTGAAGTGCAACATGATGTCTTTGATTAAACCCATCAGTGAAGCGATTGGGAGCCGGCACGCATGCAGGATCGTGTTATTGGAAACGTCTATGTTGCACAACTGGACTTTAAAGAAAGATGCTTTAGCTGATGTGGGTGGTCCCTATTTGTGGGTGGCCCCCATCAGCTGCGGGCTCCGCGGGCGCCTAACAGAGGCTCTGAGTATATCTCCCTCTCCCTCCCTTCCCACTCCTTCCCCGGCCATCCTACTTCTATCAGTAAGAGACGTGACAACTAATTGGTCCGTCAGTGAAGCGACGGGTGGGCTCTTCTAGTTGATTATAAATATTGTTCATTATACGCATTGCCGGATTAACCATTAGGCAGACAAGGCATGTGCCTTAGGGCCAGCCAAAAATTCGGGCCACAAAAATGGACAAGCAGTTTTCGTCAATTTTTATTATTTTAAACAAATTATTTCTAATTTCTGTCCCTGCCAGGGTAATATATGTATCTCAATTTTCGCAAATGTTTTCAAGGTGCGCTACATCACTGTATAGTGTTTAATGTGGTTTGTATTTTATAATAAAAGGTTTTTAAACTTATACATCTGATGTTCTATTTGCAGATTCGGGCCAGACGGGCCAACAAAAATTCAAAGTTAATACATTTTATGTCATCATTGACCAACTGCGAAGTGCATTGCAGAAACGCATAGAGGCGTATTCTGTAGTGCTGCAGCGGTTTGGCGTTCTGACAGAGTTTGACTCTATGACTGACGAGGATATCAACACTGCTATTACAGGGCTTGTCAGTGTGTATCACAAGGATCTGAATACTGATTTCGCGTCAGAGTTCCGTCAGTTCATTTGCTGGTATAAAGACCAACTGCCCTCAAGTTCCCCCTCAACAGGGTGTGCACAGGCACAGCATATGTTTGAGCTGCTGCACACCACTGGAGTTCATGCAGCCTTTCCAAACACTGCAGTGGCTCTCCGAATATACAGAATTGGCATTTAATATGGAATTATTTTTTTTCTTGACTTGGGTTTACTTTCTTAACTCAGTATATCAATCTGGTGAGTTTCTTTTACACTTTGGTGATTTATTTGTTAAAAGAACCATGTCACTGATTGTCTGTCGCAGCAAGAAGTCAACAACAGGATTATATCACAGGTGGCATGGCAAAATGTACGGACAGGTGCATTTGATGATTGGCTTCACAGTCAGGTATACAAGGGTTGTTGCGTTCTGTATTCGTGGAAAACAACTGCTGCACGTCTCCAAAAGTTATTGCCGCTTCCTCTGGAGATGGTCCGTCAACTCGACAATGCTGTTTGTCATGGAGTGGTGGCTTTACGAAATTACGGCATGAAACAGCGTGCTATTGCTCGGCAGTATGGCATCACTCAAGGTCAGGCGTCAAAGATCCTGAAACGAAATGCTCAGAGGGGTGTCCCTACTCCAATACCAAGGCCAGGACGTCCCCGCAGAACCACAAGGAGGGATGATCGCCAGCTGCACCGGTTAGTCCGCAATGGCCGTACCAAGTCAGCTAATCGGCTTAGGGCTGAGTGGCAGCAACTGACAAATGTGCCTTTATCCAGAAGGCTAGTCAACCAATGACTGGTTCAAGCAGGCTATCGTGCCAGGCGTCCCCTGAGAAAGCCACGCCTGACCAGACAACACCGCCAGCGCCGATTGCAGTGGGCCAGAGAGCATCGTCAATGGCAGCCAGGACACTGGAATCACGTGATCTTCAGTGACGAGTCTAGATTTCTGGTCTATCGTCAAGATGGCCGCGTCCGAGTACGCAGACAAGTGCATGAAGCCTACAACAAAGATTGTATAGTGCCAGGAGTCCAAGCTGGAGGTGTTGGGGTGACCGTTTGGGCTGCTTTTCATGCAGGGGGCAAAACTGACCTGGTTGTTCTGAATGGAAACCTGAACCAGTTCAAGTACAGGTCCATTCTGGAAGAAACATTGCTTCCATTTGCTCGTGCAGCCTTTCGAGGAAACTTTGTCTTCCAAGATGACAATGCATGGCCTCATCGTGCTTGCATGATCCAACACTTTCTTGCTGACCATGGTGTAGAGCATATGGAGTGGCCTGCCATGTCCATGGATATGAATCCGATAGAGAACTTGTGGGCAGAATTAACGCGTCAAATCGACCACTTGGACCAGCAGCCGACCTCTGTGCGTGAATTGCAGCAGGCTATTGTAACTGCATGGCAAGCGATTCCTGTCCAAACCTTGGCAAATCTCGTGAACAGCATGCCTCAACATGTACATGCTCTCCTGAATGCTCGTGGGGGTTACACGAAGGACTGAACTGTAATTTTACTGTCCGTAATCCCAGTCGTAATTTAACTTTTGTTTTTGTTAAAAAGAATTTGGGCTAATGTGCAAAATAAAGAGATACTTCTGGAAAACGTACAGAAGTTTAACACAGTACTGTCCATGAATTGAGTTCGATATCAGTTTACATCACTTTCAAGGATCAATTTATTTGTTTCGAAATGTCAAATGTGGTTTTTGTTTCTTTTAAAGGTCACATTAACAAAATCTAGAATAATTTCAACATAATTCCAATGAACTTTTGGTTCTAAGACATCTTGAAAAGTAAGTTCACCCCCAGAAAAAAAATATTCCATATTAAATGCCAAGTCTGTACTTAGCACTGATGGCCACCAATTGCTCAGGAGAACGCTCATTTTCGCAGCTAAAGAGAATCAAAGATGTGAAGCGTTCTACCATGCATCAACAGCGTCTTGGTGCGTTGGCCCTTTTGTGCATTGAAAGTGATTTGCTCCGAGAACTGGACTTCAGTTCCGTAATTGAAGAGTTTGCAGTTGTAAACGCGCGCAAGGTTACAATCTAAGGTCTAGTAAACTGTAAAGCAAAGTGCCAAATCTGTGCGTGTTTTGTCATGCATATATTCATACACTGCAAATTGTATGGACTAAACTAGTTTGAAAGTCGTTTCTTTTCACATTAAATATTTGTCTTTTTTTGTATTAAATATTTTGTTCATGAGTCAGGGCATCTTTTGTCTGGGGTCCATTTCCATGAGCCCGAGATCTAATTTAAATTGTTCAGGCCATTCTCTAAAATTTCAAAATGTGCCTTAGGGCCAGCCGAGGCTTAATCCGGCACTGATTATACGTGTTAAAATGGCCAACGTCCACCACCATGTATCCATCCCCATTTTATCACCATCCATGTATAAAGTTTTCCATCTACTTCTCCCAACAGCAGAACTCACGGAGAGAGTGCCATTCATCCTGTCGTAGAGTCAAAGTCAAGTTCTGGTCCAGTTTCGCTGGTAGAGACAACGGAGAGAAATGATAACGAACTGCAGCGCAGCGTGGCATGAGACCTGCACGTCGGACAAGGACATCGACACAGGTGACATCATGTATACAATCGGATACGGTCAACCAGGGGTAAGAAAAACGTTATACCTGTATGATTTGATTTGTTGTATTATAGACTGGTCATTTATATGTACAATGTAAAAAAAAAAACTTTAAATATGCAAAGGGACACAAAGGACAGACAGGGACACAATTAAAGGACAGAAAGGGACATAATTAACGGACAGAGAGGGACATAATTAAAGGACAGAGAGGGACATAATTAAAGGACAGAGAGGGACATAATTAAAGGACAGACAGAACACAATTAAGCACAAACAGGGACACAAGGACAGAGAGGGACACAATTAAGGAAAGACAGGACACATTAAAAAAAGACAGGACACAATTAAAGAAAGACAGAACACATTTAAGAAAAGGCAGGACACAATTAAGAAAAGACAGGACACAGTTAAGGAAAGACAGGACACAATTAAGGAAAGACGGGACACAATTAAGGAAAGACAGGACACGAGGAAATACAGGGACACAATTAAGAAAATACAGGGACACAATTAAGGAAGACAGGGAGACATTTAAGAAAAGACAGGACACATTTAAGAAAAGACAGGACACAATCAAGGAAAGACGGGACACAATTAAGGAAAGACAGAACACTTAAGAAAAAACAGGACACAATTAAGGAAAGACAGGACACAAGGAAATACAGGGACAAAATTAAGGAAATACAGGGACACAATTAAGGAAAGACAGGGACACAATTAAGGAAAGACAGGGACACAAGGACAGACAGGGACACTTAAGGACAGGCACAGAGCGCTCAACGTACAACAAACCGTCTCCGAGGAACCATTTCAGCACCTTTATGGTGTGGACAGCGCCACCACCTCAATGATCACTACAACCACTAATCAACGCATCAGCACCACCTTGTCACCACCACTACGAATACGCACACCACCCCAACCTTATCATTACCACTAAAACATACCACCACATCCTCATCGACACGAGACAAACACTACGGAATAATCACCACTGCCAATACTAATCAGCATGACAAGCACCAATCGATTCACCACACCACCACTACCAGCAATAATTAACAACCACCACAACCTTATTATTAACACTATTCAGGACATCGCGACCACAACCTTTGTGACCACAACCTTTGTCGATGAGCGAGTCCGCGTCTGGGTCAAACTGCTCCCGATGACATTTCCTCCAGAGTCCAAGGGCTGTGGAGTTGAACCGACGGAGACAAGAGGGTCCAGGACCACGACGGGTCCTCACCGGGAGTTTCTTCCTGAGAGGCAGATTGTGGTTGTTTATGTGGTTGTAGATGAACCCGGGGTCGCTTCGACGTTTCCCTGCAGCCCTACAGCGCTCTCCGTGTCTCCGTGCGTCCGTTTCGTACCAGTGGTCCGAACACACGGCAGCGGACAGGAGCGCGACGGATAACAAAGCGAGGGATAGACCGGACACAAGCAGCAGCCGCTCCGTGGACATGGCGTCTGAGATCGAGAGCGGAGCCCGAGGAGAACGGAAACGGAGGGGGGCGGGGAAAGGAGACCAGAAATGGATGGAGGAAGAACGGAGGGGGGAGAGGAGGAGAACAGAAATGGATGGAGGAAGAACGGAGGGGGAGAGGAAGAAAACAGAAATGGGTGGGGAAAAACGGAGGGGGGGGGGGAGGAGGAGAACAGACATGGATGGAGGAAAAACGGAGGGGGGAGGGGAGGAGGAGAACAGAAATGGATGGAGGAAAAAAGGAGGGGGGAGAGGAGGAGGAGAACAGAAATGGATGGAGAAAGAATGTTGGGGGGAGAGGAGGAGGAGAACAGAAATGGATGGAGGAAAAAAGGAGGGGGGAGAGGAGGAGAACAGAAATGGATGGAGAAAGAATGGAGGGGGGAGAGGAGGAGAGCAGAAATGGAGAAAGAATGTAGGAGGGAGAGGAGGAGAACAGAAATGGCTGGAGAAAGAATGGAGGGTGGAGAGGAGGAGAACAGAAATGAATGGAGAAAGAACGGAGGGGGGAGAGGAGGAGAACAGAAATGAATGGAGAAAGAACGGAGGGGGGAGAGGAGGAGAACAGAAATGGATGGGGGAAAAACGGAGGGGGGAGAGGAGGAGAGCAGAAATGGAGAAAGAATGTAGGAGGGAGAGGAGGAGAACAGAAATGGCTGGAGAAAGAATGGAGGGTGGAGAGGAGGAGAACAGAAATGAATGGAGAAAGAACGGAGGGGGGAGAGGAGGAGAACAGAAATGAATGGAGAAAGAACGGAGGGAGGAGAGGAGGAGAACAGAAATGGATGGAGAAAGAACGGAGGGGGGGGAGGAGGAGAACAGAAATGGATGGGGGAAAAACGGAGGGGGGAGAGGAGGAGAACAGAAATGAATGGAGAAAGAACGGAGGGGGGAGAGGAGGAGAACAGAAATGGATGGAGGAAGAACGGAGGGGGGAGAGGAGGAGAACAGAAATGGATGGAGAAAGAAAGGATGGGGGACAGGAGGAGAACAGAAATGGATGGAGGAAGAATGGAGGGGGGACAGAAGAGGAGGAGAACTGAAATGGATGGAGGAAGAATGGAGGGGCGACAGAAGAGGAGGAGAACTGAAATTCGAGAGCGGGGAAAGGAGAACAGAAATGGATGGAGGAAGAACGGAGGGGGGTGGGGGGAGAGGAGGAGAACTGAAATGGATGGAGGAAGTAGAGAGAGGGACAGAAGAGGAGGAGAACTGAAATAGAGAGCGGGGAAAGGAGAACAGAAATGGATGGAGGAAGAACGGAGGGAGGAGAGAAGGAGAACAGAAATGGATGGGGAAAGAACGGAGGGAGGAGAGCTGAAATGGATGGAGAAAGAACAGATGGGGGACAGGAGGAGAACAGAAATGGATGGAGGAAGAACAGAGGGGCTACAGAAGAGGAGGAGAACTGAAATGGAGAGCGGGGTAAGGAGAACATCAATGAATGGAGGAAGAACGGTGGGGGGAGAGGAGCAGAGCAGAAATGGATGGAGGAAGAACGGAGTGGGTAGAGGAGGAGAACAGAAATAGATGGAGGAGGAACTGAGGGAGGAGAGAATGAGAACTGAAATGGATGGAGGAAGAGCGGAGGGGTGACGGAAGAGGAGGAGAACTGAAATGGAGAGCGGGGAAAGGAGAACAGAAATGGATGGAGGAAGAATGGAGGGTGGAGAGGAGGACAACAAAAATGGATGGAGGAAGAACAGAGGGGGGAGAGGAGGCGAACAGAAATGGATGGTGGGAGAACGGAGGGGGGAGAGGAGGAGAACAGAAATGGATGGAGGAAGAACGGAGGGGGGGAGAGGAGGAGAACATAAATGGATGGAGAAAGAACAGAGAAGGGAGAAGAGGAGAACAGAAATGGATGGTGGAAGAACGAAAGAGGAGAGGAGGAGAACAGAAATGGATGGTGGAAGAACGAAAGAGGAGAGGAGGAGAACAGAAATGGATGGAGGAGGGAGAGGAGGAGAACAGAAATGAATGGAGAAAGAACGGAGGGTGGGGAGGAGGAGAACAGAAATGGATGGTGGAAGAACGGAGGAGGAGAGGAAGAGAACAGAAATGGATCGAGAAAGAATGGAGGGGAAGAGGAGGAGAACATAAATGGATGGAGGAAGAATGGAGGGGGGGGGGAGGAGAACAGAAATGGATCGAGAAAGAATGGAGGGGAGAGAGGAGGAGAACAGAAATGGATGGAGGAAGGACGGAGGGGGGAGAGGAGGAGAACAGAAATGGATGGAGGAAGAATGGAGGAGGGAGAGGAGAAGGGGTGAGGAGGAAGGGTAGGAAGAGGTGGGAGAATATGGGAGGATGGGGGTTGGAAAGGAGGAGGGGAGTGAGGTGAAGAGGGATAGAGGGGGATGGGGGTGGGTGGTGATTAGGAAGGAGGGTAGGAGGGGGAGAAGATGGTGAGGAGGGGAAGGAGAGGCAGAAGGGAGGGGAGGCAGAAGAGGGAGGGGAAGGAGAGGAGGGGAGGTGAGTACAAGGAGGTGAAGGGGAGGGAGCATGGGAGAGATAAAGGAGGTGGAGAGTGGGTAGGAGGAGGCAGAGGTAGAGGGAGGAAGCAGTAGGAGGAAGGAGTGAGGTAGGAGGGTAGGATGGGATGAGGAGAGGGGTCGGAGGGTGGAGGAGGAGGTGGAGTGGGAGAATATTGGCTGGAGGATGGGGGGGGTGGAAAGGGGGGCAGGGAGGGAGGAAGGGTAAGAGGAGGAAGGGAGGAGGAGAGGAGAGGAGGATGGAGGAAGAGGAGAAGGGGAGTGCTGGGAGGACAAAGCAAGTTGTTTGGAAATGTCTGTTATTTGAAGTTGTCTGTTCGAAGGAACAGTAGAGAGAGAGGGGTACAGGGGAGTGAGGGGTGAAGATTGGGGGAGAGGGGTGGGGAGTGGGGGGGGCGGGAAATAAGGGTTAGTTTGGATTGTGGATGATTTAAAATGGTGGCGGATAGCTGCAAAATTACCCTGGCCCCTCAGGTCGTTACCCTGAGCACGCATGCAAAATTTGAGGGGAAATGGCCAAGCTGTTTTTGATTCTACAGATAAATGACAAATTGTAGGAAGATTTGAATTGACAGAGAGGGAGGACAAAGAAAAGGCGAGATGAGCAAATAAATTGTTTTGGAACTGAATGAATGAGCTCAGACTGAGTGATAATAATGAATTCCTTTTTATCATTTGTTTGTGGTCATTTTGAGAAGAAAGATGGGAGGAAGGGAATGGTTTTGAGGCGGGGTGAAAAGAGAAAACAAGTATGACAAAAGGGGTGAGGAAAGGTTGTGCAAGGAGTGAATGAGGAAGCAGACCAATTGCCCGATCACCTGAGATCATCACAATTTAATTAAATTCGATATTTGAAATCTGTTTTGTTGTCAATCAGAATTCACTCTCTAAACTTCTATATAGGTATACGGATAAAAATCGCTTGTTTCAAAAAAAATTGCAGGGTGAAGAAGTTAGCTAAGGTGGTAACATTCTTTTTCTACAAACTCTTCTTTCACTCTTGAGAGTTATCGTTACACAAGCAGTAAAATTACCTTTTAATTGATGTACAGGTCGTGGTTGTACTATGTTCAGTTGTTGAATAATTGGCGCATTTGAGATTGAGAGGTGACGTAACCAGCTGGGGCAAACACACAAGATCAAAATAACCAAACAGGCACACAAAAGACACCAATCGACACAAAGAAAAGTGCACAACAATGGGGTGAGGTGGGGGACTTTCCCAAAACCCCATTTGCTATTGTTGCCATGGCAATATTTTTTGCATTGTGTTCCATTTTCGCCTCGGCAGAGTTGGGCAGCATATTTTCCCACAAAAGTGATGCAAAAACATTAGTTTATTTTCGATGTTTTGAAAATCAATTATAAAACAATATAATTAGCAAAAGAATGTATATTAATAATAATATATATAATAATATAATATTGTTGTGGTTTTTATAACCCTATACTTGGTAAATTTTTGTAAATGTTTCCTTATAAATAATCCCCTGTAAATACTCCCATTGTTGGTGTAAAGGCCAAAGGTCGCACCCTAGTTAGGCCATGTACAACACGTAGGACACCATAGGAACCTTCTGCAGTTATTTCATTAGTATGTGTTTCAGGTAAGGATCTGTTTCCAATAGTTGAATCTGCGTTGTATTAATCAAATAACCTAGGCCCCTTCAATTATCCCCAATCTCTCTCTCTCTCTCCAAAGTGCCAGTAGCCGTATTGCCGTCGTCGCTGCCTTTTGGTTTGTTCCTGCCCGCCGCCATTACGCACGCGGTCAGAGTGGAGAAAAAGGGAGGAGCGGCCAGGAACATAGGTGTGGCCCCATCAACGCATCACGAGTGGAGGTACCAATGAACCCTCGTGACCAATCCGGGCCGAGGCATGTTCAACGGTAGGCGGAGCAAAGCGGACGCGGCTTGATACGCGAGGCTTGTGATAAAAGCGCGAGCGCAAAGCTTTTTCACGCAGAGCAGATGCGGGGGAGATCGGCAGATGCGAGGAGAGAAGATCGGCAGATGATCGGCAAACTTGAGGGAACAGCGCAGAGGCGGCGAATGATAAGAACATTGCGTGGAGGATCGCTTGGGACGATCGTGTGATACGAACTGCCGCGTGGTTTCAAGAGCATTCGGCACGCTATACGTACGCAGATTCCAGCCCCTTGCATATGTTAGGTCTGGTCACGCGCCACCAATACGCGAAGCTGCCTGCCGTTTTTCGCCCGCGGACCCGGAGCCTGGACGGATCCCATCGCCTGGAGTCATCTGCCTGGACCTTCCTCCCCTACCAGCTACCATTCCGTGTGAGCCTGTCTGTTTGTCCTGGGGTCGTGATAAGTTAAGACTGTTTAAATAAGCTTGCCCTATGTCCTTTTATTTCCTTCTTCTTGTATATTCCCTTCTTTCGTTTCCTCTTGTAGTATAGTAAATAAACCATATTTGTTCTTCCTTCACCCTTCTTATTCTTTGCTTCCTCTCATCCGGTCGCTTTAGTCTTTTCCCAATTGAATACCTGTGGCACGATATAGGAACCGCTATAATCAGGTTTAGACTGCCGCTAACGGCTCGAGCTGCGGATTGCTAAACCCCTCGGCAACATTCCATCTTGTCCGTGGCTCGGGCAGAAGTATCGCCCTGCTCCCGACCGGGAGGAGCGCGATATCTTCTAGGACACAGACGGCCAGCTTAATAGACGAGGGGATTAAACCTCCCTCGGTAAGGGGAGTGCTGTAATCGGAGATCCGCAACAATATAATTAGCAATGAAATACAATATTGTTATGGATATGAGAATTGTGTTTAATTGTAAAATATCACCCTCCTTCCTCCATTTGTTGTGTATAAAGGTCAAAGGTCGTTCCCGTAGTTATTCCATATACCACACGTAGCCAATCATAGATTTCCTCCTTGTTCAGTAGTTATCTCCTTATTATGTGTATTAGATTAAGGCTTTGTCTTCCATTAATTAACACTCCATTGCACCGAATTCGAATAAGGTAGATTCCCTTCACATTCCCCTTTTGTCATGCCAACTGCATTGGGCGGTTTTCTGCATTCGCCGCTGCTGATTTATGGTTTTCTCCGCAAAACCTCCATTACGCACGCGGTCAAGTTGGGAAAGAAAGGCGTGTCTCCACCTCGTCAACGGAGGGTGGGGCCAGGAGAGCCCCTACAACCAACCAAGCACGAGGGGTTTGGCTTGAGAGGGCGGAGGAAGAGCGATCGGGGAGGTTCGAAAAGGTTAGAGGGTGTGGCCGATATAACCCGCAGCGGGACGCCCCCACCTCAGATGAGTCCTGGGAAAGCACGCAACGTCCCCACGGCGGCACGAAGAGACGATTGAGGAAAGAGAGAGAGACGTGAGGGGGTGCCTGTATTGCGGCAATAGGCCGAGACCCTCTAGGCCCTATTGCCGGTCGGTGAGACGCGAAGCGGAGCTGTGTTTGCCGGGTTTTCGCCTCGACCCCAAAGCGTGGTTCGGAGCGCGCGCTTGGAGCCGGACCTCGACACCACCATCTACCTGGACCCTCCTCTGCCGTCCCAAACCATTCCTGTCCTTCCATCCTTTTGTGTACGTGAGTTTGTTTTGTGTGTTCTGTCCTGGGTTATAAGTAAGTCTGTATAAGCTAGAAATTGCACTGTGTCCTTCTGGTCTGTCCCTCTTTCTGTCTATATTTTCGTATCCTTCCTTCTCCTTGGTTACTTTTGACTTGTACATAATTAGTTAGTAATAAATTATATTTGTTCCTCCTTACTCTGATTCCCTTCACTTCATTTCCTTCATTCCCTTCATTTGGCTTGAGAGGGCGGAGGAAGAGCGATCGGGGAGGTTCGAAAAGGTTAGAGGGTGTGTCCTTCCCCCTCTCTCCCCATCTTGTCTGCCGCTCCCCTTGTTTTTTGTGTTTTGTGTGTCAGTTTGTCTTTTTGTGTGATTAATGTTAGCTCTTTCACGAGCCTCGATCTTGTGTACAAAAAAAAAAAAACATTTGACCAATCAATCATTTGACCAAATTTGATCGACCAATCCCTGGTGTTGGGTGAGCGGCTAGGGTGCCGGCTTAGGATCCTAGGATCCTGGGTTCGAATCCCGGTCGATCGCTGAATTAACGCCAGGGGGGTTGACTCAGCCTGTCATCCTTCCGAGGTCGGCTATTTGAGTACCAGTTCACTGGTAATTCCCTGTTTGTCGTTAAAGGCGGCAAAAAGGGTTGGCGTCAGGAAGGGCATCCGGCCGTAAAACATTGCTTCAAAAAGGGGACCAAAAAACAACAACAACCACGGTTCCCGAAAAAGGCCAACCCCCGCTTGCGGGGAAAAAATGGCCTCTAAAGGTGGTTATATTTTTTATTACTCTGCCTTCTTTCCTTTACATCCGTTTCGTCCGTGTCTTTTCCCAATTGAATACCTGTGGCACGATTTGGCCAACGTTTCGGAATCGGGTTAGTGAATGCTAATGACTCAAACTTCGGGTTGCTAAAAACCGCTCGGCAACTGGACCATCTAAAACCGGGGTTCGAGCGGGAGTCCCTCCCTTGCTTCGCGGTCAGGAGTGGCACTCAGGTCCTTGGGACTTTTTGTAGACCAAATACCCTGGCTGCTCCTGACCGGAAGGAGCGTTGGGACCCCCAGGACTCACGTCGGTCAGTCGCGGACAAGGGGATTAATCCCCCCTTCTTAAGGGGGAAAGGCCGACGTAGAGTTCCGTAACAATTGGTGTCAGGAGTGTCGGATTCGGACCTGAAGCGCGAATAGTGCGTTCAAATTACGAGTGGCCCAAAATTGTATTTTATAATATCCTAAATTTAAAATCATGCCATGGATGGTCAAGGCGATCGTGTGCCGGTGGGGGAGATAGAACGGTTAGAGTCGACCCAGGACCCCAGGGAAATGTATGTGGGAGAAATGGAGGAGGAGAGAAATGAGGATGTGGTTGAGGGGGCTTCAGGTACACAAAATGGCGCCCTCGCGCACGTGGTTGCAGCGGCACCAAAGGTCGCCACGCCCGTGACCGTAGCAGCGCCGCCGATGGACTGGGGCCTATTTATGGAACAAATAAAGACCTTTATGGTTAAGTCGGGTGAAGAAATGGAAGACAGAAGGAGGGCTGACAGTGAGAAAATGGAAAGCAGAATGATGGGGGGAATGAGGGACGAAGCAAGGGGTACCAGTGAACGTATGGACAATAAATTTGAAGGGTTAGACAATGGAATAAAAGAGGTGAAGAATGGGTTAACGGGGTTGGAAAATAGAATGGCTGCCCAGGAGAACCAGATGGAAGGAATGAAGAATGGGTTAGGGGGGTTACAAAACACAATGGACAACAAATTGCGGGAAATAGGGGAGCAATCCGCCCGGGAAATCAAACGGATGGGGAACCAGATAGAGGAGGTGAAAATCGGGTTGGAAGGTAAACTGGATGCTCAGAGGGATGAATTGGAACAGATGAGTGCGGCATCTACTAAAGAGATGGGAGAAATGGGGGAGGAGATAAGACGAGGTGTGGGCGAGGATGTCTCGGGGGTACGCGAGGAGGTAAAGCGAGGTGAGAAGCGTATGGAGAAAGAGGTGAGAAATAGTACGGCTAGGTTACAGGGGGGCATAGAAGATCTAACAAGGGGAGTAGAACAGCTGACGGTGGGACAAAAGGAACTATTGGATCAAGTAGAAAAGAACACTGCAATAATCGGGGGGGGTTAAAGGTGACTCAGAAGGAGATAAAGAACGAACTCATAGCGACAAAGAAGGAATGTCAGATGGTACATGAGGGGTTGACAAAGAGGTTGGACGAGGTGACAGAGGCAATGGAGACGAAAGACCGGGAGGTGAGGAAGCACATAGAAACGGTTAAGGTGGCGTTAGAGGAAGAGATAGAGGGGGCGCACCGGGAAATGAAGGAGGTAAGGGAGAAATTAGAGGAGGTGGAAGAGGGGGTGAGTGAAATTAAGAAGAGACGGAGGGAAACTAAGAAGGAGATAAAGGAGGAAGTGATGGAATATGTGCAAGGTCTGTGTTCAAATCATGATGATGTGTTCACTACCCAAATAAAGAGTTTGCAGGTGGCGGAGGAGGAGCGACGACGAGGTGCCGAGGTGAGTGGCGATATACTCGGAAATGTATATGGTGTGAGGGGAGATTCAGTCGGCTTGGGGGGTGGTGTAAACCCAGGTGTTCGTGAGGGACCAATGGTGAGATGTATGACTGGTCCGGAGGGTATGGATAAAGGAGGTGTGCAAGGAGGTCTGGTTATGGGGCGTGAGGGGGGTGTTGGTGAGCAAGGGTGTGTGGGTACGGAGTGGGTAGCGGGTTGCGGAAGGGCGACCCAGGCATCGACACCAAGAGGGGTAGTGTTTGGAGGGACGGGGGATGCGCGGGAGCCCCCCGGGAATAGCGTACTGTGGGAGCCCGAACGGTTTGGTCCCGCGTTGATCCCGCCAGGAGTGACGCGCGGGGTCCGGCCTCCGGGCGCCCACAAGGTACCACTCGCGCCATACAACGGCAAGAGTCATTTGAGGGCGTACCTGGCGCAGTTTGAGTACGTGTGCAGAGGCAATGGTTGGAATCCGGACGAAGGTGGAGTTCACCTTGTGGGGGCACTGCGCAGTGCGGCGGCGGAGGTGCTGACAGCTTTACCACCGGGTGCTCTCACCCTGTCAGCTCTCCGTGCGGCTTTAATTAACAGATTTGGCATTGAACAGCAAAGCGAGCTTGTTAAAGTGCAGCTTGCGCAGCGAAAACGCAAGCCCCAGGAGACCATCGGGGAACTTGCCCACGATATTCGCCGCGCAGTGGGGATTGCACACGCGGACATGGCAGCGAGTTCCCAGGAAAGCCTGGCGCTGGATCACTTTATCCAGGCCCTTCCGGATCTGGAGCTCCGACAACAGCTTGCCATGTGGCGCCCGCCGACCATGAGTCAGGCGGCCGACGCTGCAGCCCGTTGGGAAGCAGCGAGGCCCCTGGTCCGGGGAGGCGAGCGCCACGCAGTGGCAGTGCGTCAGGTAGGGCCCGTGATGGGGGGGCGGCCCCCCTAGGGGGCCCGCCCCCGACGGGGGCCCTGACCTGGAGAGCATGGTTCGGAGGCTGGTGGATCGGCGCCGAGCGGGACCTGGACCATGGCAGGCGGCTCCAGCGGTGGCACCCGGTAGTCCACGACAGAGTACCCCAATTCGGACATACAGGGGGGGAAATTTGGAATACCGGAGGCAAGCACCTTACCAGGTGAGGTGTTATAATTGTGCTCGGCTGGGTCACCGTGCGTGGGAGTGCCGAGCTCCGCGCCGGGACGTTCCCCGCCAGCCGATGCCCTCAACTCCGCCCCGTATCGATCGGCCTAGCCGACCTAAGACACCCCCCCCCCCCCCCCCCGCCAGGACCCGGGAAACTAGAACGTGCCGGGCATGCAGGGCGGTGTTCGGCAGTAGGGGATGGAGAGGAGCCCTCATTGACGTGACAGGTCATTCATTGTGGCCAAATTGGAATCGGTAGCTTAACAATTCGATGCAAAATTGCCGGCGTGGGGGTAGACGCCGTTCTGGACACGGGAGCCAGCGCCACGATCATCAGCCCCGTGATCCTTAATTCGAGTGCAGACGGCTGGGGTAAAATCCAGCGTCTGGAAAATCATAGTTTGCAGTTGGCTACCGGGGCAACGGCTCCGATCATAGGGCGTGGTTTTGTGACCCTCAAGTTGGGATCGGTAAAGAAGGAGATAGAGGTTTGGGTGGCGGAGGTGTGCGACCCATGCTTAATAGGGTTGGATTTGTTGACTGCCAGCGGTTGTAAAATCGACTTGAGCCGGGGGATCCTGCGATGGGGAGTGGAAGAGCTACCATTGGAGGGGGTGAGCACGGCCGAGAGGGTGGAGCTGGAGGCTCCTGAGGCCGTGACCATCCCTCCAAGGGCCGAGGCCATAGTGCCGGCCCGATGGTCATCTCGCCCGACTTGGCAGGAGTCCTGCGGCCTGGTCGAACCGGTGGCAGCGCGATCCATACCTGGTTTAATCGTGGGCCGCACCCTTGTAAAAACGGACGGGCCGGTGGTGGCCGTCCGAGTAATTAATATTAGTACAGAACCACGCACTATAGTGAGGGGCACGAAGGTAGCTGGCTGCACCCCAGTTAGAGAAGTCGCGTCAGTGAGGGGCGAGAACGTCCAGCCGAGCCGGCCCCAGGGGGAGCCTTCAATAAGTAATACGAATTGGCCCGATCCCATTTGCGAGATGGTAAATCGTAGTAGCGTAGAGTTGGGAGGTACCCAGAGGGAGGCCTTACACAAACTGGTTGGATCCCATTTGGATCTCTTCTCCTTGTCCACCGAGGATATTGGACGTACGGGCCTGGTGAAACATCAGATCCACACCGGTGAGGCCCGGCCTATTCGTCAGGCCGCCCGACGGCTCCCTTGGAGCAAGAGGGCGGAAGCTGACGAGCAGGTTGAAAAAATGCTCGACACAGGCGTGATCGAGCCCTCGGGAAGTCCCTGTATTTCACCTGTTGTGCTGGTTAAAAAGAAAGATGGGACCACGCGTTTCTGCGTGGACTATCGCCAGCTAAACAACGTGACACTCAAGGACTCATATCCCCTGCCAAGAATTGATGACACCCTCGATGCCGTTGCGGGCTCAAATTGGTTTTCAACTTTAGACCTCAAGAGTGGGTATTGGCAGGTGGAGATGGATCGGACAGGGAAGGAGGAAACGGCATTCTCCACAGGTAAGGGGCTGTATCAGTTCACTGTGATGCCGTTCGGTTTGTGTAACGCCCCCGCCACCTTTGAGAGATTGATGGAACATGTACTAGGCGGCATGCCATGGCAATCATGCGTGGTATACCTCGATGACGTCCTAGTACATGCCAAGACCTTCCCCCGGCGTTAGCTAATTTGGACCATGTGTTCGGGTGCCTCAGACAGGCAGGGTTGAAGCTGAACCCGAGTAAGTGCACCTTGTTTGCAAGAGAGGTGGCCTATCTAGGTCACGTTATCGGTCGCGAGGGGGTAAAAACGGACCCAGGCAAAATTACAGCGGTAGAGGAGTGGCCCGCACCACGTACCATCAAGGAGGTGCGGGGATTTTTGGGACTCTGCTCCTACTACCGGCGCTTTGTGGCAAAATTTGCGGAGTTGGCCCGTCCCCTCCACCGGCTTACGGAGAAGGGGACACGATTTAATTGGACAAGGGAGTGCCAAGAGGCCTTCCTAAAATTGAAGGGGTATTTGACATCCGCACCCCTTCTAGCGTACCCCACTAGTGACGGGACATTTACCCTGGACACGGATGCGAGCCAGGAAGGATTGGGCTCAGTTTTGTCTCAGACACAGGAGGGCGTGGAGAGAGTGATTGGTTATTATAGTCGGGCCTTAAGTAGGCCCGAACGAAATTATTGTGTCACTCGCAAAGGATTATTGGCTATGCTGGCTGCCATGAACCATTTGCACCCGTACCTGTACGGGCGGAAATTTTCGGTTCGAACTGACCATTCCTCCTTGCAATGGCTCCTTCGGTTCAAGGAACCGGAGGGCCAAATTGCAAGGTGGATGGAAAAGTTGCAGCAGTACGATTTTGATGTGACCCATAGGGCCGGGAAGGCCCATGGTAATGCGGACGCACTCTCTCGGCGTCCTTGTCTGGGGGAAAACTGCAAATTTTGTGCGAGACACGAGGAGAGGGAGCAATTGGGCGAATCTGCCCCGATTCTCGTCGTCCGGGCAACCCGGGTGAGAGGGCCAATTTTGCCACTAACCGCGGACGAGGAATTTGGAGCTTTGGCATGGAGCACGGCCCAGCAGGAGGATCCTGTTCTGGGGCCGGTGTTCAAGTGGGTCAAATTGGGGCAAAGACCAAAGGGGGAAGAGGTCACCCCCCTCGGGGCGCAAACGAAGGCGTATTGGGCTCAGTGGCAGACCCTGGAATTGAAAGGCAACATCTTGTATCGCAAGTGGGTGGAGGTTCCCTCTGATAGAACTTCCTGGCTGGTGATAGTCCCTGACAAATTTAAGAACGTCATATTGCAACAGGTGCATGGTACCCGCTCCGGCGGCCATTTGGGCAGGACAAAGACAACATCTCGGGTCCGCTGGAGGTTCTATTGGGTGAATATGGGGCGCGACATACAGGACTGGTGTCGGAGATGCGACGCCTGTTCTGCCAAAAAGGGACCAGCACGGAGGATGAGGGCCCCCCTTCAATTACACCAGTTGGGGGCCCCCCTTGAGCGGGTGGCTATGGATATTCTAGGACCGCTGCCCCGCACCCGCCAAGGTAATAAGTATATCCTCGTTGTAATGGACTATTTCACCAAGTGGCCGGAGGCCTACGCCCTCCCCAACCAAGAAGCCGGGGTTGTGGTGCAGGCCTTCGTAGAAGGATTTGTATGTCGGCACGGGATTCCACAGGAGCTCCATCAGGGTCGACATTTTGAAAGCCAATTACTAAAAGATGTGTGCAGACTCCTGTCAATTCGAAAAACGAGGACCACGCCCTTGCGGCCACAATCTGACGGGATGGTGGAAAGATTCAACAGAACATTGATGCAACAACTGGCATTGTTCACCACCACCCGTCAGGATGACTGGGACGAACATCTCCCGTACTTGTTGATGGCCTACCGAACCAGCCAGCACGGGGCCACCGCATGCAGTCCAGCGTTGCTTATGTATGGGCGGGAGTTACGGGCTCCCGCCGACTTGCTATGCGGTCCCATGCCAGACACCACGGATACACCGCCGAGGGAGGGTTACGCACGTCACCTGGAGGAAGGCATGGAGCGGGTCCATGCCTTCGCCCGCCGCCAGCTCCATCTGGCAGGGGCCAAGATGAAGCGCAGGTACGACGACCGGAGCCAGGGGAGTCAGTACGCTCCGGGGATGAAGATTTGGTTCTTTAATCCCCGGAGGCGGAAGGGCAGGTGCCCAAAACTCACCTCCCCCTGGCAAGGCCCGGGAGTCGTCCTGTCGCACGTCTGTGACGTGGTCGTTAAGATCAAAATGGGGGCCACGGGCCCTCCCTCGGATCGTCCATGCCGACCGGATAAGACCGTATGCCGGCGAGCAGGCGCCCTCGTGGATCGCCTCGGCTCTAGATGCCGAGGCAGGACCCAGTACCTCTTGCGACGGGGGCTCGTAGCGTCAGAGGACTGGGGGGGGTGGTAGTGAGAGATGCCCGATGTGGTGGGATGGCAACTCTGCCATCCCTCACAACGGGGGCAAAGGAGCAATAGCTATGGGGTTTGGCAGTGAAAACTAGCCCGGGAGGGTTGGGATAAAATGATAGGGATCTAGAGATTGACCATAGGTAACGGTAAGTGTAAGTAGCGACTTTGGACAGGTAGTGGGGACATAGAGAGGGTAGTTGGATGATAATGACGAGGGAGCGCAATAATATAAGGGGCGACGGGGAAGCGCAAGTTTTAGCAGGGCACCAGGTAGTTCAGATGATGCCGTGTGGTTGTTTGAGAATTGAAAGAGTATTAAAAAGTGTATTGTGAAAAGTGTATGAGTGAGTAATCGTGATTGTGTGTTGTGTTGACCAAATGGTCCAGGGAGGAAGGAGGGTGCAGGTGGCACCAGGTGAGATTGCACAGGTGTGCAACTGAACAGGTGTATGGGGAATGGTTGTGTGGGATACATGGAGTATGGAATATATGGAGTATGGAATATATGGAGTATGGAATGGATGGTCGTGGAGTGAGTATGGTGGAAACTGTGGAGTGGAGTGGATGGTGCGAAGGTGTGGATGGGGGAAAGGAGGATGGACCCCATCACGAATACCCAGGGAGGGTAGTGTAAGTGTTAGGTACAGGGTACAGGTAAATTGTGGTTGGATATTGGCATCTGTGGTGCGTGTGGAAGAATGGAGTTTGGATGGGTGCATTAGTGACGTGGAAATGGCTGGGCGTGTGGCCTGTTAGTGTGTGTAGTTGAATGGGCACTCCACCACTGTGAGGATGTCGGCCAGGTGAGGCCGCAGGTGGGCTCTGGGAGCCGGTAGAGTTGTGGATGGGGCCCGAGGATCCGGAAGACGGACCCGGGTAGCCCAGTGCCAGAGAGGGCACCGAGTGGGGAGAGCGCCAGAGGGCCTTCCCCAGTAGATAGAGTAGGGTTAAGGAGCAGCTAAGCTCGGAGGCAACTACAGTGGTGGAGGTGTGCAGGTGAGTAGACCTGCTGGGAGAGCCACACGACCCAGTCCTGAAATTGTGCAAGGGCACAGGGAGTTGAATCGGGGGAGTGAGACCCCAAATTGATAAGCACCACAGTTTGGGCAATGGGAATTGGTTTTTCGAACCCATAGAGTAAGTTGGCCAATGGTTTGGCAGGGAAAGACCCCGGGTAGTGTAAAGTGTATTAAAGTCATTTAGATGATAGTTAGGATTAAGATTAAGATAGTTAGGAGAAAGACCAGCACCAAGGGTTTGTTGGGTTTATTTTTATTATTGAACTGTGGTGACTGTGCACCGATTGGTGCTTTGGTGCATTTTGGTGCTTTGGTGCATGTTGGTGCATCGATGCAGCACAGACTGTCTCCCCCCCCCCCCCCCCCCCACCCCCCTCAAAAGAACAATCGCAGGTCTTGGGTTGCGTTTTGTAAATACAAGAAGCGTAACTGTAAATAATGCTCCCCCATCGTTCATGTTGTCGTTTGAAGACAATTCCGCAATTCGGTTAGTTGTGGGCGTGAGTCTGTTAGGCAGGGTGCAATGGAGCAGCAGGACATATTTATTTGTGTTTTAAAACTGTCATACTCAGGGTCAGGTTAAATGTAGAGGGAACTACACCTACGTGCCACACTAAAGGTAAAAGTTAATAGGCCCGGGACGTGCCTAAGAGGAGGAGGGTGCAGTGTTATGGATATGAGAATTGTGTTTAATTGTAAAATATCACCCTCCTTCCTCCATTTGTTGTGTATAAAGGTCAAAGGTCGTTCCCGTAGTTATTCCATATACCACACGTAGCCAATCATAGATTTCCTCCTTGTTCAGTAGTTATCTCCTTATTATGTGTATTAGATTAAGGCTTTGTCTTCCATTAATTAACACTCCATTGCACCGAATTCGAATAAGGTAGATTCCCTTCACATTCCCCTTTTGTCATGCCAACTGCATTGGGCGGTTTTCTGCATTCGCCGCTGCTGCTTTATGGTTTTCACCGCAAAACCTCCATTACGCACGCGGTTAAGTTGGGAAAGAAAGGCGTGTCTCCACCTCGTCAACGGAGGGTGGGGCCAGGAGAGCCCCTACAACCAACCAAGCACGAGGGGTTTGGCTTGAGAGGGCGGAGGAGGAGCGATCGGGGAGGTTCGAAAAGGTTAGAGGGTGTGGCCGATATAACCCGCAGCGGGCCGCCCCCCACCTCAGATGAGTCCTGAGAAAGCACGCGACGTCCCCACGGCGGCACGAAGAGACGATTGAGGAAAGAGAGAGAGACGTGAGGGGGTGCCTGTATTGCGGCAATAGGCCGAGACCCTCTAGGCCCTATTGCCGGTCGGTGAGACGCGAAGCGGAGCTGTGTTTGCCGGGTTTTCGCCTCGACCCCAAAGCGTGGATCGCAGCGCGCGCTTGGAGCCGGACCTCGACGCCACCATCTACCTGGACCCTCCTCTGCCGTCCCAAACCATTCCTGTCCTTCCATCCTTTTGTGTACGTGAGTTTGTTTTGTGTGTTCTGTCCTGGGTTATAAGTAAGTCTGTATAAGCTAGAAATTGCACTGTGTCCTTCTGGTCCGTCCCTCTTTCTGTCTTTATTTTCGTATCCTTCCTTCTCATTGGTTACTTTTGACTTGTACATAATTAGTTAGTAATAAATTATATTTGTTCCTCCTTACTCTGCCTTCTTTCCTTTACATCCGTTTCGTCCTTGTCTTTTCCCAATTGAATACCTGTGGCACGATTTGGCCAACGTTTCGGAATCGGGTTAGTGAATGCTAATGACTCGAACTTCGGGTTGCTAAAAACCGCTCGGCAACTAGACCATCTAAAACCGGGGTTCGAGCGGGAGTCCCTCCCTTGCTTCGTGGTCAGGAGTGGCACTCAGGTCCTTGGGACTTTTTGTAGACCAAATACCCTGGCTGCTCCCGACCGGAAGGAGCGTTGGGACCCCCAGGACTCACGTCGGTCAGTCGCGGACAAGGGGATTAATCCCCCCTTCTTAAGGGGGAAAGGCCGACGTAGAGATCCGTAACAATATAATGTATAGATTTACAGCCCTGGTAGCCCTGCTGATTGATGACCTGAGCGTACCAAACTGAACAAGATAGTACTAGCTCTACTAGGTGGACAACAATTCAGAAGCGGTCCGAGTTAGGTAGTCTGAATATGGGATCAATGGAGGGGAGAGAAGTCGAGGTGAGTTGATGCAGAGAAGGAAGTGTCATGTAATTCAGGAAACCAAATGGAAAGGGGGACTGGGTGCTGAGGTTGGTAGGATGGTAGGATGGTACAAGATGTTGCGTGCAGGAGGGAAGGGAAGGAATAATGGCGTTATAATCACACGTTGTAATCAATAATGGCGTGTGAATAATAGTATTGGAAGAGATCAGCAAGCAGGTGGTCAGAGTGGAAATATGGGAAGGTCAGATAGTTGTGGCATGGGTGGTGTTGTAGAAGGAAATTAATTGCGTACATAATTTGTGTAAGTTAAGTGGATTTCCTTTCCACCTGATGTGGCAAACATTTAAGTTTTAATTGCATACTTAAGTTTCATAAATACATATATTATTCAGTGTTAAGGGTATTCTATTTTATTTGTCTGAGAGCTTTTGGACAAGTTTGAAATCTGTGCAACTGACGAATTCTCACAGGGCGGGCCGTGTGCAAATGGTTGCTGGAGGAACCTGCCTGCTCGGAAAAGCTTCCCGCCGTTTGTAACTCTTATCTTGGAGAAATGAAGGCCAAATCCCTGTTGCATGACGTGCTCCACACCTGGTGCACAATAATTAAAATTACAAAGCATACTTTGTTTTTCCAAAAGGACTGTCTATGAGTTCGTAAAACTTTAACCGTATACTCAAAAGGTTAAAACTTTAAACTATAGAATAAATCACTTTTATTATTAGTAAGTTTGTACAAATATATAGTGTAGTTCTGAAGTTACATTAAAAGTGTTAACATTTGTATGAGATTAAGCAGTCGTCCTCCCACTGGAGAAGAGATAGTTGCCGAGCAACTGGGCTGGAGAAATACGGTTCTCTGGGGAATCAAAGGAATTGCACACTTTCTTTCAAGCCAACACAACTGTGGGTTAATGCTCTATTAATTCGACACACGTTATGGGAATGTTCTGAGACAAAATGGGAAATGTATTATGTTATAACTATGCTTCACAATAACTGAGAATTGTATTTTCTGTAACCCAAAATCTCTCCCAAGATGAAAGGAATGGACAAAACCAGATGGCCTTCATCACGCTTGAATCTCTTGCAACTTTTCTTATCTCGTTCCTCCCTTCCTCTCTCTCCTCCCCTCAGCCCAGCCCCATTCTCTTTTTCTTCACAAGTATAAGAAAGGCTGTGCTGCACAAATGCTTCAGGATTTTGCTTAGGAATTGTTGTGTTTGTGTTTGTGTGTGTGTGTGTGTGTGTGTGTGTGTGTGTGTGTGTGTGTGTGTGTGTTCTTTTTGGATTTAGATTCGTGGCAAGTGGTTTTCTGTATTTCTTTGATGTATATCTTCCTTGTAACATAAGCAAAGTCCTCCACGTTTCATTTAAAAAATCAGTCGATTGTCTTCGGAACAAGTTTGGACACTAATTTTTGAGTCTCTCTATCATTCAAGGCTAAATTAATTAGTTCCACATCAGTGGTGATGCAGAGGCAAATGGTGTGTATTATGTCGATTTATGGGCCACAATCGGGAAGGACTGGGGCAGAGAAGAAGGAATTCAGGGATGCACTGGAGAGGATGATGGCAATGCTTGAGATGGAGGTGATGCTGTGCTGTATATCGGTTTTAGCTCTATCACTGATGAAAAATAAGTTGAAAAATTATGGGCTCCAGATCTTCACCGAAATCTAATAAATTTGTCCTTGTCACACACCCAACCCATCCACGAAGTTTCGTCTGAATCTGTCCACAACCTTTTGAGATATCCTGCTCACAGATAAACAGACAGACAGACAGGGGTGAAAACATAACCTGTGTCCACCTTTGATGGCGGATGTAATAACTTGGCATTGCCTAGTTTAATGCATTATTGCCGTTTTATTTCTGAGTTCAGTAAAGGCATTGTGGATTACATTTTGGCCTATCTTTTTACTGCATTTTTTGCATTCAAGACCACATTTCTTTTATAAAATCATTACAGGTAGGACATTTCAAAAAGCCAATTAACAGTAACAAGTAATTCTGTAAGCTGGGATAATGTAAAAATTCAATTTTATGGTAAAAGTGCAAACCAACAATACCAATGTTGTATGCGGTCTTGGAGAATGTCCATTTCCCCAAGTTTGAACACTCCATTTAGCAGGTTTGAATTCCTGCATTTTGCTATTTGCACACTGTCATTGTCACAGAAGGCCTTTAAAAAAACAGTACGAAAAACAGTAACAGCAGTAGCGACACTTTGAGGGGAAAGTTGCCAGGTTACCTGTTCCACAATCTTCGTTTCACATCAATTACACAGCAAGACCAACATGCCCTGCGCACGAGGTGATTACTAAAATTAATCTTTGCGTCCTGCATGCCATAAAAAACCCTTCGAGTAAAAAAAACAAAATAAACCAATGAATGAGCAACAATAAAAAAATCCCAAAATCACTAGGTTGGTCCTAGGAATTTAATGATGGAATTTCTTTGCTGCACAAACTCCCAAGTGGCAAATGGCTGAGAAACATCCCATAACCAGTGGAACACTATAAGGTGCAGGAGACTATTCAGAGTTCATCCGCCATTGTTTTCTTGAAGACCTGCTGAGAATCCAAAGTATCTTTGTCATTGGGCAGGATTGTGGATTTTGGTGCTCCAAGCGTCGACTCCAAAATAACTGGAATTTCTGCATCGCTGTCCCAGTCCTCATAATCGATGTTCTCTGCACCTGAAAAAGAGTATTAATGAAAACTTTTTTAAAAGTAAAAAAAAAAATTGTTGTTTGAGAGAGCCGTCGACACAATGAAAACTCCCATAAATAATTTATTATTTTGTTTTATCAACATCAACACAATGACCATTGAAGAGAAGATCTATCTTAAGCTCACCAAAGTCTGTGCAATAAGAACTGATGCTCCAACGAAGATACCACAGAGTATGGTAAAACATTTTTGGAGTGAATAAAGTTTTACTCAGTGTGTCCGAGTGCTGAGCCCATAAAATACAATTAACATAATTTATCATTAAAATAAAAGCAATTTAAAAGTCCACTTGTACCAGAAATTAAACCACTTACCTGTGTGTGTGTATAGCGAGATCAACTGCTAAAACAAATGTGTTCAAAAGTTTCCATAGATTAGTGAAAATACAATGAATCTCAATCTCAAACACCTTTTAAAAATAAATACCAGAATTAAGTTTAATAAATATTTTAATACAAAATCTCAAATAACTTTTTAAAATAAATACCACAAATTAATTTTATTGATATTTTAATACAAAATCTCAAATAACTTTTTAAAATAAATACCCCCACTTCAACTCTGTCCTCCACATGCCATTTTTCCTTTAAGTACTCAACCAACACCTCCTCCCCCACCCCCCAACCTCCTCCTCCTCCTCCCAAGTCCAGGTCCGCATAATAGTCACGATCTGTTAAGACTGCTAAAGTTTATTGGTGAAGTAAATCGACGAAAAGGCAATTATCTGTTGCACGGAATTGACTGAATAATTTGTGGTTATATATATATATATATCTGCCTGATATATATATATATATATATATATATATATATATATATATATATATATATATATATATATATATATATATATATATATATATATATATATATATATATATATATCAGGCAGATATATATTATATATATATCTATATATATCTATATATATATATATATATATATATATATATATATATATATATATATATATATATATATATATATATATATATCAGGCAGATATATATTATATATATATATACATTATTATTCTTTTTTTGGACCTCTGGAAGGTGTGAGAACCAGTGAGAGTTTATATACCGCACTTGAAACATCGGCTTCCGCTAACACAAGACATTGACAGAACATTATGTTGTATGCCTCACATGTGCATGAAAAGTTGGTGGAAGCATTAATAAGGAGTCCCAGGTTCCGTTTGCAAGGGAATTAATTCCCAATAGAGCGTGGAATGTTTATGGGGTTTGCTAGGAATATCTTTTGACAGCATAATAGTCACTTGTTAAGATGGCTGAGGTTTCTCGTGTAAGTAGAAGTTATTTATACGTTGACAGAATTGACTGAATAATTCGTGGTTATTTTATTTTTTGGGGAGGTGGGAGGAAGATTGAGGCGAGGAGGGTGGATGGGTGGGAGGGGGAGGCCAAATTTACCAAATTTATTCACTGCATGAGAATGACTCAATCTGTAAATCTGTAAGATTAATGACTCAATTCTGTAAAATTTTAGAATCTGTAAAATTTCCCACCCGGATTTAAAGCAATGGCAAATCCTCCCTTCTGGACATGGAGATGATTAACTTTCCCGCAAATGTCTCCTGCTCTTCCTCTGCTCCAATTGGTTAATTTGATCATATGCTTGTGAAAATCAACATCTCTGGCTATTATCAGAGAGCTGCCTCAACACCGGTGAGTCTAGCGGTTCACTCAAGCAGATTGGCAGGGACTGTAAGCAGCCATCTCCAGGACTGGTCTACCATATCTACTGCCCCTGGTGTTAACTCATCCTGGGAATTCTTCCACAAAAACCTGCTCTCTAATGCACAGATTCATCCCACAATGTCTTCAATTATCCCACCATTTATTCCCACCCATGGTACCCTGAATCCTGTGGTGAGGAAGTTGCTCTGAAAGAACTTGACGTCTCTTCCTGGAAGGCAAATCCGACGAAAGGTAATCTCAGTGCTTTCCAAAAAGTCCGCAGCAGGTGTGTGTCCACTCTCAGAAGAGTAAGAAAACAACATCTGTACAACCTGAAGAATGGACTTTCAAACTTGTCTCCCTCCTCTAAAATCTAGTGGTGCCTTGATAAGTCTGTCTCTGGTGAATGCTCCTTTTCCATCCATTCCCCGTCATCAAATGGCACCACAGCCGACTCTGCTCGAGAGAAGGCTGAATACCTCAATTCTATGTTTGCTTCTGAATCTTGTGTCTCCAACCCTTCACTTCCGGTTCCCATCCTTCCCTGTCCGACCCAACTACTCCTGGACTCTTTTGCTCCTGAGATGGTGGAGAAGGTTCTTTCAACTCTAGACTCTGAATGTGCTGCTGGACAGGACTGCCTCAGCTAACATGTCCTAAAAACCAGCTCTGCTGCTCTTACACATCCTCTCTCTCTCTGCCTTTTCACCCTGTCATTTGCACGAGATAATCTTCCATCTGCTTGGCAAACCGCCAACATCACTACATTACATAACTACAATGGCACTCTGTAGACCGCATACCTCCGCCAGCCTGAACAGTTTATGTTTTGTATCCCACTGATAAGCCAGATCTGGATCCAGATCTGAAACAAAATCTAAACGTTTGCTCTTGTCACCTAACCAACTCAACCACCTATTTTTGTCATAAATCATCCACAACCTTTTTAAATATCATGCAATATACTGTATAGTTTTTGGCACTATCACTCGAATCCGTATTCAAATTTTCACCAAAATCGAATTCATTTGTCTTTGTCACACACCTAACCTGGCCACAAAGTTTTGTCTGAGTCCATCCACAGCTTTTGAGATATCGTGCTATATACAGTCACGTGAAAAAGTAAGTACACCGCATGTAAAGTTTTGACTTTTTCAACACATTTCAACATACAGCTATTTGATCTTCATTTCAACAATATTGATAGATAAAGGTGATATAATATAACAAATATCATGAAACATTTACATTTTGTAGTCCATTGTATAATTTAAATAAACATAAATGCAAATTTTGCATGTGGAAAAAGTAAGTACACCCCTACATTTATCACTACTTCAAATACCTAAAATTAGAATGAGGTGCACCAGCTCAAGTGCAAATGATCAGAACATCGTTAGAGAGGATGTTGGAGGAACCTGTCTTATTTAAACCTCAGACATTTAGTTTGGTTTGCTCTTTGTTGTTGAAGTGTGCGGCGTCACCATGCCTAGATCAAAAGAGCTCTCTGAGGCCTTCAGAAAGAAGGTTATGGATGCCCACGAGTCTGGGAAGGGATTTAAAAAGATCTCCAAACAATTTGAAATCAATCATTCGACTGTCCGGAAGATCATCTACAAGTGGAGAAGATTCCAAACAACTGCCAACTTGTTCAGGCCAGGCAGCCCCAGCAAGTTCAGCCCGAGAGCAGACAGCAAGATGCTGAAAGAAGTCTCTAAGAACCCCAGAATGTCATCACGGGACCGACAGGTATCTCTTGCCACTGTTGATGTTAAAGTGCATGAGTCTACCATTAGAAAGAGGCTGCACAAATTTGATCTACATGGGAGGTGTGCCAGGACTTCCTGTTCTCCAGAAAGAACATCAGGGCAAGACTAAAGTTTGCCAATGAACACCTAGGCAAAGACCAGCACTTCTGGAACAATGTGCTCCAGACAGATGAGTCAAAGGTAGAGCTATTTGGCCACAGTACAAGAAGACATGTTTGGCAAAAACCAAAGACAGCATTTGACCACAAGAACCTGATACCAACTGCAAAGCATGGTGGTGGAAATATTATGGTTTGGGGCAGCTTTGCTGCATCAGGGCCTGGGCAGCTCACCATCATAGAATCCAATATGAATTCTTCATTGTACAAGAGGGTGCTTGAGGATAATGTGAGGCGATCTGTCGGAAAGTTGAAGCTCAACCGAAGGTGAACCTTGCAACATGACAATGACCCTAAACATACCAGTAAATCCACCAAGGAATGGCTGAAAAGAAAGAAATGGAGGGTTCTGGAATGGCCAAGTCAAACCCAGGATCTAGATCCCATCGAGATGTTGTGGGGGGATTTGAAACGAGCTGTTTCGTATCCGACAATATAGTCCGCATCGTTTTCACAGTCTGTTCCACACAAGCAAAGGTCGGTCAAATTGATTGGCAAATCGAATTGGTCGAATGGTCGATCGAATCGAATTCGATGAATCGAATCGAATCGATCGAATTGGTCGAATGGTCGAATTGGTCGAATGGAATTGGTCGATTGGTCGCATTGGTCGAATCGAATTGGTCGAATCGAATTGGTCGGAATTGGCAAATGTAAACATTGATTTTCAGATTTTCCATGTAATAACGTTTCCAAAAATGTATAGGTTTGCTAATCTACCATGATTTTGAACGAAAAAACATAGTGAACCTGACTAATAGCTGTATGTTGAAATATGTTGAAAAAGTCAAAACTTTACATGGGGTGTACTTACTTTTTCACGTGACTGTAGTATATTGTTCTTGCCCTATTTCTCAATGGTGAAGAATCGCATAAAATTTTCGGATCCAGATCTCGATCTGGTTCACCAAAATCTAATCATTTCGACCTTGTCACATACCAAACCACTCCATCAAATTTCGACAATTCCATGCAACGAAATCAATTCCGTGCAACGAATAATTACCTTTTCATCTTTTCATCAGCCAATAAAAATATTTATTAAAATAAATTCCGCATCACACATCCGCCAAACCAACACATGCACCAAACCAATACATCTGCCAAATCAACACTTGCACCAAACCAACACATCCGCCAAACCAATATATCCACCAAACCAACACATGCGCCAAACCAACACATCCGCCAAACCAATACGTGCACGAAACAAACACATCCGCCAAGCCAACACAAAGGCCAAACCTACACATCCACCCTACCAATACATCCGCCAAACCAACACATGCGCCAAACCAACACATGCGCCAAACCAACACATGCGCCAAACCAACACATCCGCTAAATCAACATATCCGCCAAACCCACACATTGGCCAAACCAACACATCCGCCAAAACAACACATGGAACAAAACAACACATGCGCCAAACCAACACTTGCGCCAAACCAACACATGCGCCAAACCAACACATGTGCCAAACAAACACATGCGCCAAACAAAAACATGTGCCAAACAAACACATGCGCCAAACCAACACATCCGCCCAACCAAAATATACACGAAACCAACACATCCGCCAAACGAACACATCCGCCAAACCAACACATATGCCAAACCAGTACATCTGCCAAACTACCACATCCGCCAAACCAACACGTTGGCAAAACCAACACATGCGCCAAACCAAACACATGCGCCAAACCAACACATGTGCCAAACCAGTACATCTGCCAAACGACCACATCCGCCAAATTAACACATCCGCCAAACTAACACATCCGCCAAACACATATGCCAAACTAACACATCCACCAAAGAAACACATCCCCCAAACTAACACATCCACCAAAGAAACACATCCCCCAAACTAACACATCCGCCAAACTAATACATCCGCCAAACAAACACATGCGCCAAACAAACACATGCGCCAAACAAGCACATCCGCCAAACTAACACATGCGCCAAACTAACACGTCCGCCAAACTAACACATCCGCCAAACGAACACATCCGCCAAACTAACACATCCGCCAAACTAACACATCCCCCAAACTAACACATCCGCCAAACTAATACATCCGCCAAACTAACACATCCCCCAAACTAACACATCAGCCAAACTAACACATCCGCCAAACTAACACATCCGCCAAACTAACACATCCGCCAAACTAACACATCCGACAAACTAACACATCCGACAAACTAACACATCCGCCAAACTAACACATCCGCCAAACTAACACATCCCCCAAACTAACACATCCGCCAAACTAACACATCCACCAAAGAAACACATCCCCCAAACTAACACATCCGCCAAACAAACACATCCGCCAAACTAATACATCCGCCAAACAAACACATCCGCCAAACTAACACATCCGCCAAACTGACACATCCCCCAAACTAACACATCCGCTAAACTAACACATCCGCCAAACTAACACATCCGCCAAACTAACACATCCGCCAAACTAACACATCCGCCAAACTAACACATCCAGGTGAGGCCGCAGGTAGGCTCTGGGAGCCGGTTAGGTTAGTTAGGTTACTGTGCAAGCTCTGTAAGCTGTTTGAGCAGTGAGACGCATCACGACATAAGTGGGACATTGTTGTTGTTCCATCCCTTCCTCCCTAGGAGGGAGTTGGGGACGAATTTGGCATAGAGGGGGATATGGGAGACAAGACGTAGAGACGGATTGTGAATACAAGGGGGGCTAGGGTAGTGTAGCCGATGGTGGGGGGTACGGATGGCTAGGGACGAGCCTGCTCTGCTCGCTCTACCGCATCCCTCGCACCGCACCAGGCATGGTGGTGCCTGGTCACCTTGTTTTTCATGTGCCACTGTGTCTTTTCCGCTTGCTTGTTGTGCCTTGTCTTCCCTCCCCGCCCCAGGACCATTTTGGAGGCCAAACCGTGCAGCATCCCTTCTGCACCTTGCTGCCATGTCCTTGTCACACCTGTGCAGCCGAACTGTGCAGCACCTTGCTGCCAGTCCTCTTGCTGCACCCTTGCTACACCTGTGCAGCTGACATGTGCAGCACTTTGCTGCCAAACCATCTCTTGCTGCACCCTTACAACACTCATGGACCACAAGCCTTGTGGCCCTGCACCTCTGCTGTGCAGCATCTTGCTGCAAAATCATCTTGCACCTTCGGGCCACTTGTTTAAGTGGCACTGATGCCACGCAGTTGGACCACGTGGGAGTGGCCCTGCTGAAAAAAATAAAAGCATTATTTACTATCGTGTGCTCGGGATGAAGAAGATGTGTAAGTTTAGATGGCCCTGATGCTTCAACATGGCCTGTATACCGGTCAGGGCCAGCCGGTTTTGTTAGCCGCACACAGAAGATGCAAGATGCAAGCAGCAAGTGCCATTTATGAGTGTGTTATTCTCTCCTCCAATTTCTTTCAAAGTACAGGTCCTGGGTCATAGAATTGTAAATATACGTGCATGTAAATATAAGAATGTGCCCACCGGCTACGTGTTTAGTTTGAAATTCCGGAAATACTCGGGTAGTTGTGGGTGTGAATCTGTTAGATAGCTGCTCAACGCAATAGGGGGGGACATATCTAGTGCTAAAAATGTCGCACACATGGGTCGGAATAAATGCTCGGGGGAATCACACCTATGTGTCACATTTAAAAGTAACGGTTAAATTTGCATGCCAGGCTCTACTGGTCCTTCCATTGTTGGGGTCAACTCGGGACGAGTCTGGTGAGAGAGGGGTGTTGTGTTACGGTTTTGTGAATAAAGGATGACCCCCTCATAGGTAGATGCACCACAACATGTAGCCTCGCTGTAGTTCAGTTATCTCTTAGTAAATGTAAGCGTAGTCCTTTCCTGTGTTAGTTTTGCGTTGAGCAGGCCAGTAAGTGTAGGCCTCGATTAGGCTGGAATACCATGTGCTCGGCCTGAACAAGTCTGGCAAGGCCGAAGGGAGGAGCTGCAGGGGGAGTGGCCGGTAAGCCGCGAGCAGCCAATCGGTGCTCGAGGGGAGTGTCTCACAACGGCAACGAGAGGAGGGGCTTGGAACATTCGGGTAGGACCGGGGAGGGGCGATATAAAACCCTGCCCCGAGCCCCCCGCGTCAGAGAGTCGCCCAGCCCATGAAGAGAGTTCGAGAGCACGAGCCAGAGAGGTCAGAGAGAGAGAGAGATCATCAGAACTGCAGCAGAACGAGTGGATTGAATTGTATGTAATAGCCTCGTTGTACACGAACTCTCCCCGTGCCCTGTGCCCTGCGCTCTGCGGCTGTATTAATCGCGCTTGTGGAGACGGTCCATTCCGGGCCACAGACGCGTGACCTCCTTGCCTGTGCTCCCTGTACATGCCGTGACCACCAGAGGGCCAAGCCGGGCGAGCTGCCCGGAGTGGACGATGCCAGGACGCGTTTGGGAACGCGAACTTTTCCTTCCTCCTTTTTCCCGCGTGAGTGAGTGGGCCCTTTGTCTGGGAGATAAGTTAAATTGGTTAAGCTTCTGCTCTGTGTCCTCTTTCCTTTATCCTGATCATTGTACATTGTAAATAAATTGTGTTATTCCTCTTATTTGACCGTTCCCGTCCCTTCCATTGATTGGCCTCGCATGCTATGACTAGAACCGCTCGAATCGGGTGCCATAAAGGTAACGGCACGAGTCACGTGATACGCACACCGCTCGGGCGTATTCGATTAGCGTGGCTTGTGCGAGGTCCGGTCACCGTTTTCGTGGCAGCGTGGGTCAAAGGTACGTGTGGAGTCGACCCGATACCCTTTTCCACGCTCGCTGCGGAAGTGGCGACTCGGCCTCGTGGACACGAAGACCCGAGGGGAAAAACTGGTTTAACCCCCCCATTGTAACGTCGACGGGCTTCGGGAGATCCGCAACAATATAATAGTACATGGAAGAATCACACAAACAACAACAACAACTACCTGTTATAAAATATCCTTTTTTTCATGTTTTTCACTTCATTTTACATCCTCATTCAGATTCACAGAGAGACATGCAATATGTTTGTGAAGTACAACATACGATCTTGATTTAACCCATTAGCGAAGCAACTGGTGGGCATGGCTAGTGTACATTAAACACCCAATTATTTGAGATTTGGATAACATAAAAGTTTGAAACTTCACTGGCCTACAAGGAAATACAAGCATCTTACCCTCATAATCAGGAGAATCGTTCCCCTCTGGACCCTCCATTTTACCACCACCAGTTGTTTGTCGATATTCATTGTCCCAGATGGTAGATGTCTCTGTGTCACTGAAGTATTTATCTTCTCCCGTATAGTGTGTGGGAAAAGCCAACAAAGGCTCAGCTGAGAATGCTTGGAGGTCACGGTTTTCAAAGGCCTCCAAGTAAAGCTTACTGTTGCAAATAAAACAAACAAACAGAAACGTTGTATCATCACAAACCGATTACTAACCGTATTAGCAGGTATCTACATATTACACAAGTGGGGCTGGCAGGATAGCTTAGACTTGAAGGTATGCGCAACCAACCACCTTTGAACTGTCGAGCCTAGTTTGGAATCTCGACCCAGTTATAGACTGCCACACTGGTGCTTCACATGCAAGGTGACCCATCGATGTGTGAGCCGTTCATCAGAAGGACATCAAGTAGGAGGACTCGTCTACCAGCAATGGACACTTAAGTAAACAGCCCTCTTTGCTAATATTGTTTGGAAAATATCAATGGGGTGGAGACTAAAAATTCCACAGGGTCTTTCGCAAAGAGTAGGTGAGTTATCGCTGGTCATGTCAGGTCAGGTATGGGAGCATGCACCGGAGCAGCGAATCGCCACGTCTACTTTCCGCTGGTACTCCAGGCGTCTCCGTCTGGCCATCCACCTGGCAGATGCCCGGCTCATCCCTATCTCCTTGAGATGCCGATAAACCTGCTGCAATCACGTAGCATGTGGTCGGCCCCCTTCGGCCTCCTCCACCCATGAGTCTCCCTAGCTGAGACAATTTGGTGAGCAGGATCAGCAACAGGAAAACGAGCAACATGTCCACACAACTGCAGCTGATGCGCACGACCTATACAAGCAACAAAAGTCTCAGCAAACACTCGTCAGACACAAAGTCCCACCATTGGTAGCCAGGGATTCTTCGAAAAGACCTTATGCTGTAGGAGTTAAGTCTTTGTCTCAGATCACTGCTCAGAGTCGACGTCTCATGTCCATAGAGCAAGACTGGAAGCACCAAATGACTTAAACACTCAGACTTTCATCCTCCTACATAGGTACCGACAGCACCACACCCCATGGTCCAATGAATGCACAACTCTCGAGGCCTGACACAGACATCTATCGACCTCTGGCTCACAACAGGCGGAGACATGAATTTCACTGCTACGGTAAGTGAATCTCTCTTGGACCTCAACATCCTCACCATAGACAGGTACAGACAAGATAGCAGCATCCAATACGTCATTGAAAGTCTGGATCTTAGTCTTGACCTAGGTGACCCGTGACCCCAGTGGCTCTGACTCCTCATTCAGCACCATGAAGGCCCCTATGAGGATGTCCAGAGTCTCCACAAAGATGACTGCATCATCTGTGAAATGAAGGTCAGAGATCTTGACATTTCCAAACGACACACCGCAGCTAGATCTCTTTGGCCCTCCTCCCCAGAATCCAGTCCATAAAGCGCTGAAAAGTGTGAGGGCCAATACACAACCCCGACGAACTCCTGTAACAACTGTAAATGAGTCAGAGATGGAACCACCACAACTCAAAGCACTCTCAGTTCCAGACTATACTTCAGATATCGGTTCGATCAGTTTTGGTGGCACAGCTTTGATCAGCTCCTGCTGAAACTCCCACCTGTGTTCGGTGAGGCCTGAAGAGCAAGGATACGGTCAATTTATTGACCTCTTTGGTGTAAATATTTTTGATGTAAAATAGTGATATAATTTAAAGTGGACCGTTCAGGAAGGAGAAGACATTCAATGTAAATATATGGGAAGGAAGAGGTAATTAAGAAAACGAAAAATTAAAAAGAAAGAGGGAGAGGGTAATGGCGAAAAAGGTATGGTAAGAGATGCAAGAGGAGAAGCGGGAACGTGGACATAGGGTTGGTGGAAAGGAGGTCAAAAGTTGCTACTTTGCATACATAATATGTATCTGGTCTCATAAGAATAACAAAGTAAAGTGTTGCTTTGAATAGTTACTTTGCAATGCACCCAAGTCCCAATTGCATGGTATTTTCACAGCACTCAGGTAAAGGCCTTACTTGGGATGCTTGTCAAACATAATGGGTAGGTATTCATCCACAGGTAGTATGCGGCCAAGAGGATTTCCAGATAGCAACTTGCGTGCCCCACTCTGTGACAACACATAGACTAAAGTCCAGTAAGAGTAACCAGCCCTCACAAGGTACTTGACATTGTTGACCGCCATCTCTGGGAAGTCTAATTCCATCTTCTTTCGACCCAAGTAACTGCAAAATATACAGAGGAAAGATGCACGATCTGTTTCACGTTGAAAAGATGCACACAAATTAAATAAATCACAGCAACGGCAGGCATGCTACCAAGCTAAGAAAATGCAGGCTGAGCTCTTGGATAATCATTTATTATTGCAAATCTCAATTCACCTTAACAGAGTTGGGTTGCACAATGGTTAAACCGTCCTCTCCTGGTCGAGGAGGTCAGTGGTTCAAACCCCAGCTGAGCCATACCATACACAAAAAATGGTACGTGCTGCTGTCTTGCTTGACTTGATTTAAAAGGTTAAGAGCATGGGCAATACCCATAGGTTGGCATACATAAGGAGGAGGAAATTCCTCCTTAAGAAATGCCCCACAAAGTGCAGGGAGAAAGGCGGAGCCATTGTTGTGACGTCGCTGGTACCCAGAGTACCCCGGGAAGTGACGGTACTTCCCCCAAGCTCAATGGCTGTGTTTATCTCATCCAACAGTCTTGTGTTATGTCACGTGCGTGCGTGCATGTGTGTGTGTGTGTGTGTGCGTGTGTGGGTGCGTGTACATGTGCATGTGTGTAGGTGTGTGTGTGTCAGCTCCACAACGAGCCTTAGATCATGTATTAACAAGACAAGTATCAAGTATCTGTATTAACAGACAAGTTTTTTTTACCTGACATGACCTCTGACCTTTGATGCCAAAATCTAATTAGTTATTTGCATCATAATATGTACTTATAACAACTTTGGTGAAAATCCCATCACTGGTTCACAAATTAGCACAGTAACAGAACTTTTACCAAACGGGACCTCTGACCATTGACCTCTTGACCCCATAATCTAATCCGTTCATCTTTACATCATCATAATACTTGTAACAAGTTTCACTTGGTTCCATTCAGCCGTTCTCAAGTTATTGCGGTAACTAAAACCTATTACAGACTGTGACCTTTGACCTCTTGACCCCAAAATCAAATCAGTTAATCTATGCATCATAATACATACTTATACCAACTCTGGTCAAAATCCCATCGCTGGTTCACAAGGTGTCGCACTATTAGGATTTTTTTTTTAACCTAACATGATCTCTGACCTGTGACCTCTTGACCCCAAATCTAATCCATTCATCTTTACATCATTGTACATACTTGATCTAAGTTTGATTTAAATCCCTTAAATTTAAAGGAAAACCTTCTCACAGACGGATGGACAGCTGGATGGACAACCCAAAAACATAATGCCTCTGGCGACTTCAACGGAGGCATAAAAAATAAGGTCCCAATCATGCACTGTGACGTGTCCTGCATTTTTGTCCACCTGTTCCTGTCCGCCCCTCTGTCAATCTGTTAACTTGCCACTTTCTATCCTTTTGCTCTTCCATGAGCAGGGACTTCTGAAGAGAAAATAACCATGAAGGTATTTTTGTAAATTAATTAATGCTACTGCTCTATCTGTGTATTCTTGGAAAAACTCTAGGTTTCTGCAGGGCTTACACAGTGCACCTAATTCCAGGATCACTGCTCAACTCCACTCATTTGTTCCTCTTCTTTCCCACCTGTGAAATTAACCTTTCCCACCTTTCCCAACCCCACCACCAACACCAACACCAACACCAACACCACCACCTTTCCAAGGGGTTCTTCCACCTTTAGCGAAATCTGTGTTAAGGTGTATAAGAGAGCTTATTGTGGCGTTTTTCCAAGACCGCTTCTAATAATAAAGTAATAACATGAATGATAATAGCATAATATTAATGTTATTACAAAACAATATTAATATTAACAATATCTCTTTGTGGCGTCCTGGAATCACGCTGTTGAAAGCAAAGCATTCAGAATCATTGGAATCTCCCGCGATGAAGCTAACTCCGAGGGCCTCTCACTCACTCACCGCAGGCAGGTTGGTGGTCTTTCCATCTTCTACCGACTCCTTTCTGGCCTTGCCCCCCCAGCTCTCTCTGGGCTCTGTCCTGCAAATATTCCTACAGGTCGCACAAGATCTGCCTGTAACCCTCTTATGGTTAAACTGCCAAAATCAAGACTCTCTGCTCACCTTCACTCCTTCATTCCTCTTTTCTCTCGCCTCTGGAACAAACTCCCTCACTCTCTTCAAGCCCACTCCACCCTCCAGGTCTTTAAAACAGCTGTTCACCACCATCTCTTATCTTCCCCCATCCAAAACCTTGATCTTTTCTATCCCCGATAATTTCCCCAATTCCACTTTTTGAAATACCAACTTCTGTCCTGGAAGTCCTTGGTGTCCTTGTGTTTTATACTTCTCCCACCCCCCCCCCCCTTCCCACGCCTCCTCCCCCCAAGCCCTCTCTCTCCCACACATCTCCCTGCTCTTAAATGTTGTGTGCTCTCAAGTGTTTGTGTGCTTCCCATTCTCTTGTCTTCCGCTCCCTCTTTTTGTGTATTTTGTTTGTCTGGTTGATTTGTTTGTGAAGTGGATGTCAGCTCTTTCACGAGCCTCGATTCAGTATACAAAAAAAAAATATATATATATATATATATACAAAAAAATCCCTCCTCCCCAAGGAGTTTTTCCCTGGACAAATTCCTTGTTAACGTGTATAAATAGTTTATTGTGGCTTATCGTGGGGCACTCCTACCGGAAGGAAAAATAAATTAAAGCACAAGCATGTATCATTACCTTTTAAAACAGTCGCTACTGCTGTTAATAATAATAACAATAATAATAATAATATAAGCAAGAGTAATTATAATTGGTAACAATAACAAGGATAATAACATGACCCCCCCTTCCTCCGCCCACTCCTCGTGCCACTCCCGTAGTGAGGTGAGTGTACTAGTTACGCAAATGTCATAATCGGTTACCAACATTATTAATCAATTAAGGTTTTTGGCATCCTCACGAGAGCGAACATACTCACATCAGATCCCATTCCAAGTTGGCCTGATCAATGTCACGCATAAGATGCACGAGACGACGACGAAAAAACAGCTCAAAGCGCACATCATCCTCCAGGACGAGCACAAACTGTAATCCACGTGAAACCACCTGCAAATCCGCAGGAGAGCGTGCTGTCTATTTCAGCATCATCACATCAAAATGTCAAGTGTCATCATCACAAAATGTCATCATCACATCATGAAAGCTTTCAGAATCATTGGAATCTCCCGTGATGAAGCTATCTCCGAGGGCCTTTCACTCATTCACCGCAGACAGGTAGGTGGTCTTTCTGTCTTCTACCGACTCCTCTCCGGCCTTGCTCCCCCAGCTCTGTCTGTGCTTTGTCCCCTAAATATTCCTACAGGTCGCACAAGATCTGCCAGCAACCCTCTGATGGTTAAACTGCCGAAATATCGGCTCTCTGCTCACCTTCACTCTTTCATTCCTCTTTTCTCCCGCCTCTGGAACAAACTCCCACACTCCCTTCAATCCCACTCCTCCCTCCAGGTCTTTAAAACAACTGTTCACCACCATCTCTTATCTTCCCCCATCCAAAACCTTGATCTTTTCTACCCCCGCTAATTCACCCCAAATCCACCTTGTTTGAAATTCCAACTTCTTTCCTGGAAGTCCTGGCAGTGTCCATATGTTTTATACCTCTCCCACCCCCCCTTCCCATGCCTCCCCCCCAAAGCCCTCTCCCTCCCACAGATCTCTCGATGTCCCTGCTCTCAGATGCTGTGTTTGTGTTCCTCCCCCTCTCTCCCCATCTTGTCTACCGCTCCCCATGTTATATGTTTTATGTGTCGGTTTGTCTTTCTGTGTGATTAATGTTAGCTCTTTCACGAGCCTCGATCTTGTATACAAAAAAAAGAAAAAAAAGTGAACTATATGAAGAATTCAGACATTTAAAAGTGGCTCAGCGAGCATGATACTGTACACATATAACATTTGGTACACACTTCTTGCCACACTTTGTAGTGGCTCAAGAAACATCCAACTTCTCCCTTGGTAATTGGGCGGTCAGAGTACGGGTCTTCATAGCTTTGCAACATGGAAATTCCCAAGGTATCCATTGTACTCTTGTTGAGTGTCCTGTGCAGGGACAAAAGGTGTTCTTTTGTTTACATGAAAAGTGCATGTGAGATTGGGGGCAAATCATCAGAGCGAGATTTCGCTAAGTATATATATATGCATAGTGGTGGTGGTGGTGGTAGTTACATGGGGTGGTGGGGGGGGCATATTGTTGCATACATTCAAAGCAGCGGGGCGTACACAAAAAAACATATCTTCCACAAGCCGCGAGCATGACCTGCTTATACATTCGCAAGACCTGCTTCGTTAGGGCGTTATGTATTGCAAAATAATTCTCGTTCTTGTTACCCTCGCCAGAGGAGAGGGTATTGCATTTGAGTCCGTTTGTTTGTTTGTCTGTTTGTCCGCACAGAATAAATATGATTTTCTCTGCAACCGTTAGTCCGATTGACAGGAAATTTTCGCCATAGGTGCAACTCCACCTGTATAATTTTTTTATGAGAATTATGACGTCATAGGTCACGTGGTTCGGCCGCCATCTTGGAAAAACCCAAAAATTTTGCACCTCCATATCTCGGAAAGTGCTGAATAGAAAAAATTGGGACATGGCTCATTGTAAAGAACTCTTCATGGGGAATAAAATATGTGAATGATGATGTCATAGGTGCCTCCATTATGACGTCATAATTCGACAAGTGCAAAACTTCATCCAATCAAGTTGAAATTTCTTGAGCGCCATGTCGACAAACTGCTGGAGAAAAAAAAAATGATGACGTCATCGGTCACGTGGTTCGGCCGCCATCTTGTAAAAACCGAAAAACTTTGCACCTCTATATCTCCGAAAGTGCTGAATAGTGCATGTATTGGTTTCAGACCAGGTCACTCTACTCTGGACATGCTGCTTCTGCTGTCTCAACAATGGATGGAGGTCCTCAATGCCAAACAGGAAATTAGAGCTGTCTCCCTCGACATATCACGTGCCTTCGACACGGTCTGGCACCCCGCTCTGCTCACCAAACTCTCCTCCTTTGGTATCCATGGAAATCTCCACGCATGGCTGGCGGACTTCCTCTCTAGTCGTCGTCAACGTGTGGCCCTGAATGGGTTTCTCTCATCTCCTCTTCCTGTTCAGGCTGGAGTTCCCCAAGGCAGAGTTCTGGGCCCCGTGCTTTTTCTGGTCTTCATCAATGATCTCTCTGACTCTCTTGAAAATCCTCTCTATCTCTTTGCTGATGACTCCACTCTCTGCCGCTCCATTCCTCTTCCCTCAGATCGGCAGTCTGCAGCCTCCTCACTCTCTGAAGACTTGGACAAAATCACAGACTGGTCAAACAAGTGGAACATGTCTTTCAATCCTGACAAATCTCACACTCTTACTATGTCTCTCCGAAAAGATCGACTGGACAACCCTCCCATCTACTTTCTCAACAATCCTCTCCAAGAAGTTCTGTCGCTCAAGCTTTTGGGTCTCACTATCTGCCATGATCTTTCTTGGGAAAACCACATTTCCAAGCTGGCCTCCAAAGCCAGTCGCCGACTGGGCATCCTCCGTCGTGCGAAGTCCTTCCTCAGCACACCTGAGCTCCTCACCACATACAAGGCTTTCATCCGCAGCTCAATGGAATACTGTTCTCCCCTATGGGCCGGTGCTCCTGCCTCACACCTAGCTCGGCTTCACGCTGTTGAAACCAAAGCTTTCAGAATTATTGGAATCTCCCGCGATGAAGCTATCTCTGAGGGCCTTTCACTCACTCACCGCAGGCAGGTAGGTGGTCTTTCTGTCTTCTACCGACTCCTCTCCGGCCTTGCACCCCCAGCTCTCTCTGTGCTCTGTCCCCCAAATATTCCTACAGGTCACACAAGATCTGCCAGCAACCCTCTGATGGTTAAACTGCCGAAATCTCGGCTCTCTGCTCACCTTCACTCTTTCATTCCTCTTTTCTCCCGCCTCTGGAACAAACTCCCTCACTCCCTTCAATCCCACTCCTCCCTCCAGGTCTTTAAAACAGCTGTTCACCACCGTCTCTTATCTTCCCCCATCCAAAACCTTGATCTTTTCTACCCCCGCTAATTCACCCCAGATCCACCTTGTTTGAAATTCCAACTTCTTTCCTGGAAGTCCTGGCAGTGTCCATATGTTTTATACCTCTCCCACCGCACCCTTCCCTTGCCCCCCCCCCCCCCCCCAAAGCCCTCGCCCTCTCTCAGATCTCTCGATGTCTCCATGTCTCTCGGTCCCTGCTCTCAAATGTTGTGTTCGTGTCCTTCCCCCTCTCTCCCCATCTTGTCGACCGCTCCCGATGTTATACGTTTTATGTGTCGGTTTGTCTTTCTGTGTGATTAATGTTCGCTGTTTCACGAGCCTCGATCTTGTATACAAAAATAAAAATAAAAATAAAATAGAAAAAATTGAGACATGGCTCATTGTAAAGAACTCTCCATGGGGAATAAAATATGTTAATGATGATGTCATAGGTGCCTCCATTATGACATCATAATTCGACAAGTACAAAACTTCATCCGATGAAGATGAAATTTCTTGAGCATAATCTAGGAATAAACTAATTTAGAAAAAAAATAATGATGACGTCATTGGTCACGTGGTTTGGCCCCCATATTTGTTTTAACACAAAAGCCTTACAGACCACTGAAAATACATCCTGGCGAGGGTTTACAATCTCCGATTGCTCTTTTTCTTGTTTAAATAATGATTTAATGCTCAGAGTTTTGTACATTCATTCCATATTTGCAGTATGAAGGCATGAATGGACATCAGTGCATTTACATAAATTACACAGACATTTATTGCAGACAATGGACAAATAGTAACTTACTGTTTGACCCAACATTGCCTTGGTGCACACTTCCATGTTAATTTTTGCTCAGGCCTTAGACATCAATCTTTTTAGTGGTTTACTGAGGTCTAAATAACCGATCATGATTGGGTGACCCAGCTTGTAGTAATAATACGTACTGCATATGCGGGGAAGGGGTCGGGGGGGGGGGGGGGTAGTTGCTCTGACTGGTATGTATATATGATGTATCTGGAGAAAGGGGAAAGTTCAAAATTCCAATCAAAATTGCGTATGTAATAAATAGATGGCAACTAATAATGCACAGACAGGACCGAGACAAAAATATGTTTAAACCACCTAAGCAACTTTACATGTCACAAATTTGACTGAACTGAGGATGCAACATTTTTTTCAATAAAAGAAAGAAGATTTAGTGAACCAGACTGGCCAATCCAAAGCAATGAAACAACATGCATTTTAAGGCCATTTTCCCTGCTAGAGCGGGGGTTAGCCTTGCGGTCCCCATGACAATCTTCTCTATTTTGCCCTATTTTCTGCATCTCTCCTTGTTAACCCCCTTGCCCGCATTTCTTCTTCCACCATCTTTAGCCAAGTCTTTCTCGGTCTTCCCCGTCCTCTACTTCCTTCTACATTAACTTCCATCACTCTTCTCAACCAGTCACTTTCATCCTTCCTCAATACATGACCAAACCATCTCAACCTGTTCCTCTTCACAGCATCAATCACAGGCAATATTCCCATCATCTTTCGCAATTCATCATTTGTCTTCCTCTCTCTCAACGATACTCCGCACATCCATCGAACCATTCGCATTTCCACCCTTTCCAGCCTTCGTTGCTGCTCTACGTTCATTACCCATGTCTCGCTCCCATAAATCATAACACTTCTCACACATGCAGCATACACCTTTCCCTTCAGCTTCAGTGACACTCTCCTCCTCATCAGCACGCCACTCAGTTCCCGAAACTTCTTCCATGCACATCTCACTCGAGCAACCGTTGCCGAGTCTGATCCACCTTCTCCATTCAGCATGTCTCCGAGGTAGCAAAATGTTTTCACACCTTCCAGCTTCACGCCGCCTCCAAGATCCAACTCAACATTTCCTCCATCTGCAGCTCCCTCTGCGCACACCTTACATTTGAATGTAAGTTGGTTGTAAGTTGTAAAATGTAAGTCGTAAAATAAAAATGTAAGTTAAGAACATTGCTTTCAAAGCAATGAAAGTTGGGCCTTATTTGCTTTAGATCGTAAAAACAATGACAGCAAAGCGAAGTTCTTTGGCGTTTTCTCAAAAAGTGTCAAAGCCAATTTGGGGATTATTTGCATTCACTAAAGTTAATGCACAAAGCTTCAAGGAAAAGGTTATCAGAAAGCAGCACCTACGCTCCATCAACAGCATCCACCAGCTTGCAGGATATTGACTGCTCCTGGAGGGCATGTAGCATGTACCTCCGACGGTCAGGTCTGCGTATCAGGTTGATCACAAAAATCTGCAACAATCAACAGAGAACAAGAAAACGCTACCAACGCTGGTGTTGTCACGTCAATCGGACCTTTTCGCAAAAAAAAAAATTACACAAAAGAAGGAAAAATAAAGTCTAACCTCATGAAAACCCATCTTGTCGAGAACCTTTGGAATGGTGGAGACGAATTGCGAAGGCTGCAATGGGGGCTCATCGACTGCAAGAAATATCGGTTAGTTATCAATATTGCAAAAGGATTAGAAAGGCGCAAGGCCCTACTGGAAATGATCAAGACTGCTCATTTTGAGAAATGGGATCAAACATTGCTGAGTGGCTTTTGTCGAAACTTGTTGAAACTGTCCATGTTCTTTGTAACACTGATAACCATCTTTGACTTGTGATCTCATATTAACTTGCATACTCTCGACATTTTATTGTCGTCCGTCTTGTTTACCATTGAGAAAGTACTTTTCCATAAAGTATGTGTGACGTATCCTCTCAACAATGTTTGATTATTCTCAATGTATTAAATGTGTATCTGGGTGTGGTTGTTTTTACTCTGTACAACACTATAGACACCCATCCATCTGCACTGATTCTAGCACTGTCCATATGCCATATGTGTTTGTCTATTGTGTACTAATGTCCATGTAAAAGTACATTGATGCCAACTTATGTGTTTGACATGCATGTTATATAATCGGTACGTACAAGATCCTTCATGAGCCTGGGATAACTCCAAAAAAATTACAATTGTCTTTTTTTTTTTTTTTTTTACAGGAGCCTTGGCTCATGGAAGAGCAAGGTATAATTGATGGTGGAAAAACCATCAAGTGAGAATGAACAGGAAAGAGGAGAGGAATGAGGGGAGGAAACTGAATCTAGCAAGTAAATTCGTCGAGTTAGGAAAGGTGGATCGGGATAATAAATATCATGGGTCAGAATTGGGAATGACAAGAGATGGCGGTGTCCTGCTTGGTTGAAGTTCTGGAAGGAAGAGTGACATAACAGTCTCTGGAAGATGGTTCCATAGATGGAAGAACCGAGAAATAAAATAGTTAAGGTGTGCAGTCAGCTTGGATTTTGGAAGTTACTGGAAGAATGCATGCATCCTGGAGTAGATAGGGAGGGTTGGAGGACTGAGAGATCTCTATGTTGTTCACTATGTTGGAGGTTAGAGAGTAGTAAACTAAGACATCACCGACCTGCCTGCAATGTGAAAGAAACAGGCCTTGTGCTTCAACCTCATCACAGCAGATTCCAATAATTTTGAGAGATTTATATTGCATAGAATCCAGGAGAGACAGATGTGATGCTGGAGCACCAGCCCAAAGCTGAGAGCAGAACTCTGTTGAGTTACAGCCAAAGGCCTTTGCAGACTGCGAGCAGCTCTTGGATCGACGTAGGATGCCCAGGTTGTGGCTGGCTTTGGAGGCGAGCTTTTTTATGTGGTCGGCCCAGAAAAGGTCATGAATGATAGTGAGGCCTATCAGTTCAAGAGACTGAACCTCTTACAGTGGATGACCAAGGAAATTGAGTACTGGGATCGTTTGATGATCATTCTGAAGCAATAGGGTGTGACTGGATTGAAGTTTGTATTTTCCAGGATTGAAGGACATCTTCTATTCATCAGTCCAGAGTCTAATCATTTCCAGATCAGCAGAGAGAAATGCAGCTGCTGTCTACCTAGCTGACATATGGGATACTTACTATACGACACAATGTGGAGTGTTCTGCCAAAAGGAAGGGAGAGTTTTCCAAAACATCGGAGAGTTCATTAATATAGATTAGGAACAAGACTGGGCCAAAAACCCTGCCTTGAGGAACTCCAGCCTCCACTGGGAGAGGGGAAGAGGGGAAGAGAGGGTTTCATTGATGGCAAAATGTTGATTGTGTAAGTGGAGGAAGTCAGAAATCGAGGAATGGAGGCAGCCTTTTCTGCCACAGGTAGAGAGCTCCGCAAGTAAAGCAGGATGTCAGACTGTATTGAATGCCTGAGATATGTCTAGAGGGACTGTCCTCACCTATTCTTTAAGATTGAGGGCCTGCAACCATCGCTGATAGAGCAGCAGAAGTATGTCCAGAGTTCAGTGGCCATGATGGAATGCAAACTGATGGTTAGAGATCAGGTCACTTGTAAACATCAGGGAGGATATCAAAGCATTTATGGATTGCATGGCCTTGCTTATAATTAGAAGCAATATCACGGACTTGTAGTTGGTAGGATCTGTGTTTGCACCCTTTTTGTAGACAGGAGTGACGTTTACCAACTTTCTTGCATAGAGGAGGCAGCCAAAATAGAAGAACAGACTGAATAGTGCAGATGGAGGGGGAGCAAGAAAGGCAGAACAGGATTTGAGAACAATGCCACTGATTATATCTGGGCCCATCGCTGAAGCTTGTTCAAGATTCGATAGACCTTTCTCTAACCTGTCGGACACAGAGGTCAGTCGACAGTGGGTATGTCAGTGTATAAGAAGGGATTGGTTGGGTACTTGATATTTGAAGTTAAAAACACAATGTGGTGTCGTCTGCCACAACGGTAAGTTTAGACATTCTGCCTTATCTCTGGCAGAGTCTGCACTAAGAGGCATTTGAGGTGAGGAAAAGGATCGAGGTGGAGATTGAGATGAAGAAGAGGAAAATGTGCAGAGTTTATGATGTACAATTTCAGAAAATGAAACATTATAAAATTTCAATAAAAGTTCTTAAAGTAAGAAGCCAATTTGATTTAGTAGGAGCTATGGAGAATGAAAGATACAAGAACAACAACTACCTAATTGCCAGTAAAAGTATCAGGAACGATATTCCGAATCAGAAATTATAAAAAAAGACCAACTCATGATCTCGAGGTGAGCATGGATGAATATATCCACATCATCTTGCATCGTACGATGAGACTTCCATGGCACGATAATGTGACCAAAATCCTCCTGGTTGCACACGTACATCTGAACCCCTGAGCAAAACAAACAAACCAAGAGTTCAAACCTCATTACTAAAATGGCTATAAGGCTCCTCTATATACTCAAAAATTTATAATTTTAAATATGTTCAAGAGAACAATATTCAAAGCCATTAGCTGAGGGAAGACAGTGGGTTATGGGAGGAGGGCAATAGAGGGGAGGGGAAGGCAATACGGGTGGGGGTAAACACAGTGCAAGGCATCATTGCTTCAGATATCAAATCCTTCCTCTTCTCCAATGGCTTGATCTCTGATCATCAATTTGGATTCAGACCAGGTCATTCTACTCTGGACATGTTGCTTCTGCTGTCTCAACAATGGATGGAGGTCCTCAATGCCAAACAGGAAATCAGAGCTGTCTCACTTGACATATCACATGCCTTCGATACGGTCTGGCACCCAGCTCTGCTCACCAAACTCTCCTCCTATGGTATCCATGGAAATCTCCACTCATGGCTTGCGGACTTCCTCTCTGGTCGTAGGCAACGTGTGGCCCTGAATGGATTTCTCTCATCTCCCCTTCCTGTTCTGGCTTGAGTTCCCCATGGTAGTGTTCTGGGCCCTGTGCTATTTCTGGTCTTCATCAATGATCTCTCCGACTCTCTGGAAAATCCTCTCTATCTCTTTGCTGATGACTCCACTATCTGCCGCTCTATTCCTCATCCCACAGATCGGCAGTCTGCAGCCTCCTCACTCTCTGCAGACCTGGATAAAATCACAGACTGGTCAAACAAGTGGAACATGTCTTTCAATCCTGACAAATCTCACACTCTTACAATGTCTCTCCGAAAGGACCGACTGGAAAACCCTCCCATCTACTTTCTCAACAATCCTCACCAAGAAGTTCTGTCGCTCAAGCTTTTGGGTCTCACTATCTGCCATGATCTTTCTTGGGAAAACCACATTTCCAAGCTGGCCTCCAAAGACAGTCGCCGACTGGGCATCCTCCGTCATGCGAAGTCTTTCCTTGGCACACCTAAGCTCCTCACCACATACAAGGCTTTCATCCGCAGCTCAATGGAATACTGTTCCCCCCTCTGGGCTGGTGCTCCTGCCTCACACCTAGCTCGGCTTCACGCTGTTGAAACCAAAGCTTTCAGAATCATTAGAATCTCCTGCGATGAAGTTAACTCCGAGGGCCTTTCATTCACTCACCGCAGGCAGGTTGGTGGTCTTTCTGTCTTCTACCGACTCCTCTCCGGCCTTGCTCCCCCATTTCTCTCTGTGCTCTGTCCCCCCAATATTCCTTCAGGTCGCACAAGATCTGCCTGCAACCCTCTTATGTTTAAACTGCCAAAATCTAGTCTCTCTGCTCACCTTCACTCTTTCATTCCCCTTTTCTCCCGCCTCTGGAACAAACTCCCCCACTCCCTTCAATCCCACTCCTCCCTCCAGGTCTTTAAAACAGCTGTCCACCACCACCTCTTATCTTCCCCCATCCAAAACCTTGATCTTTTCTACCCCTGCTAATTCACCTCAGATGCACTTTTTTTTTTTTTTTGAAATTCCAACTTCTTTCCTGGAGGTCCTTGCAGTGTTCATATGTTTTATACCTCTCCCACCTCCACCCAAGCCCTCCCCCACCCACATTTCTCCCGATGTTCCTGCTCTCAAATGCTGTGTTTGTGTCATTCCCACTCTCTCTCCATCTTGTCTACCGCTCCCCTTATTTTTTGTGTTTTATGTGTCGGTTTGACTTTTTGTGTGATTACTGTTAGCTCTTTCACGAGCCTCGATCTTGTATATAAAAAAAAAAAAAAAAGGCAGAAGGGGAGTGCAGTGTGAGGTGGAAGAGGGGGGGGAGGGGAGGGTGCGATGAGAGGTGGAAGGGGGAGGATGCGAGGCAGAACAGGGACGACAACGTGGTGACGCAAAATGATGACGCGATGCTGAATGGGGATGGCGACGTGGTACGAGGGGGGAACGGGGAGGACAATGTGGTGCAATAGTGTTCAACGAGGACTGAGAGTCCCTGGTCATGAGAAGCAGAGAGAGGCAACGATATACGTATATAATATATCAATGATGTATATGGGAAAGATTATTAGCAGATTAATTCAACAAAACATAAAAATTGCACACCGCATAAAAGAAGTGCTCTGAATTTTTTGTTAAAACAAAGTTTCTTTGCCATAAAAATCTTTTAATTTTTTTTGCAAGCAACACTAATGAGTAATCTAGTATGTACGTATGTATGACTGTATGTATGTATGTTTTTTTTTTGTTTGTTTTTTGTATACAAGATCGAGGCTCGTGAAAGAGCGAACATTAATCACACAGAAAGATAAACCGACACATAAAACATATAACAACGGGAGCGGTAGACAAGATGGGGAGAGAGGGGGAAGGACACAAACACAACATTTGAGAGCAGGGACCGAGAGACATGGAGACATCGAGAGATCTGTGGGAGGGAGAGGGCTTTGGGGGGGGAGGCATGGGAAGGCGGCTGGGAGAGGTATAAAACATATGGACACTGCCAGGACTTCCAGGAAAGAAGTTGGAATTTCAAACAAGGTGGATCTGGGGTGAATTAGCAGGGGTAGAAAAGATCAAGGTTTTGGATGGGGGAAGATAAGAGATGGTGGTGGACAGCTGTTTTAAAGACCTGGAGGGAGGAGTGGGATTGAAGGGAGTGTGGGAGTTTGTTCCAGAGGCGGGAGAAAAGAGGAATGAAAGAGTGAAAGTGAGCAGAGAGCCGAGATTTCGGCAGTTTAACCATCAGAGGGTTGCTGGCAGATCTTGTGCGACCTGTAGGAATATTTGGGGGACAGAGCACAGAGAGAGCTGGGGGAGCAAGGCCGGAGAGGAGTCGGTAGAAGACAGAAAGACCACCTACCTGCCTGCGGTGAGTGAGTGAAAGGCCCTCAGAGATAGCTTCATCGTGGGAGATTCCTATGATTCTGAAAGCTTTGGTTACAACAGCGTGAAGCCGAGCTCGGTGTGAGGCAGGAGCACCGGCCCATAGGGGAGAACAGTATTCCATTGAGCTGCGGGTGAAAGCCTTGTATGTGGTGAGGAGCTCAGGTGTGCCTAGGAAGGACTTCGCACGACGGAGGATGCCCAGTCGGCGAATGGCTTTGGAGGCCAGCTTGGAAATATGGTTTTCCCAAGAAAGATCATGGCAGATAGTGAGACCCAAAAGCTTGAGCGACAGAACTTCTTGGAGAGGATTGTTGAGAAAGTAGATGGGAGGGTTGTCCAGTCGATCTTTTCGGAGAGACATAGTAAGAGTGTGAGATTTGTCAGGATTGAAAGACATGTTCCACTTGTTTGACCAGTTTGTGATTTTGTCCAGGTCTTCAGAGAGTGAGGAGGCTGCAGACTGCCGATCTGAGGGAAGAGGAATGGAGCGGCAGAGAGTGGAGTCATCAGCAAAGAGATAGAGAGGATTTTCCAGAGAGTCAGAGAGATCATTGATAAAGACCAGAAAAAGCACAGGGCCAAGAACAATGCCTTGGGGAACTCCAGCCTGAACAGGAAGGGGAGATGAGAGAAATCCATTCATGGCCACACGTTGACTACGACCAGAGAGGAAGTCCGCAAGCCATGCATGGAGATTTCCATGGATTCCATAGGAGGAGAATTTGGTGAGCAGAGCTGGGTGCCAGACCGTATCGAAGGCACGTGATATGTCAAGGGAGACAGCTCTGATTTCCTGTTTGGCATTGAGGACCTCCATCCATTGTTGAGACAGCAGAAGCAGCATGTCCAGAGTAGAGTGACCTGGTCTGAAACCAAATTGATGATCAGAGATCAAGCCATTGGAGAAGAGGAAAGATTTCATATCCGAAGCAATGATGGATTCCATGACTTTGCTGATAATTGGGAGCAGGCTGATTGGTCTGTAGTTGCAAGAATCTGTTTTTGCACCTTTTTTGTGTAAAGCGGTAATGTTTGCTGATTTCCAGGATGCTGGCAGATGACCTTGAGCAAAAGAGAGGGTGAAAAGAACAGAGAGAGGGTGAGATAGAGCGGCAGAGCAGGATTTTAGGACCCGTGGACTGATGCCGTCAGGTCCAGTTGCAGAATCAGAGTCGAGGTTAGACAAAAACTCCTCCACCTTGTCAGGAGAGAAGGACACAGAGTCCAGGAGCAGTTGGGTTCGACTGGGAAAGGTGGGAACAGAGAGAGATGGGTTTGGGACTAGAGATTTTGAGGCAAACACAGAGTTGAGGCATTCGGCTTTGTCACGTGCGATGTCAACTGTGTAGCCATTTGAGGTAAGGGAGGGGATGGAGGGGGAACAAACACCAGAAACGGATTTGACCAGACGCCACCAGGATTTGGAGGAAGGAGACAGGTTTGAGAGTTCATTCTTGAGTGTGGAGAGATAGTGCTTCCTGGCACTCCTGAGGGTAGACACACACTTGTTCCGAGCTTGGTGGAAGGAACTGAGATTGCCTTCAGTTGGATTAGCCTTCCAAGAGGCAAAGGCAAGTTGTTTCAGGGCAACTGCCTCACCACAAGATTCAGTGTACCATGGACGGGAGGAAGGGTAAGACAACTGAAGACGAGATGGGATAAATCTGTGCACGAGAGAGAGCAGTTTGCTTTGGAAGAATTCCCAGGAAGAATTGATGTCAGAGGCAGTGGAGATGGGAGACCAATCCAGACGATTGATGGCTGCTTGAAGACCGTCCCAGTCGGCCTGAGTGAAATGCCAGACTCGTCGAGGCTGAGGAGGCTCTCTGAGAATGGCCAGAGAGATGTCCACTTTGACAAGCACATGATCAGAAGAACCGATTGGAGCAGAAGAAGAGCAGCAGACATTAGCAGGGAAGTTTGTCATAACCAAGTCTAGAAGAGAAGATACTCCATTGGCTGAGATCCGGGTCGGGAAATTGACAGATTGTGTCAATCCCAGTGAGTCACAGAAGTCCTTTGCTGAGGTGCCATGACTGGTGAGAGAGGAACCCACACCCAACCAGCTGGCATGATGACAGTTGAAGTCACCACATATGAGGAAGAGAGAGTTGGGATGAGTGGATAGAAGTTGGTCCATGTTGTCAGACAGTGAAATGTAAATGGAGTCATCACTGTTTGGAGGACGGTACAGAACACATATGAACAAAAGGTGGGAGCGGAGAGGAAGCCGTAGCCAGAGGTACTCCTGGGAGTGAGGAGGAGAGAGGGCAGTGCCAGGAGAGTGAGGAAGAGAGTTTTTGATAAAGATAGCCACCCCACCACCAGGACGAGGCTCAGGTCTATCATAGTGGAGGAGGGAGTAACCAGGAAGAGATATTAAGGAATCAGAGATATCTTGAAGGAGGAAAGTCTCTGTTAAGCAGATCAAGTCTGGATTGTCAGAAGCAACCTGTATGGAGAGATCAGTCAGGTTTGAGCGAAGGCCCCGGATGTTTGAGGTCCATACCATTACTGAAGAGAGAGGGGGAGCATCGGGTACAGGACAGGGGAGGGGAGGAGTAGGGTAAGATGAAGGATGAGAGGGGGAGGTAGGGTGAGCAGTTGATAGTGTGTCAGAGATTACAGAAGAGTTCCAAGAAAGGGAAGGATGAGGAGGATGAAAGGTTTGATGGTGAAGGGATGAGGCACAGTGAGGAGTTGTTTGAGGGGGGGCAGAGGAAAGTAGAAGGTTGGGGGGGGGGCAGGTGGAGGTATGAGATAGAAGGGAGACGAAGTGGGGAGGAGGCAGCTTTGAGGAGGAGGGGGGAGGAGGGAGAATTGGAGAGGAATGGTATGGGGGGAGATTTGAATGGGAGGGGTTGGGGGGGAGTTTTGAAGGGGAGGGGCAAGGGGGGAGTTTAGGAGTGTAGGGGCAAGGGGGGGGGGGGTTTGGAGGGGAGGGGCAAGGGGGGAGTTTAGGAGGGGAAGGGCAAAGGGGGAGTTCAGGAGTGTAGGTGCAAGGGGGGGGATTTGGAGGGGAGGGGCAAGAGGGGAGTTTAGAAAGTGGATGATTAATGAAAGACGAACATTGATAACAAATAGGGTTTGTTGTGATTTTCAAGTTAGCAATCCGATTCAGAACGATGGAGGAGGGGTGGAATGAATGTGAATTTAGACCATGTAGTGAGGGAGACGTATAAGAGATTGAATTTCTTTTTTTTGACGTGGAATGAGTTGGAGAGGAAATTGAAAAAAGCCTTTTAAATAGGAAGAAAAACAGCGTGTTGTAATATACCACTGAATAAAACAGTGAAGGGGAAAGTTTAAACATATTTAAATAATATTTAAACAGAACCGTGAACAATCTTATATGCACAAAATACCAACGGGGGGAGGGCCGAGAGGGACCACCACGAGTCACGTGAACAGGGCAAAAGGTGGATGGCAAGGAGATAATGGGGGCGGGGCGAACAGCACACCTGGACAGAAAGTACAGGATGAGACAACAGCACACGTGGAGAAAGGAAAATAAATGTTTTTTTTTTGTTTGTTTGTTTGTTTTTTGTTTTTTTTTTGGGGGGGGGGGGGAATTTAAAACATTAGACAAAGAGTATTATATTCGGGGTAGAAGGGAAAAAACTAAGAGCCAAGCAAAACACGATGTAGGAGGCTTAAGTTAACAAACACCGACGGGGGTACAAGGCCGCACACGCGGAGCAGAACACGATTAATTAATTACGAGTTACAGGAAATTCAAACCAAAACTAACTATAAACAAACAATAACGCATGGACGATAAAATAACGAGTTGAAATTTGCCAAACACACGAATGAAAAAATAACCGCTTTGGATGCCCGGAGAGAACCAAGCCTCAAGGTGGGAAGCTTCAACAACTAGGCCGCGTGGCACGAAATACTCGACTATTTTATACAGGTATGAAAGATTAACACCGATTAATCTTCCGAGGGACACGCAAAAGGTACACACACGTAAGATAAATACAGTTTCGACAAAAATACAAATGTGACAATTACTTAACTTCGAGCGTGCGTGAGGATCGTGGAACAGCTTCGAAAAACCGTGACCGCCCCGACAAGATCTCGCGAGATCTCCAAACTTTCATGAAAGTTTGTAAATACATATATAATATATATGTATATTATATACATATATAATATAATATAATATTATATATATATATATATATATATATATATATATATATATATAGTTGCGGTTTTAGAACCCTCACTTGTAAATAAATAATCACTTGTAAATATGACATTAAAGGTTAAAAGTAGCACCCTTAGTTAGGCCACAGCAACACGTAGGTCACCATAGGAATTCCAGTTATTTCATTATTATGTGTTTAGTTAAGGCTGTGTTTCCAATAGTTGAATCTGCGTTGCGTTAATTAAATAAGAGTAGGTCCCAATTCCGGCCATTTTGCAACCTCCCTCTCCAAGCGACGCCATTACGCGCCTCTGCCAGCAGCGTTCGCTGCCTCGCTGAGCTTCCGCCCAAGCGCCGCCATAAGCCATGCGGTTTAGGGCCGAGAAAAGGGGTGGACCAGCAGGAACAAGGTGTGGCCTGTCAACTAGCCGTCAAAGGCGTGGCCGGTAAGCCCCCACCAGCCAACCAGGGCTGATGTAATATCACCGACGGGCGTGGCTTTGTGAAGCTCGTAGTGATCGCGTGGCGCATGATATAAGCGCGAACGCAAAGCCCTTTTATGGACTGCGCAGAGGATTGTCGTAATTGCATTGTAACGGACTTCTTTCGGAGGACTTACGCGGTGTTGGAGGCGTGCACATTTGCAAAGAACTTGTACGGACTTGTTGGAGGCGCGCGCATTGAAAGGACTTTGAGAGGGAGAGCGTTTGGCACGAACGTACAGTTATTACGTACGAAGCATCCCAGTCCCCCCGCTATATGTAAGGTCCGGTCACGTTCCAACGATACGCAGAGCTGCCTGCCGGGTTTTCGCCCGCTGAACCGGAGCCTGGACCCCATCACTGGATCATCTACCTGGACCTTCCACCCTACTAGCTACAATCCCCGTGTGAGTGTGTATGTTTGTCTGGGGTCATAGGTTAAGACTGTTTTAAGACTGCCCTGTGTGCTGCTTCTTCCTCTTCCTTTCCTGTACATCCTTTTGTTTCCTCTTTCTTTCTGTATATTTGTAAATAAATTACCTTCTTCTTTCTTGGTTTAGAACAAGTCCCTGGTGTTAGGCTAGCGGCTAGGGTGCCAGCTTAGGATCCAAGGATCCTGGGTTTGAATCCCGGTCGATCGCTGAATTAACGCCAGGGGGGTTGACTCAGCCTGTCATCCTTCCGAGGTCGGCAAATTGAGTACCAGTACACTGGTAATTCCCTGTTTATCGTAAAAAGGCGACAAACAGGGTCGGCGGCAGGAAGGGCATCCGGCCGTAAAACATTGCTTCAAAAAGGGGACCAAAAAACAACAACAACCACGGTCCCCGAAAAGGCCAACCCCCGCTTTGCGGGGAAAAATGGCCTCTAAACGGTGGTTTGGTTTTCTTGGTTTCTCCTAAAAAATAATAAAAAATAAAAAAATTAAAAGCACCAGCGTATTCACAGTGTGTACTTACTTTTTCCACATGCAAAATTTGCATTTATGTTTATTTAAATTATACAATGGACTACAAAATGTAAATGTTTCATGATATTTGTTATATTATATCAGCTTTATCTATCAATATTGTTGAAATGAAGATCAAATAGCTGTATGTTGAAATATGTTGAAAAAGTCAAAACTTTACATGGGGTGTACTTACTTTTTCACGTGACTGTATATATGTATAGGCCTGGGCTGTGATGGAGAGGTGGTGGCTGAGTTGAGATTAATTATGGGCATGTTGGTGTTGAAAATGAGTATGCATACTTTGTTTATTTAAAATGAAGAAAGATACACACCAGCATGTTGGCAGGCTGAGGCAAATATGATGATATCATCAAAGGGCTTTTGATAACCATCATGAGGTGGATAGAAGTTTATCCAGTTTGTTGCTTCCCGTCTCAGGTCAATCAGCATTGTCGAGTGAACCATGGGCACAGGGAAACAACCCTGGCGCTCACGCTCTCTGATTGGAAGATAGTTGGTTGAACGCTTGAAGTAACCCTGCATGTCATTCCAATGGTGAAAAGAGGTCTTAAAAACTGCAGAAATGCAATATATGAGGGTGTGTTGAAAAGTAATGCCTCCTATTATTTTTCTCCAAAACAGGTGAAGATATTCGAATAAAACATAGCGTATTTAGTCAAGATGGGAGAGGGCAGCACGACATTGTCAGTCTGGTTAAAGCAGCGTGCAGTTAATGCATTTCTAACAGCAGAGAACGTGCCTCCTATCGATATTCATCGGCGAATGAAAGTTGTGTCCGTCAATGGGTTAGGCGTACTAAAGATATTATGAGTGATGCTGGACAAATCAACTTGCAAGACAAACAGTGTTGCGGGAGACCAATAATGGCAACAGAAACGGCTCACCAACAACATGCCGATGAGCTTATTAAAGAGAACAGGTGCAAATCTCAGCAGACTCTCACTATTCTGCTTAGTATTTCATGTGAGCAGGCTATTGTGGCCACTCTCGGGATACAGGAAGATGTGTGCACTGTGGGTTCCCCGAATGCAGACTGATGCAATGAAGAAGTAGATAGAAGCGTGTGCAGAGCAGATGTTGCACTATGAACGTGAAGGTGACCAGTTCCTGCTCAATATTATGACTGGACATGAGTGCATCGTTATGATACTGAGAGTAAGAGGTCAATGGAGTATTGCTACAAGGGATCACCAGTACCAAAAAAACTCAAGATGCAAGCATCTACCAGGTGAGCGGGAGAATGCATTTGGAATTCATGCCAAACGGTACCATCAATAACTCTGAGCACTGTGCACAAACGCACTGTTTTGTGCATCACACGAGTGCACAAATGACTGAAGCAATTGGTCGCCTCACACCTCGCTCACCTTGACAACATGGAAACCTCGGCCTTCAAGATCATTGGAATCTCCTGTGATGAAGAGGAGTCTAAGGGCCTGGCACTTTCCCATTGCAGGCTGGTCAGTGGTCTCTGTGGCTTCTTCCGCCTCCTTTCTGGTCTTACACCCTCTACCTGTTCTGTGTTATGTTCCCCTTCACCCACCAAACACCCCACGTTTCTGCAACACAGGGTGCACACAGTCCACCATCAACGCCCTTCTGGTAAAACTCCCAAAACCCAGAACCACTGCTCACCTCCACTCTTTTTCTTTTTCCCCCACCTTCCTTTTTCCCCCACCTTCCTCTTTCCTCCACCTTCCTCTTTCCTCCACCTTCTTCGCCTTGTTTTTTCCCACCACCTTTTGTTTCTCTTTTTTCCAACCTGTGGAACCAACTTCCAGATTCTCTTAAATCTCATTCTCCCCTCAAGAGCTTCAAGACAGCTGTTCATCACCATCTCACATCACCCCCAATCCAAAAGCATTTTCCACCCCCATTGACTCCCCCCTCCCCCATCCCAAGCCCACCTCAGCCCAAATTTCCAGTTTTTTCTTCCTGAGAGTTTGTTTGCTGTGTATCAATCTTGCCCACCTCCTGCCAACCAGTACCCCTCAAGCCCTCATTCTTACCCGAATCCCTTGTTTGTCTGTCTTTGTCTATTTTGTCTCTCGGCCCTGCTGTTGGTTTTTTCCCCTTCTCTTTCTGCTGTTCCTTGTGTTCTGTTGCATCCTGCCATACAGCCCTGGACATGGCTCAGTCAGATTTTCATCTCTGCCCCAAACCTAAGGAACACCTTCGTGGAGAACATTTTTCTTCCGATGATTATGTCAAGGCCGCTATGAAGCGCTGGTTAAGTCGGCAGGCCACACAGTAAGTACTATCGTGACGGCATCACAAACTACTTGAACGTTGGTAGAAATGTGTGGACCACAATGGTGATGATGTTGAGAAATAAATATGCACCAAGGTGGAATAAAGATTGACGTTAGTATCTGTCTTTGCTTCATTTGAATATGTGTACCTGTTTTGGAGAAAACTTATAGGAGGCATTACTTCTCAACACGATACAAAATGAAACATTGACAAAGAAATATAAAAACCAAGGGTTAAATAGTTAGCATAATTGCTATTCCAATAATGATGTGATAAAATTAAACCAAAAAACATTTGGCTTTTAAAAATAAGTTTTTTTGTTTGTTTTTTTTATTGTTTTTTTTTATACAAGATCGAGGCTCGTGAAAGAGCTAACATTAATCACAAAAAAAACAACAACAAACGGACACATAAAACATATAATAAGGGGAGCGGTGGACAAGATGGGGAGAGAGCGGGAAGCACACAAACACAGCATTTGAGAGCGGGGACATCGGGAGATCTGTGGGAGGGAGAGGGCTTGGGGGGAGGAGGCATGGGAAGGAGGGGGGGGGGGTGGGAGAAGTATAAAACTCATGGACACTGCAATGACTTCCAGGAAAGAAGTTGGTATTTCAAAAATAGCGGTTTATTTTTCAAAAATTTAAAAAAAATTTAAATTAAAAAATTATCAAAAAAAATATATAAAAAATTGGTATTCCCGAAGTTTCAAAGCCTTATTTGATGCATGGTAAAATGACATAAAACACCTGGATACACATGCTTCTTAATGTTTGATAAAAGTAGCGCAATTAAAGTTAGGCAGGAAGGGTGGACGAGGAGATGATCTATTGTCACATTTATTGTTGCTGTTTCCAGTGTTGCACATCGTTAACAGAGCCAATTCGAGTTACACGCATGTTCAAGTTAGCATCTTCCCATTTTGATACGTTGATTGAATTTAAATTAGTATCGATTTACGTAATTGGCTGCAAGAGAGCTATAGTCAGGGCCCTTAGGGATATTTTAGGGCCGTTTGGTTCAAATTCTTCCAAAAGCACCAAATTTGGCCCAGATGTTGCCCATGCCATACTCTTTCGATTTTTGACGGGCGCCCCCCCCCCCCCCCCCGGGGGCCTCATATTGGCGAAATACTAAATGGCCGCCACCCGGATTAGAGGAAAATCAGTTAAATAACCAAAAGGGTTGGAATCATGTATGATGCCACTTTTCAGGGGTTTTCGAGGTCGAGGAATCCAATTATGATGTTATTTTGATGATTCGAGGTCAAGGTCAACCCTCAAGGTCATCTTAAAGGTCATTTTTGAGTCAAACATGTCGGTTTTTGAGTTTTTTGTCAAGATTTACGCGAGGTTCACCATTTTATGTTTCTGGGTTGGGTAATCGAACTCTGACCTTATTTTTGACAATTAGAGGAAATATTTACATGTCTATTTCCTAATTTTCAGGCATATGCAGTTCATCAGTCTAATTACAAAGGTACGGATTTTGATGTTTTATGAACTGTATGCCATATCCTTGTGTTTAATTTTTGTGCGATCATGATCCGGGTTCATGTATACATGATTGTATACGTCATAAATATGACGTCATAGGTCATGTGACCTGGCGGCCATATTGGATTTTATGAAAACCTTAAAAATGGATCCCTGCCTTCATTTTTCGATCGATTCATTTTGAACTTTGACCACTTATAGTACGCCATGTGATTGGATGCATATCCTAATTATGACGTCATAGGTCAGGTGACATGGCGGGATGGACCGGTATGGTCCCCGGATCATACCGCCCTTGGCGCCCGTCAAAAATCGAAAGAGTATGGCATGGGCAACATCTGCGCCAAATTTGATGCTTTTGGAAGAATTTGAACCAAAATATCCCTAATAGTGTCGCAGCATAGCAAACCTGTTGTGCATTTTGTGATACAAGCACCAAATTTGGCACAAATGTACATTAATATGTTGCGAACATTTTCAGATATTGGGCCACTTGAAATTCCGTAATTTGTTTTTTCAAATTTTTTCAAATTTCGTAATTTCAAATTTTTCGGGTGACACCGTCACAATTTCGGTCTTCGAGGCCGGCCGATATAGTGGGGTGGCTTAGCCCAAATATTCAAAAGAATTGTGCATTTTGTGATACAAGCACCAAATTTGGCACAAATGTACATTAATATGTTGCGAACATTGTGTGGTCAGCAATGAAGACGAGAGTCTGAATTACATGTATGCAAAAGACCTTGTGAACCAGTGAAGCAAATACACGGGTAAGCATGAATTAAATCTAGGGCATGATATAATTTCCATGATGTTTACCTCTACACTCAATGGTGGAAGGAGGTAATGTTTTGATCCCAGCTTGTCTGTATGTCTGTTAGTCCACAAAATTCCAGACAAAGCTTGTAGTAGTGGTAGTTGTAGTGGTAGTGGTGATAACAGAAATTGTTATATAGAACTGAACTTATATTATTATTATATGCAGAAAATAACTTCATTTCTATATGCCCTGCAGTGGACAGGTTAATTGGTTTATGCACTGAAGGGGTCACCCTGGTGTGCACTGCTGTGTTCTGCCTCACTGAGTTGTTCAGGTATGATGTACTCAGCACAAGCTTCCGGTCGGCCCAGAGGTGGGGGTGCGGGGCCTGTCACGGAACGTCAAAACAAACGGCCTGCCGGGGCCGCCCAAAAGTCGGGCGTGAGGGGCGCGTCCACTAATGGAACGCCTCTCGCTTCCCAGATCGAGGGCCACGTGGTCAGGAGAACCTCGTCCCTTCCGGTCACACTTTGCCTATCGGCCGGCCTCGAAGACCGAAATTGTGACGGTGTCACCCGAAAAATTTGAAAAAAAAAATTTGAAAAAATTTGAAAAAAAAAATTACGGAATTTCAAGTGGCCCAATATCTGAAAATGTTCGCAACATATTAATGTACATTTGTGCCAAATTTGGTGCTTGTTTCACAAAATGCACAATTCTTTTGAATATTTGGGCTAAGCCGCCCCACTATAAGGGCCCTGCCTACTAGCGAAAAATTGAACACTCTGATTGGTAGTTTTTTCATGCAATGCAATGTGATTTTCTGCATTTTGCCAGTCTATAGAGCAAGTACAGAGAAAAAACTTGTTGGTACATTGTATATTTGGATCCCAATACTTGAGCAAGTCTTGGGGATGTAAACCTCGTGGTCTCAATTCGTTGGCGTTGTCGACCTCGTTATCATTTCCTATTAGCATGTTTTTTTCACTTGAGCTTCCCACTTGAAATCAAAATCATTTTGAATGTAAACTCCGAAGAACTTCCGTGGATACATTATTGAGGTCATGATTGAATCCGATAGGGCTGGTGATATTTCAATATTATTGGCTCAATAAGGTATTTTAAAAATATTGTCAACGCGATAATACATTTTAAAAACTGTCGATATATCGTTAGATTCGATAATGGAGAAAGTTGTGTGCGGTATCATAAACTGAAGATTTTGAGATGTATTTTCATTTATTTTAGTAAGAATATCCATATGAAGGACTAATTTACAGACTTGGCATTTAATATGGAATATTTTTTTTGTGGGGGTGAACTTACTTTTCAAGATGACTTAGAACCAAAAGTTCATTGGAATTATGTTGAAATTATTCTAGATTTTGTTAATGTGACCTTTAAAGGAAACAAAAACCACATTTGACATTTCGAAGCAAATAAATTGATCCTTGAAAGTGATGTAAACTGATATTGAACTCAATTCATGGACAGTACTGTGTTAAACTTCTGTACGTTTTCCAGAAGTATCTCTTTATTTTGCACATTAGCCAAAAATTTTTTTAACAAAAACAAAAGTTAAATTACGACTGGGATTACGGACAGTAAAATTACAGTTCAGTACTTCGTGTAACCCCCACGGGCATTCAGGAGAGCACGTACACGTTGAGGCATGCTGTTCACGAGATTTGCCAAGGTTTGGACAGGAATCGCTTGCCATGCAGTTACAATAGCCTGCTGCAATTCACGCACAGAGGCAGGCTGCTGGTCCAAGTTGTCGATTTGACGCGTTAATTCTGCCCACAAGTTCTCTATCGGATTCATATCCGGGGACATGGCAGGCCACTCCATATGCTCTACACCACGGTCAGCAAGAAAGTGTTGGATCATGCGAGCACGATGAGGCCGTGCATTGTCATCTTGGAAGACAAAGTTTCCTCGAAAGGCTGCATGAACAAATTGAAGCAATGTTTCTTCCAGAATGGCCCTGTGCTTGAACTGGTTCAGGTTTTCATTCAGAACAACCAGGTCAGTTTTGCCCCCTGCATGAAAAGCAGCCCAAACGGTCACCCCACCACCTCCAGCTTGGACTCTTGGCACTATACAATCTTCGTTGTAGGCTTCATGCACTTGTCTGCACACTCGGACGCGGCCATATTGACGATAGACCAGAAATCTAGACTTGTCACTGAAGATTACGTGATTCCAGTGTCCTGGCTGCCATTGACGGTGCTCTCTGGCCCACTGCAATCGGCGCTGGCTGTGTTGTCTGGTCAGGCGTGGCTTTCTCGGGGGACGCTTGGCACGATAGCCTGCTTGAACCAGTCGTTGGTTGACTAGCCTTCCGGATACAGGCACATTTGTCAGTTGCTGCCACTCAGCCCTAAGCCGATTAGCTGACTTGGTACGGCCATTGCGGACTAACCGGTGCAGCTGGCGATCATCCCTCCTTGTGGTTCTGCGGGGACGTCCTGACCTCGGTATTGGAGTAGGGACACCCCTCTGAGCATTTCGTTTCAGGATCTTTGACACCTGACCTTGAGTGATGCCACACTGCCGAGCAATAGCACGCTGTTTCATGCCGGAATTTCGTAAAGCCACCACTAAATGACAAACAGCATTGTCGAGTTGACGGACCATCTCCAGGGGAAGCGGCAATAACTTTTGTAGATGTGCAGCAGTTGTTTTCCACTAATACAGAACGCAACAACCCTTATATACCCGATTGTGAAGCCAATCGTCAAATGTACCTGTCCGTACATTTTGTCACGCCACCTGTGATATAATCCTGTTATTGACTTCTTGCTGCGACAGACAATCAGTGACATGGTTCTTTTAACAAAGAAATCACCGAAGCGTAAAAGAAACTCACCAGATTGATATACCGAGTTCAGAAAGTAAACCCAAGTCAAGAAAAAAAAAATTTCCATATTAAATGCCAAGTCTGTATATTTGCAACACCACAATTCGCTTCAAGATATTCGCAACACTTTCATGCGAATGGTGAAAAACCCCATCTCAGTTGCCAGTTATCCTGCCTCATCTTCAGGGTCTTCTGTTGAGGATCATATGCACGTGCTTGAGGAGGAGGAGGACTATTTGGAATTGGCACCAGTACAGTCACCGCATCTGGACTCTGACTTAGACAGGCCCCGTGCAGGATGGCGAGAAACAAACACAAACACAAAAACACACACACACACACGCACACACAAAAACACACACAAAAACACACACACAAAAACACACACACAAAAACACACACACACCTTCTGAAACCCACATATGGAGATAACAAACCAACAACACAACATGAGCCAAATGCACCCACTGAGCTTGGGGGTAGTGCCGTCGCTTCCTGAGGCACTCTGGGTACAAGCGAGGTAAAAACAATGGCATCACCATTCTCACCACACTCAGCGGGGCATTTTCTAAGGAGAAATTTCCTCTTCCCCATGGATGCCAACCTATGGGGATTGTCTGTGCTCTTATCCTTTTATTTACTGAACGTCAAGCAAGGAAGCAGCAAGTACCATTTTTAAAGTATTTTGTATGGTTCAGCTGTGGTGTGCACAGCTGACCTCCCAAACTCAGAGTGGAGTCTCTAACCATTACATCACCGAGTCTGGTCAACATGGTGCCATAGCTAGAAGGTAAACACCTTGCTCCGAAGGATATTTAGTTGGACATTGTTTCAGGGATGGAAGGTACGTTGGAAGTAAAGTCAAATCAAGAGGGTCTAGATCAGAAGCAAAAGAAATAAAATAATCATTGATAGTGTAACTCGCGATCGTCAAATCATCCTCCATGTCTACTAAAGGCACAGATATATGCCAAGACGATGGTACATTTCAGACGCTGAACACGCATGAAATAATACTCTTGTTTTAGCTTTCACTGTACTTGATTTGACTTTGCTTCTGAATCCTTTTCAATTCTGGATATATCCAAGGTGAAATGTTACATGGCATTTGTGGATCAATTACTTCATTTTGGGGGTCATCCAAACTTAGTCACATGCCATCAACTTCCCTTTGCGAATTGGAAGATACGTTTCAAAAGCAGAATACAGTGTTTGGTTTGAAACATTTGCATTGTGAATTGGCATCGGCATTGCTTACTTCCTTTTTTTGTATACTAAGTCGAGGCTCATCGAGAAGCTGGAACACAGAACGGATCAGAATGTAACAGAACAAAAGGAACAGGAGAAAGAGAGGAGGGGAAACAACCAACAGCAGGCTTGAGGGACAGAATAGAGGGAGACTCGGACAATTAATGGGTGCGGGGAGGAATAAGGAGATCAGGAAGGACACACAGGGTGGACAGAACAATGTGGGATCTTTGTACAATTAAAAAGGAAACAAAACAAAAGCGATTAAATAATGGTAACTTGTAAGTCAGCTGACTTCTGGTACATCTCTGTTAAGCATTGATTTTGTTGAGCATTCTTTTCGTTTTGTGGATTTTGTTTTAAGGAGGTGTAGATAATTTACATTATCAACTTCACAAAAAGATGAATCAAACATGACCTCCATATCTCCCCAGCTGATACTCCTGGCTTGACTCTGTATTACACCTGCCCACAAACAAAAAGCGTACCTCTTTTGTCATGGCACTCCAGTAGTTGGAATATGCCATCCGTGAGTCCAGCATCGGCGATACTAACGTTTTGTTCTGTTTGATGAGGAAACGAAGTGTCTGATGATTCACGATAAGGTTGTCCGTGTCAACAAACTGGTGTGAAGGGAAAAATTGAGGACAAATGAGGAAAACAAAACATCATTGATATATATATATATATATATGCCATGAAACCCCGATATTCGCGGATTCGACATTCGTGGACCCCTGCGTATTCGCAGTTTATAAAATAACACCTGCTTCTACTTTTGTGGCCCCTGCACTTCAGCTATTCATGGTTTTTGCGGATACATAAACGATCTCCCACCAGCTGCGCATAAAGCAGCTCTACATGTGCATAAACCACCTCCAGCCACGCATAAACCATCCCCCAACACCAACCCCCACCACCTTCCCCCACAAACAATGGACCATCCCCCATAAACATTGGTCACACTACCTACCCTTCCTGCATCTACCCACAGCTACTTATGCGTCACATGTCCTGGGTCTCATTCTTCCTTCTCGTCCCGCTGCCTTGACCTGCTGTGATTCCTCGCACTTCGTGGACTTTTTGCACTCATTGTTGGATCATGGATCCTAAGCACAAGAGTAGTGCAGGAGATGCATCTGCTCCCAAGAGGCAGAAAAAAGGTCATGAGCCAGAGCCAGAAAGTGAAGCCAGCTATCGAAAGGTAAGAGTGCAGCCTCTGTGGGCAGGCATTATGGCGTGAATAAGTTGACTGTCCGTTACATTTTTTTAAAATGAAAAGGCGATTCGCGAAAGTGTCGCGACTAGCGCAGTACCCAACAACAAGGTGGTTACCCAGGTCAGGAATGTCCATATAGAAAAAAATAGAGAAGGCATGGAATATGTGGTTAGAGGACAATGCTTTGAAAAACGTGCCTTTATGTGGACCTCTGTGTGATTCGTGAAAAGGCAAAGCGTATGTACTATTGTCGGGCTGGTACGGATGGTGCTGTACACACAAGAAATGTGGGTATGAGTGATGCACTTCGTGATGCGGGTATGAGTGGCCCCAGTCCCGTCTGAGCTCGCAGGGGATGGTTTGACCACTTCAAGAAGCGCTATGCTCTCCACAATGTGAAGCTCACAGGTGAGCGTGCCTCAGCGAACCACGAGGCAGCTGGAACTTTCCCCACTCAACTTAAACAGCTCATCAAGGAGAAGGGGGATGTACCAGAGCAGGTATTCAATGCAGATGAAACTGGCCTGTTTTGGAAAAATATTCCCACGAAAACCTTCATCTCGAAGCGAGAGAGGACAGCTTTGGGGTTCAAGGCTGCAAAGGACCAGGTACCTCTTCTCCTCTGCACCAACGTCAAAGGGGACTGCATGGTATTTTTTGCTCCAGCCCCTCCACCTAAACACCATCAACGCCCTCACCTGCATCCCCTTTGGTGCACGACTCATCAGCACCCTCACCTGCAGCCTCTTCAGATAAGTTTACTGAATTCGAACTCATCATCGTCGTCGTCATCATCACATAAAAAGTTACGTCTCTTATCACCATTTATTCATAATTTGTTTGTTTCTTTCATTTATTCATATCAAAGTTATATCATAATCAGTTATTCACCATCTCTGATCTTTCTCCATCCAAAACCTTGATCATTTCTACCCCCGCTAATACACCCCAAACCCACCTCCTTCAAATTCCGTTTTCTTTCCTGAAAGTCCTTGAAGTGTCAATCTTGTTTATCCCATGTACATCACCCCAGCCCTCTCCTGATGTCCCTGTTCTCTACTGTTGTTGTGCTTCCTTCTCCCCCCATCCCCTCTTGTCTCCCGCTCCCTTTATTATATGTTCTATGTGTTAACTCTTACACAAGCCTCGACTTAGTATACAAAAAAAAGTTACATCTTGTCTGAAATAAAAATTGGAAACAGTACCTGCTGTTGTTCCTTTTTTGGTAAACATTTTTAATGAAACTGTAATCATGTACATACATTCGTGTTTGTAACATTTAAATAAACATATGTCACCCACAGGGTGAACCGTATCTTGCCAAAATGTGAAAATTCCGTTTTTTCGTCATGACGTCATCAAATGACGTCATAGCGTCAAACTGTTTACAGATCTGGGAAGCACTCATCAAGGGCATTCATATGAGGTATTACTCGATATGGTACCTACGATTTCAAAATTTGACCTTGGGGTCAATAATTTTCGACCTCCAGCGCTAACCATGAAGGTCAAGGCCGATCGCCACCAAAAACTAATCAGCTGAGCGCCGGACCATATACTAGATTCCCATGAAGTTTGGAGACGATCCGATCAAAGTTACTCAAAAAATAAGGGTTTCGTTGACCTCCATGATTGACCGCAAAGTGACCTTGACCTTTGACCTTGACCTTCAAAATTTTGTGTGCTGAAGGGTATCTCTATAGGACTCTGATATGCGAAGTTACAGGAGTTTCCAATAATAACTGTGGTCTACAGAGTGATCTAAACGTGAAAAAAAAATGATTAACCACAAACAAAAAAACAAAAAAACAAAAAAACAAACAAACAAACATACAAGCTGACTAATACATCTTGCAAAAACTTCGTTTTGGCAAGATAAAAAATTCCTTATGAATCCCAAACCACTGGGAACCTATCCCCCTTTTTCCCATTGAAACAATGCCCTGGCATTCGCAGATTCAACATTCGCGGCATTTTTCAGAAACGTATCCACAGTGAATGTCAGGGTCTTACTGTATACAGTGCCCTCCATATGTATTGGAACAGTGAAGTCAAATTTGTTATTAGTGCTATATACTCAAGAAATTTGGATTTGAGAATAAAAGATGAATATGAGGCAAGAGTACCGAAGGTCGACTTTTATTTCTTGGTATTTCTATTCATATATGTTTTACCATTGTAGAACAACAGCACTTCGTATGTTCAGTCCCCCATTTTAGGTAAGCATAAGTAATGGATAAAGAGACCCCCATAATTCCGCATATTTGCTCATTCCCTTGTCGTACTAACTTTAAAAACTTTAAAAATAAATAATTGGAAAAAATTACATTATCAATGCAAGTTTCCACCACAATCTACAAGCCTTGAGTGGAGAACACCTTGCCAAAAAATGTATTTCACCAAGTTCTTATATTTCATACGTAAACGTGTCAATTAAGTGAGGTAGCATGCTGATGTGTGTGTGGAAAGAATTTTAATGGTGGGCCAAATTTTAGACGTGCATGCGAGCAACGGCCCTACTGGGGGGAGCCTCCAATTAATGAAGGTAGGAACGAGGGTTAGATAATTTGTAAAATGGAGCTTGCAAATATGCTGGTCATTGGGCATGGCAAATTGGTAGCGTTATTAATAGGACCGGAAGCAAACATGTAGTCTGTGGGCCGGGAGTGTGGCCCGAGAATTATAAAGAGCTAAATTATTGAAGGCAGATAGCCGCCAGAGACACCAGAAGGGCTAATTAATGAGATGAAGGACACTGGCACTTAAGAAAGAGGCCTGTGGCGTGTCGGTGCCAAGAGGACACGGTGAGTGCCAGGGAGGGCTCCACAATTAGTGAGAGAGTGCGGAGAGACGCCCCACTCCGCCACCATCAACCTTTAGTGGCGGAGGTAACAAAAGTAAATTTTAAAAAAATAGTGATTTTTGTTTACATACTGGGGTTTATATTATATACTCTCCTATGTTCCATACAATATTAGCCTGGTGTTGGCTTAGCGGTTAGGGTGCCGGCTTGGGATCCTACGATCCTGGGTTCTAATCCCGGTTGATCGCTGAATTAATGCCAGGAGGGTTGACTCAGCCTGTCATCCTTCTGAGGTCGTCAAATTGAGTACCAGTTCACTGGTAATTCCCTGCGTGTCGCAAGAGGCAACCAACAGGGTTGGCCAAAAAACATGGTATCCGGCCATAAAACATTGCTTCAAAAAGGGGACCAAGGTGCCCAAAAAAGGCCAATCCCCACTCTGCGGGGAAAAATGCCCTCTAATGTTCCATACAATGAATGCCTGCCACGAGTAAGGACAATATTTCCACAACAGCAGAACACAAACCACAGGAGGTTCACATGACAGATAACCTCCACTCCATGGCCTGTTGTAATGCCTCCAGATAAGTCAGTGCAGTGCTTTCAGAAAGTATTCACTCCCCTTGACTTTTTTCACATTTTGTTGTGTTACAGCCTGAATTTAAAATGGATAATAAATTGAGATTTTTGTTGTCACTGAACTACACATAATACCCCAGATAATGTCAAACTAGAATTTTTTTTGGTTTGAAATTTTTACTCCCCTCCAAATCTCCCCCCTCCCTCACCCATCCCCTTCAAATCTCCCACTCATCCCTCCCCTCCAAATCTCCCCCCCCCTCACCCACCCCTTCAAAACTCCCCCCTCATCCCTCCCTTTTAAATCTCCCCTCTCACCACTCCCCAATAGAAGCCTATTATTTTGTGGTCAATAGGTCAACATAGGCCAAAGGTCACCAACTTTGTTAAATTTCTAAAATCATCAATTTTCATCTGATTGACTTGAAAGTTTAAGTGGATTTGCATATCTGGTCACTAAATTCAACCACCAAGTATTTTCGAGGTCATCATAGGCCAATAACTTATTTTAGGGAATTCACAAGTATCGTGCTACGCACAACATATTTCTCGTTTTATGTTCTATGTGTTAGCTCTTATACGAGCCCCGACTAAGTATACAAACAAAACAAACAGCTAACACGGTACTGATAGGAAGATTGCGATGCATGTCAAATTATGAAACCCAAGCCAGTGCTGCATATTGTCAGGCCTCGTATATCAATAATTAAATAATCCAATGTTGTGTTGGAAGGGGATACAGTGAATTATATATAAATAAATAAATAATTTAAGGTTTTGTTGGTGGTGAGATGGTAAGTAAAGTGTATGTAAACAAATAATAGTTCCCAAAAGCATGCATAATCCTCAACTAACTCTCCCCATAAAATATATTTTTTAAATTGGCAAAATTCCAAATTGGCTCCGATCCCAAAATAATTTGACATTCCTCACACCCACATATTATTGCATTCATGCATGTGCCAAATATGAAATAAATACATCCAGTCATTTTTGAGTGGGGGCTCCAGACGGGCTCACGGAGGAAATGACAGCACCGGATTGACTCTACACGAACCCACGGACAGACTATACGTAGTATAGTTGGGCTTGAAGGTGATCGAGTGAGGAAGAATTAAAGTAACTACTGTGCAGATGAAATGTATGCATGGTGCTTTCTTGATTTCCAAACATTATTCACCGCACATAATGTGGGCACAATACTGAATCCTTTTCTTCCCCACAAAGTCTTTAAATATGACAAACCAAGTGGTGGAATGAGGAAGTGAGGAGGGATGCCACAGCATTTGACAAGATTACTGGGGAAAACACCGAGGGGGTTAACAAGAAAATACGCACAAATATGTAGTCTGCCCAGCGATCACGAGCACTGCGCAGTGCTCCCTGCCTTAGCTTCATGATGTACTCGTACCGAGAAGCTGACCAGTGCTTGGGGCTCAATTCATCAGGGTAGCTTCTACAACACGTACACAATATTATATGAAACTGTGAACATTCAGGGCTTAGATCACCTTTTTAAAACAGGTTCAGAAAGTCAAAGGCTGATCCTTTGTACAAATATACTGTCAGATACTGGATTTTTCGGGCCGACAAGTCGATGTGGAGTACAAGTCAAATTAGCTAATTTCCCCATTTTCTTTCCTTCATTCATGGATAATATAAGTTCATAATATAATAATATATATAATTCTTCATAATAGATAGATAATAGATAATATAAGATAATATAATAGATAATTATAATATAATAATAATAATATAATAATAATTATTATTATTATTATAATTTATAATTATAAAATAATATTATAATTTTATTATATTATAATATTATTATTATATTATATAATTATATAATTATATAATATATATTATTATATAATATTATATTATATTATTATATAATATTAATATTTAATATAATATTAATAATTAAATATAATTAATATTATATAATAATATTATTATATAATATAATTATATTATATAATATATTATATTATTATTAATAATAATATTATAAAAATAATATATTATAATTATAAAATAATAATAATAATAATAATAATAATATTATTATAATAATATAATAGATAATTATAATAGATTATATATATATATAATAATTATATATATATATATATATAAGATAATTATAATAGATTATAATAGATAATATAATAATAGATAATAGATAATATAAGTTCATAATAGATAATATAAGATAATATAAGATAATATAATATTCATGGATATAAGTCGATTTGGAGTACAAGACGAAACCAGATAAACTTGCAGCACGCTTGGCCATGTGATCTGAGCGGGTCGTGAGCAAAACTATCAGTCAGGACCATAGAAGTGTGAAATCCTCCCTGGAACTAAACACATCGATAGATAAAGTACTTCTGGGGCCATCAATATGAATGAGCTGTTTTTTGTGCCTATTATTTGAACGACTTTGCTTCAGATAAATTAGGAATATAAATCGTTGTTCAACAAGATTGTAATTATATAGAGGTACAGTATTTAAAACAAGCTACAGAATCAATATCAGCACTGGTTCATGGCACATTACATTTTGTCACAGTTCACTACTCCGAAATGATAAAGATGAACATGTGACACTTATCGTAATAAATCATCCTCAAAGTTTGTCCACCTAGCTTTGCAGACAAGATTTGCCTTCCTTGGTTTCTTGGTAGTCCACAACGTATCCTTTGAGTATGCGTATTTCCAAATAAAGTGCAGTCAGACCCCAACACTCGTGGGGCGCGGGGAGGGAGGGGGTTAGGGGGAGGGGATTTTTTTTTTTTTGGGGCTACATGGTCTAGGTTCGTGGAAGAGCTATGACACAGAACAAACTAGAACGGAACTCAGTAGAGGGCATACCTCCGCCTGGTTGGCCATATCACTCAATGGTGAAGAATCACTTAATAAAATTAAATAATTCTCATATCCGATTCCAAATTCATATCTTCACCAAAATCGAATCGATTCTTCCTTGTCACACACACAACCTGTCCACTAAGTTTCGTCCAAATCCATCCATAACTTTTTGGGATATCTTGCAATGTATAGTTTTTGGCCCTATCTCCCAATGGTGAAGAATCACTTTATTTTATTTTTTTGCATACAATATCGAGGCTCGTGTAAGAGCTAACATTAATCACAAAAAAAAAAAATGGACAAATAAAATATATAATAAAGGGAGCGGCAGAGAGTGGAGTCATCAGCAAAGAGATAGAGAGGAGTTTCCAGAGAGTCGGAGAGATCATTGATGAAGACCAGAAAAAGCACAGGGCCCAGAACGCTGCCATGGGGAACTCCAGCCTGAACAGGAAGGGGAGATGAGAGAAATCCATTCAGGGAAACACGTTGACTATGATCAGAGAGGAAGTCCGCAAGCTATGCGTGGAGATTTCCATGGATACCATCGGAGGAGAGTTTGGTGAGCAGAGCAGGGTGCCAGACTGTATGGAAGGCACGTGATATGTCAAGGGAGACAGCTCTGATTTTCTGTTTGGCATTGAGGACCTCCATCCATTGTTGAGACAGCAGAAGCAGCATGTCCAGAGTAGAATGACCTGGTCTGAATACAAATTGATGATCCGAGATCAAGTCATTGGAGAAGAGGAAGGATTTGATGTCAGAAGCGATGATTGATTCCATGACTTTGCTGATGATTGGGAGCAGGCTGATTGGTCTGTAGTTGCAAGGATGTGTTTTAGCATATTTTTTGAGTAAAGTGGTAATGTTGGCTGATTTCCAAGGAGATGGCACATGACCTTGAGCAAAAGAGAGGGTGAGATGGAGTGGCAGAGCAGGCTTTTAGGACCCATGGGCTGATGCCATCTGATCCAGTTGCAGAATCAGAGTCGAGGTTTGACAGAAACTTCTCCACCTTGTCAGGAGAGAAGGACACAGAGTCCAGGAGCAGCTGGGTTCGACTGGGTAAGGTGGGTACAGAGAGAGATGGGTTCAGGACACAAGATTTTGAGGCAAACACAGAATTGAGGCATTCGGGTTTTTCACATGCGATGTCAGCTGTTTAGCCGTTTGAGGTAAAGGAGGGGATGGAAGGGAAACAGACACCAGAAACAGATTTGACCAGATGCCACCAGGATTTGGAGGAGGGAGACAGGTTTGAGAGTTCAGTCTTAAGAGTAGAGAGATATTGTTTCCTGGCTCTCCTGAGGGTAGACACACACTTGTTCTGAGCTATGTGAAAGGAACTGAGATTGCCTTCAGTTGGATTAGCCTTCCAAGAGGCAAAGGCAAGTTGTTTCAGGGCAACTGCCTCACCACAAGCTTCAGTGTCCCATGGGCGGGAGGAAGGGTATAACAACTGAAGATGAGATGGGATAAATCTGTGCATGAGAGAGAGCAGTTTACTTTGGAAGAATTCCCAGGAAGAGTTGATGTCAGAGGCAGTAGAGATGGGAGACCAGACCAGGTGATTGATGGCTGCTTGAAGACCGTGCCAGTCGGCTTGAGTGAAATGCCAGACTTGTCGGTGCTGAGGAGGCTCTCTAAGAATGGCCAGAGAGATGTCGACTTTAAGAAGCAAATGATCAGAAGAACCGATTGGAGCAGAAGTAGAGCAGCAGAGATTTGCATGGAAGTTTGTCATAACCAAGTCTAGAAGAGAAGATACTCCATTGACTGAGAGCCTGGTCAGGAAATTGACAGATTGTGTCAGTCCCAGTGAGTCGCAGAAATCCTTTGCTGAGGTGCCCTGGCTGGTGTGAGAGGTACCCACACCCAGCCAGGTGGCATGATGACAGCTGAAGTCACCACATATGAGGAAGAGAGAGTTGGGATGAGTGGATAGAAGTTGGTCCATGTTGTCAGACAGGTGGATGTAAATGGAGTCATCACTGTTTGGAGGATGGTACAGAACACATATGAACAAAAGGTGGGAGCAGAGGGGAAGCCATAGCCAGAGGTACTCCCGTGGGTGAGGTGGAGAGAGGGCAGTGCAAGGAGAGTTAAGAAGAGAGTTTCTGATAAAGTTAGTAACCCCACCACCAGGACGAGGCTCAGGTATTTCATACCAGAGGAGGGAGTAACCAGGAAGAGATATTAAGGAATCAGAGACATCTTGAAGGACGAAAGTTTCTGTTAAGCAGATTATGTCTGGTTTGTCAGAAGCAATCTGTATGGGGAGATCAATCAGGTTTGAGTGAAGGCCCCAGATGTTTGAGGTCCATTCTGTTAAGGAAGAGGGAGAGGGGAGCATTGGGTACAGGACAGGGGAGGGGTATGGTAAGATGAGGGGTGAAAGGACAAAAGGTTTGATGGTGATGGGATGAGGCACAGTGAGGTGTTGTTTGAGGGGGGGGCAGAGCAAAGTAGAAGGTTGGAGGAGGTGGAGGTATGTAATGGAAGGGAGAGGAAGTAGGGAGGAGGCAGATTTGAGGAGTGGGGAGGAGGGAGAATTGGAGAAAGATAGTATGGGGGAAGGGGGTTTCGAAGGGGAGGGTGGGGGGAGCTTTGAAGGGGAGTGGTGAGGGGGGAGTTTTGAAGGGGAGGGTGAGGGGGGAGTTTAGGAGGGGAGGGGTGAGGCGGGAGTTTGGAAAGTGGACGATTAATGACAAATGAACATTTATTACAAACTGGGTTTATTGTGATTTTCAAGTTAGAGATCCATTTGAAAACGATAGAGGAGGGGTGGAATGAAGGTGATTTTAGAGAATCTAGAAAGGAAGGACTGTAAGAGATTGAATTCTTTTTTTTTATTACATAAAAAATTAAATTACTCTCATATCCGAATCCGTATTCAGATCTTCACCAAAATCGAATCTATTTGTCCTTGTCAGACACCCAACCGGTCCATCAAGTTTCGTCCAAATCCGTCCACAACTTTTTGAGATATCCTGTTATGTATCGTTTTTGGCCCTATCTCCCAATGGTGAAGAATCACTTAAAAAAATTATTGTAGCCGGATCCGGATCTTCACCAAAATGTAATCATTTCGTACTTGTGACACGTTACATCTCTGCCAAATTTCGTCCGAATCCGTCCACAACTTTCTGAGATATTTTGTTCACAAACGGACAGACAGACAGACAGACAGACAGGGGTGAAAACATAACCTCCATCCACCTTTGGTGGCGGAGGTAATCAGGACACAACAAAACAAAGGGAACAGCAGGAGAAAGAAGAAATGCCGACAGCAAGGCGGAGGGAGAAAATAGATGGAGACGGACAAACAAGGGATGCATGTAACAATGAGGTGTAAGGGAGAATGCAAAGGGTGGACAAGATGGATACACAAGCTATTTTTTTTGGACAGGGTGAGGGAGGTAGTTTAATAGGTGCAGAAAAGATCATGATTTTGGATGACTTGAGATGGTGGTGAACAGCTGTCTTGAAGACGAGGAGGGAAGTATGAGATCGAAGAGAGTATGGAATGTGGTTCCACAGGTGGGAAAAAAGAGGAAGGGGCTGCTGATGGACCACGTGCATCCTGAAGATACCTGAGGAGGAGACGGCAGAGGGTGCAAATCTTGACAAGGCACCACCAGGTTTTAGAAGAGGGAGACAAGTTTGAAAGGTCATTCTTGAGATTGGACAGTTGTTGTTTTCTGGCTCTCCCGAGAATAGACATAAACTTGAGGTTGTCTGAGGTTGTCTTCAGTTGGATTCGCCTTCCAGGAGGAGAATGCAAGTAGTTTTCAAGCAACTGCCTCACCACAGGATTCAGAGTACCAAGAGCGGGAGGATGTGTAAGATAATTGAAGATGAGATTGGATGAATATGTGGAAGAACAGCAGGATTATGTGGAAGAAGGCTGAATTAATATCAGCGACGGTGGATATCGGAGATCAGTCCTGATGTGTAAAAAAAACAAAAAAACGAATAATAATTTTTTAAACTGAGAATATGTGAAGCACTAATGTAGAAGCAGGTCAGATGTTATGAAGCACGAATATGCGGGGTCCGCAAATGTTGGGACCGCAAATGTCGATGTCCGACTGTACTTGTATTTCTCTGGCACTCTGATCACACCATCTCGTGGCACCTCGGTGACTACTTCTTCGCTCAAGATTTGCTGCACGGCCCATCCAGTAGCTCGATGGGACATTTCTCAATTCCAGATTTGTCGCGCGACTCAACCCGATCAGGGTAAGGGGAGCACTGTATTGCTCCGGGCTTACCTCCCAGTTGCCTCCCCAGCTCACAAATTATTTGAGTAGTCCGTCAGAGCCTCTCCCTCCCTGTAATTCCTCCACTCCAAACCGACACCTCTCCCTTCTAGCCAAGCAATCTCGGCCCTAAAGTTTGGTGAGTACCCCTGTAACTGGTCATTTAATTGTCCATTTGTGTATTTAATTGTACACCGCTCCTTTCCTATGCCATCTCCAGACGCTGCATGGCGTCATCGCAGGGCAACAAAGTGGGCCCGGCGACGACGCGCGCTAAAAGGGAGTACTCAGTTTTCACTCTGGTTGTTTTCTTGTTTTCTTGTTTGTTTTCTTTCTTGTTTGTTTGTCCGGGCGATATCTCAGCCATCCTTCGAGCCAGGAAGCTGAAATTTCGGCACAATAGTGAGCACATGCTTTGGCAAAAACAATATTTTTTTGTTTTATGACTAATCAATTAATTGATTAATTACTTAATTATTATCAATTTATTAAGTACTTATTTATTTCCTTTCTCATATGGGCAATATCTCAGGCACTTTTTGAGCTAGGAGGCTGATATTTGGACACAACAATGACCAACTGATTGGCTGTAAGGTGTATTTTTGATTAATTGATTAATCAATTAATCGATTAATTATTTAATGATTCATTTAATGACTTAATTAATTATTATTTTAAAGTTACAGATTCAGATGAAACGGTGGTGGTTTAGGTATTCTATTAGCCAATTGATTAATAATTTAATTATTTTATGATTACTATTTTTTTATTTTCGTTATTACTCACTTGTTTATTTTCTTTCACATCTGGGCAATATCTCATGGACCTTTTGAGCTATGAAGCTGATATTCGGACATGACAGTAACCAAGTGATGTGGCTATAAAGAATATTTTTGATTTATTGATTAATCAATAATTCGATTAATTATTTATTGATTAGTCAATTAATCAATTAATTATTTAATTTTTGATTAATTACTTATTTCATTCGTTTTCAAAAAGTTACAGATTAGGATGAAACACTGGTGGTTTAGGTATGCTATTAGCCAATTGATTAATAAATTAATTATTTTACGATTATCATATATTTATTTTAATTTTCCCGGTGTGTACCCTGGTTAGAATAGGTACATCGTATCCCTGCGTGTCGTAAGAGGCGACTAAGAGGGTTGGCGTCAGGAAGGGCATCCAGCCATAAAAACATTGCCTCAAAAAGAGAACCATGACAATTACAACTACATATGAGCAAGGTACAGCCCGAAGTGGAGATGGGTTTCTGAGGTTTGGGACATGGAATGTAGGGACAATGACAGGGAGATCAGGAGAAGTGGTGGAAGTATTGGTCAGAAGAAGAGTGGACATATGTTGTGTGCAAAAGACGAGATGGAAGGGAAGTGGTGTGAGAATGGTGAAGGGTAGGCAGGGACAGAAATACAAGTTTGTGTGGCAAGGGTGCCCGGAGGGCGTGAATGGTGTTGGTGTCCTGTTTTCTGAGGAGTTTGTAGACAGTGTGGTGAGTGTGACTAGAGTGAGTGATAGGTTGATGATGGTGAAAATGATGATTGGAAAGCTCTTGGTGAACGTCATCTCGGGATATGCTCCGCAGGTGGGTCGGAGCGATGAAGAGAAGGACAAGTTCTGGTGTGCGATCGAGAAGCTGATGGAAAACGTGAAAGATGAGGACGTTGTTGTGGTAGGAGGAGACCTAAATGGACATGTGGGAAGGAGTATGGACGGTTTTGAGGGAGTTCATGGAGGTTACGGATATGGTGTGAGAAAAGGAGAAGGTGAAAGGATTTTGGAGTTTGCTGATGGAGCTGATTTGTTGATTTGTAATACTCAGTTCCAGAAAGAGGATAATAAGCTTGTTACATATACGTCAGGTGGGTCGACGACGACCGTTGACTACCTGATGGTGCGTAGGCGAGATAGGGGGCACCTCCGGGACACAAAGGTGATCCCGGTGGAGGAGGCTGTTTCACAGCACAACTTGGTTGTCTGCGACATAAGGGTGAAAGGTGCGAGGAGAGCTCGGCGGGTGAAGTACCAACCGAGAATGAAGGTGTGGAGGTTGAAAGAGGTGACAGTAAGGGAGGCATTAAAAGAGAGGCTGAGTAGGGTAGAGGATGATGTGTTTGAGCTTGAACGTGGTTGGATGTCAATGAAAGATAGTCTGTTGGGAGCCGTTGGTGAGGTACGTGGATGGACAAAAGGACCACCGAGGCACTCGGAAACATGGTGGTGGGATGATGAAGTTGGAAAGAGGATTGACGAGAAGAGGAAGAAGTTCAAGGAGTGGCAGAAGGCGAAGGGTACGGGAGCAGAAAAAGCAGAGCATGAAAGTTTTAAGGCAGCCGAGCAGCCTGCAAAGAAAGAGGTAGCAAAGGCGCAGGAGGCATGTAGGAAAATGTTCGGAGAACGCTTGGATTCGGAAGAGGGTCAGAGAGCGGTATTCAGGATTGCAAAGCAGATAGCGAAAGAGAGGTGTGATGTGATGGGGGTGAGTTGCTTGAAGGATGAAGTAGGACAAATCGTTGTGGACCCAGATAAAATTAAAGGAAGATGGAAAAGATATATGGAAATGCTGTTAAATACAGAGAATGAATGGGATGGCAACATAGAGAGTAACCCAGTTTTAGGACTGGCAGAGAAGATAACTGCGAAGGAAGTTGAGGAAGCGGTAAAAGCAATGAAGAGTAGAAAAGCGGGAGGTCCGACGGGAGTTGTGGGAGATATGTTGAAGGCAGCAGGAAGTTGGGGTGTGAAGAGAATGACAGAGATCTGTAATCTGGTGGTGAAAGAAGGCGGCATTCCAGTGGATTGGGAACTGAGTACCCTCGTCCCTCTATACAAGGGGAAAGGTGACCCTCTGGAGTGTGGCTCGTACCGAGCGATAAAGTTATTGGAGCATGGAATGAAGGTATTGGAAAGGGTGTTGGAGAGGAGGATAAGGAAGAAAGTGAAGATTGACGAAATGCAGTTTAGATTTATGTCAGGAAGAGGAATGACAGACGCGCTCTTTATTGTGAGGCAGTTGCAGGAGAAGTACATGGAGAAGAGGAAGAAGTTGTTTCTTGGGTTTGTTGATCTGGAGAAAGCATTCGATAGGGTTCCACGTGAAGTATTGACATGGGCATTGAGGAAGTTAGGAGTGGAGGAATGGTTGATCAGAGTAGTGATGGCAATGTACAAAAGAGCGCGCACAGCTGTAAGGACGAAGGACGGGAACAGTGGTGAGTTTGAGGTGAAGGTGGGAGTGCATCAGGGGTCGGTACTAAGTCCACTACTATTTGTAACTGTGATGGAGGTGCTGGCTCAGAACGTAAAGGAGGGTTTACCGTGGGAGTTGTTGTATGCAGATGATCTGGTGTTGATTGCGGAAAGTATGGATGGACTGAAGGAAAAGATGAACAAGTGGAAGGAATGTATGGAGACAAAAGGTCTGAAGGTGAATATCGGAAAGACGAAGGCGATGGCAAGTGGTAAAGCATGTGGTGAGGTGGAAAGAACTGGGAAGTGGCCATGTGCTGTGTGCAGGAAGGGTGTCGGAGTGAACTCCATTCAATGTACAATGTGCGCTGAGTGGGTTCATCAAAAATGTAGTGGTCTGAGAGGGTCATTAACCAGTGTGGCAGCTACATTCAAATGAAAGGTGTGCACAGAGGGAGCTGCAGGTGGAGGAAATGTTGAGTTGGATCTTGGAGACGGCGTGAAGCTGGAAGGTGTGAAAACATTTTGCTACCTCGGAGACATGCTGAATGGAGAAGGTGGATCAGACTCGGCAACGATTGCTAGAGTGAGATGTGCATGGAAGAAGTTTCGGGAACTGAGTGGCGTGCTGACGAGGAGGGGAGCGTCGTTGAAGCTGAAGGGAAAGGTGTATGCTGCATGTGTGAGAAGTGTTATGATTTATGGGAGCGAGACATGGGTGATGAACGTAGAGCAGCAACGAAGGCTGGAAAGGGTGGAAATGCGAATGGTTCGGTGGATGTGCAGAGTATCGTTGAGAGAGAGGAAGACAAATGATGAATTGCGAAAGATGATGGGAATAGAGCCTGTGATTGATGCTGTGAAGATGAACAGGTTGAGATGGTTTGGTCATGTGTTGAGGAAGGATGAAAGTGACTGGTTGAGAAAAGTGATGGAAATGAATGTAGAAGGAAGTAGAGGACGGGGAAGACCGAGAAAGACTTGGCTAAAGATGGTCGAAGAAGAAATGTGGGCAAGGGGGTTAATAAGGAGAGATGCAGAAAATAGGGCAAAATGGAAAAGATTGTCATGGGGACCGCAAGGCTAACCCCCGCTCTAGCAGGGAAAATGGCCTTAAAATGCATGTTGTTGTTGTTGTTGTGTATATTTATTTTAATTTCATAATCAATCAATCAATCAATCATAATTAATGAACCCTGGTGTTGGGCTAGCGGCTAGGGTGCCGGCTTAGGATCCTAGGATCCTGGGTTCGAATCCCAGTCGATCGCTGAATTAACGCCAGGGGGGTTGACTCAGCCTGTCATCCTTCCGAGGTCGGCTAATTGAGTACCAGTTCACTGGTAATTCCCTGGTTGTCGTTAAAGGCGGCAAAAAGGGTTGGTGTCAGGAAGGGCATCTGGCCGTAAAACATTGCTTCAAAAAGGGGACCAAAAAAAACAACAACAACCACGGTTCCCGAAAAAGGCCAACCCCCGCTTTGCGGGGAAAAATGGCCTCTAAAGGTGGTTATATTTTTTTATTTATAATTAATCAATCAATTATTGTGCACCTGTCCCTCCAAATACAGTCTCTATGGTCTATGCACTGCATGGTGGTATTGCCGGGCGCCGGTATTTCCGAGAACGCATCCCCCCTATTATAACACTACGTGCATGGGAATGCAGTGCTTTCAGCAAGTATTCACACCCCTTCACTTTTTCACATTTTGTTGAGTTACAGCCTGAATTTAAAATGGATTAAAATGAGATTTTTTTTGTCACTAATCTGCACGTAATACCACATAATGTCAAAGTGGAATTTATTTTTTTTGAATTTCTTCAAATTCAAATTTTCTTCAAAGTCCCCACCCTTCAAATTTATCTTTATCCGGATATTGAATTGATGTTTTCTTTAAAATAAAAAGAGCTTAAAATGCATAGTTGGGGCAGGAAGTCTCACTTTATTATTCTTTTATTGACTGTTGCAACCCTAATAAAATGAAAAACAATACTCATACATGCAAAGAATGTTCCTGCAGAAAGGGGCCTTCCTTACCTGGGTTCCTCCATGGGTCTCCACTCAATGTAATGGTATCTGTGCTGCACTTTCACCAACCATTCGAGCAACACTGATGATGTGTTGTCCACATTATGGTCTGTAGCCACCCTGCAGACAGTTCAAACACACAAGACAGGCCAAAAAATAACAAACTTCAATTGGCCAGAAAGCGAGCAGTCATGCAATCCATCTCTGCTGCTGATGTCAAATCCTGCTTCATTTCAAACAGTCTGATCTCTGAGTGTCGGTTTGCATTCCATCCCAAACATTCAATGATGCCATGCTTTCCTATGCTCTGGAAGGATCTCTTGATTTATACAGGTGACTCTACATTGCACCCTAACCCACTGAGATGGATAACAGCTGTGTCACTCTCTGCAAATCTGGAATTAATTTGGACTTGTACCTGTTAGCCATGATAGGTAGTAGGCAATCAATGTCACTTCAGCTGTGAGAACGCGGCTACATAAGGCTGCAGTGATAATGGAGATAAAGCGAGGTGCTTACAACGAGAAGTATATATATATATATGAGCTGGTGCAAAGTGAAAATTCCATGCTTTGTGCTGTCTTTAGATGCTAAACGATACATCGTTTTATTGCGTCCAAGAAATTGTAACGATGTAAGGAACTCAAACAGAAATTATGAAGAAAATGATGTGCAAATTGGTTCAACAACATTTAGTGCTGTTCTGCATAAACAAATTGTGAAATAATTAAATAAGAGAACATGGCCATATTTAAGCCATGTTAACCCGGCCTGGAGTGAAAAGTTAACCATGTCTTCCTTCTGTGTAGACATAAGGCTTCAGTGGCGGAGGTGCGCAGGTAGTTAGACCTGCTGGTAGGGCCACACGACCCAGCCCCGAAATTGTGCGAGGGCACAGTATGAAAATTCGAGGTCCTTTAGAAAGAGTGGTTTTCCATAAAAGATAGTTATAAAATAATGTGTTGTGTTGAGCAAGCCACGTGAAACCTGTCAAATAAGCGCAGCCGTTGAGGATTACCAAATTAATACATCCTGTATGTTGCTATTTCATCGAAAAACACATACATTTGCATTTGGGTCCGTTTGTTACTTGGAAAAAATATATATATATATTTTTTGCAAGTATGTTGCTCACTCCGGTTTGTGTGTTTGTTTGTGTGTTTGTCTGTACGCTCACTTATACTTTCCTACAGGGCACAATTTTAAACCGATCTTCACGAAACGTTTACCAAATGGTAGAGTTCGTGGTCCCACAAAATTATATATATATTTTGGGGTCAAAAGGTCAACATAGACCAAAGGTCAACAACCATTTCAAATTTCTAAAATCCTCAAGTTTCATCCAATTGACTTGAAATTTGAATAGGATTTACACATCGGCGAACTGAATTCAACCACCAACTATTTTTTGAGATCAACATCGGCCAAAAGGTCAACATAGGCCAAAGGTCAAACACCTTTTTTCAAATTTCTAAAATCCTCAATTTTCATCCGATTGACTTGAAATTTGAATTGGATTTTCATGTCAGCTAACTGAATTCAACCACCAATTATTTCAGAGGTCAAAAGGATGCTCTACTGACTGCCATTCTGCTTTGTTCTCCTTTGCCAAGTGTCGCTCTATGAGTGATTTTTCATCTGTTTGTTTGTCTGTTTGTCCACACAGAATAAATATGATGTTCTTGGCAACCGTTGGTCCGATTGACAGGAAATTTCCACCATAGGTGCAACTCCACCTGTATAATTTTTTTGATGATAATTATGACATCATAGGTCACATGGTATGGGCGCCATCTTGGAAAAACCGAAAAACTTTGCACCTCTATATCTCCGAAAGCTGCGCATAGAAAAAATTGAGACATGGCTCATTGTAAAGAACTCTCCACGGGGAATAAAATATGTTAATGATGATGTCATAGGAGCCTCCATTATGATGTCATAATTCGACCCCTGCCCACACTCTCCCTTTCACCCCTAAACTATCAATCTATCATACTCCACCCACACCTCTCCTTCTACCATACTCCACCGACATCTCTTCCTCCACCAAGCTCCATACACCCTTCTCCTCCAACATACTCCACACTCACCTCTTCCTCCAACATACTCCACAGTCCACACACCCCTCTCCTCCAACATACTCCACAAACCCCTCTCCCTCCAACATACTCCACACACCCCTCTCCCTCCAACATACTCCACAAACCCCTCTCCCTCCAACATACTCCACACACCCCTCTCCCTCCAACATACTCCACACACCCCTCTCCCTCCAACATACTCCACACACCCCTCTCCCTCCAACATACTCCACACACCCCTCTCCCTAAAACATACTCCACACACCCCTCTCCCTCCAACATACTCCACACACCCCTCTCCCTCCAACATACTCCACACACCCCTCTCCCTCCAACATACTCCACACACCCCTCTCCCTCCAACATACTCCACACACCCCTCTCCCTCCAACATACTCCACAAACCCCTCTCCCTCCAACATACTCCACACACCCCTCTCCCTCCAACATACTCCACACACCCCTCTCCCTCCAACATACTCCACACACCCCTCTCCCTCCAACATACTCCACACACCCCTCTCCCTCCAACATACTCCACACACCCCCTCCCTCCAACATACTCCACACACCCCTCTCCCTCCAACATACTCCACACACCCCTCTCCCTCCAACATACTCCACACACCCCTCTCCCTCCAACATACTCCACACACCCCTCTCCCTCCAACATACTCCACACACCCCTCTCCCTCCAACATACTCCACACACCCCTCTCCCTCCAACATACTCCACACACCCCTCTCCCTCCAACATACTCCACACACACACACCCCTCTCCCTCCAACATACTCCACACACACACCTCTCCCTCCAACATACTCCACACACACACCTCTCCCTCCAACATACTCCACACACACACCTCTCCCTCCAACATACTCCACACACACACCTCTCCCTCCAACATACTCCACACACACACACCTCTCCCTCCAACATACTCCACACACACACACACACCTCTCCCTGCATCATGCTCGACCCACGTCCCTCACCTCTAAATTACTTCACCATCCTCTCCCCTCCCCTCCTCACCCTTTCCATACACCTCCAAATTCTCCCTACATCCTCTAACGCAACGGCTTTAACTATCAATCCACCAGACTCCACCCCACCTTCTAACCCCCACCAAACCCCCTGTAATCCCAACTAGGGCCGCACCATAACGCCATGCGGTTCTTGGGGTATTCCAGCCTTTCAATGGCGCCCAAGAAGAAGGGAAGGGTATGCGCGGTATTTCTGGCGAGCAGAGCCAGCAGGACCGTCGGCTCGGTGAGGCCGGATTCAGGAAGAACGCGCTCCTCGGCGAAGAAAGCATTGGATGTCTGTACAACGAACAAGAATAATACCAGGGTACTCGGTTGACCAGAACACCAAACTTGCCGTAGCACGGCCATTGGTGGGATGTGGGGTGGGGAGGGGATAAGAAAGATGTGAGGGAAGTTTGTGAATGCAGAGACAGGACACGATCGCAAGTAAGAAACGGAACACCAAGGGGGTGGAGCTAGCGATTGGGAGGAGGCGGCGGAAGAGGAAAAAGGGGTGGAGCTAGCGAATGGGAGGAGGCGGCGAAAGAGGAAAAAGGGGTGGAGCTAGCGAATGGGAGGAGGAGGAGGAAGACGATAAAGGGTGGAGCTAGCAACTGGGAGGAGGAGGGGAATGAGGTTAAGGGGTGGAGCTAGCAACTGGGAGGAGGAGGGGAATGAGGATAAGGGTGGAGCTAGCGACTGGGAGGAGGAGGGGAAAAGGATAAAGGGTGGAGCTAGGGCTTGGGAGACGGCAGACGGCTGCGGAAGGGGATGAGGGGTGGAGGTAGCGATTGGGAGGAGGAGGGAGGAAGATTAGCTAAGGAAGAGGCAGAGGATTAAGAGACGAGACAGATCGCAGGAAATTTACCATCAGCACCACCAATAAATAAGGGGAATTTTGCAATGGCTACTACTCACGGAGATTTACAAAAGGTGTTTATCAATACCAGTTTCAGAAAAGATTTTTCGATTGAAAATAAAACGTCCATCATCGAAAAATCAAATGCTCTGATGTCGATCGAAGGCGAACGCAGAACACAGACGGACAAATGTATGTACATGTACATGCCAAAAAACGTTTCTGCATGAGAACAGCGACTTGCAACCCGAAAAACTTGAACTTTTGCGTCAAAACTGCTTCTATTTGGCAAACAAGATTGGATTATGCACGAAAAAGGCTTCTTGTCAAATATGTGTTATTCTGATGTATGCAAGCATAATACACCCTATTTAATGAAGCACGCACGTTTCTGCACCAGAAGGGTGATTTGCAACCCGAAAAATGTGCACTTTTGTGTCAAAACCTCCGATTTGGCAAACAAGATTGGATTTGCATGAAAAGGGTTTCTTGTCAAATATGTGTTCTTTTGATGTATGCAAGCATAATACACCCTATTTAATGAAGCACACACGTTTCTGCACCAGAAGGGTGACTTGCAACCAAAAAAACGTGCACTTTTGTGTCAAAACTGCTTCTATTTGGCAAACAAGCTTGGATTAGCACTAAAAAGGTTTCTTGTCAAATATGTGTTGTTTTGCGGTTTTCAAGCATAACTTTACATGGGGTGTACTTACTTTTTCACGTGACTGTATATATACATAAAAGAAAGTTTTTGTTTGTTTGTTTGTCTGTGCAAGCTAATCTCCTGAACGGTGAAAGACAGGAGGAAACCTCTAATACAAAAAATGTCAGGATGGGCCCCGGGAAGGTTTTAGGCTAGGTGGCGAGACCGGTCGAGGCCGCTGCGGCCGGGCTGGGCCCATTTCGCAATTAAAAGCTGAGCTGAATTATAGTAGTCAATCTTCTACGGCCGCGAGTAAAAGCTGAATTATGGTAGTAAATTCATTCAAAAAGAACCAAAAATGTCGGGACGGGCCCCGGGAAGGTTATAGACTAGGTGGTGAGGCCGGGCGAGGCCGCTGCGGCCGGGCAGGGCCCATTTTGCAATTAAAAGCTGAGCTAAATTAGAGTAGTCAATCTTCTACGGCCGCGGGTAAAAGCTGAATTATAGTAGTAAATGCATTCAAAAAGAACCAAAAATGTCGGGACGCGCCCCGGGAAGGGTATAGGCTAGGCGGTGAGGACGTCAAGGCCCACCTCGGCCGGGATGGGCCCATTTCGCAATTAAAAGCTGAGCTGAATTATCATAGTCAATCATCTACGGCCGCGAGTAAAAGCTGAATTATAGTAGTAAATTCATTCAAAGAGAACTTAAAATGTCGGGAAGGGCCCCGGGAAGGTTATAGGCAAGGTGGCGAGGCTGATCGAGGCCGCTTCGGATGAGCCGGGCCCATTTCACAATTAAAAGCTGAGCTGAATTATTGTAGTCAATCTTCTACGGCCGCGAGTAAAAGCTGAATTATAGTAGTAAATTCATTCAAAAAGAACCCAGGCAACGCCGGGTGCTTTCGGCTCGTATCTAGCTTCTATCTATATATATATATATAAAAGAAAGTTTTTGTTTGTTTGTTTGTCTGCGCAAGTTAATCTCTTGAACGGTGAACGATAGAAAGAAACCTCCAATACAAAAAATGTCGGGACGGGCCCCGGGAAAGTTATAGGCTAGGTGGCGAGGCCAGTCGAGGCCCACCTCGGCCGGGCTGGGTCCATTTCGCATTTAAAAGCTGAGCTGAATTATAGTAGTCAATCATCTACGGCCGCGAGTAAAAGCTGAATTATAGTAGTAAACTCATTCAAAAAGACCTAAAAATGTTGGGACGGGCCCCGGGAAGGTTATAGGCTAGGTGGCAAGGCCGGGCGAGGCCGGCCGAGGCCGCTTCGGTCGAGCTGGGCCCATTTCACAATTAAAAGCTGAGCTGAATTATGGTCGTCAATCCTCTACGGCCGCAAGTAAAAGCTGAATTATAGTAGCAAATTCATTCAAAAAGAACTAAAAATGTTGGGACGGGCCCCAGGAAGGTTATAGGCTAGGTGGCGAGGCCGGTTAAGGCTGCTTCGGTGGGCTGGGCCCATTTCCCAATTAAAAGCTGAGCTGAATTATAGTAGTCAATCTTCTACGGCCGCAAGTAAAAGCTGAATTATAGTAGTAAATTCATTCAAAAAGAACCCGGGCAACACCGGGTGCTTTCGGCTATTATCATATAAAGTTTATATTCCTTTCATTTGCAGGTCAATGATGGAGGACACATTGCACCACCACCTGTTCCCAATCAAGACGTACGTCCACCTCCAACATGTGCAGTATGTCACAGAAATGGTACAGAGCTCTTTGACTTTGTGGAGCATCCAATTCCAGAGAACATCGTTCGACGACAGCACAGGGATATGCGTAACATCTACGCTAACGCTGTTGTCTGCTGGCACTGTCATCAATATATTAATAAGGGCACTGACATCGAGGCAAAAAACGCCTGGCTTTTCACATGGCCAGCTGTTCTGTGGACATATCTGTCGGGAAAGAAACCAGTGGATCCTTCAAAATTCTCTGCACTTCTATCGGACGAGCTACGTGCGATGTGGAAACAAATGCTGCTTGACAACGATGTGGCGCGGCCTGTTAAGCAAGTGTTGGCCAACAGACCCATCTTCACCGATATCATGAAGCAAGTGCATGAATTTGATCACCTGCTGCATGTCGATGGACCACGTCTTCTCCAGATGCAGACTCTGCTCAACAAAACAGCCTTTCCAACGGTAGTGTGCCCCATGGGATGTAACCTGTTCATGGACGACTTGTTCTGGGACCGTGCGGAACTATTGCCTGTGAACCACTACTTGAAGACATTCATCCCATCGTTCAAAGGCTTCAAAGCAAATGACAACTACTTCAAAGGTGCGCGACCCGACTGGCCATACAGGACAAAGGACCTAAAGTGGTATGTTTCACCCGCTCTGATCATGGATACGACACGCGGACTGTGTCTTTTGACATGTTCCAAAAGTGTGCACGCAGGAGGTGATCATCAATACATCCACGAACCGACACATCCAATCCTCGGACACATACCAACACGATTTCCTGACCAGATGGCACCGGTGGTGGTCACACCAAACCTTTTGAGAATTGGACATTCACGGCAATACAATACATCGTATAACATGGTGAAACAACAAGGCGATGGGCGAGGACTGTCAACATTCTCGCTGAGAACGAAATCGCCACAAGGAACAATGAAGAGAGAAGAGGCACAAGCTTGCTCTCTGACACTATACGAACGATCCGATGTCCGATACTTCATGTGTCAATCACAAACATACGGACGCTTGTACGTAAAGAATGTGATGTAGCGATACCCACCGGTGCAGCAGGAACACATTGTACAGCATTAGCGATATCCGGAACGTACATCCATGTCGGTGATACTGTTGGAACCCATCTGTGGATCGGTCCCATCGGCCGATGGGTCTGACCCATCTGTGGATGCACGAGAAATGACAATGCAGACCCATCGGCCGATGGGTCTGCGCCATCTGCGGATGTGTTGTTCACCTTGAAGGAATGTGTATGCATCAATGGTGGATGAGTATGTTTATTTGAATGAGTATGCCACCAAAACTACATTTACCCTCGCCATCACCTTCATCAGCACCTGCCACTCTCTACCCTGCCAACATTCCCCTCCGCCATTATCAGAAGAACACCTAATGTTTTGTATGAATGTTGAGTATGTTATGTAAAGCTTTACTAAAACTGCCATGTATCTGTTAATTACAAAATGTATTGACAAAATGTATAAATAGATGGGTAGAAATAGATAATAAAACATTTAAAAATCATCTCTGTTAAATTCCTACCACATGTAATTCCAATGACTGTGTACCTGATTGAAGAGCACCATTCTGTCAACACATTCCTTCAAGGTGAACAACACATCCGCAGATGGCGCAGACCCATCGGCCGATGGGTCTGCATTGTCATTTCTCGTGCATCCACAGATGGGTCAGACCCATCGGCCGATGGGACCGATCCACAGATGGGTTCCAACAATACTAATGAACTTGCAAAAGCGTTCCACTCACGCCAAACTGTCATCGGGGAGTAGGACAACAACGATGCACAGCAACAATTTTCCGCTGACAACGGCGTCCCAACCAAGTCGGATAGAACCGCTGACTGTCTCATTGTGGTTCACCGCGTACAAGACAAAGGACATCCCACGTTCAAAGTACCGTACATGAAACAGCGAAGGCCTCATTGTAATTACTCAGCTGGACGGGCCCTTGTCTTGTGTGTGCATTGCATTGCCTAGTACACTGTCGGCCACTACACGTCCGAGCGACATTGCAGCTACGAGCGGATCCTATCATCATGACACTACAATCGCTGTGCATTCGGTTGTGCAACTACATGCAACGGAACTTCACAGGTCTATACCCGACTCGAAAGTTGCGGGAAATAGTATGCATCTCTTCAAAATACATACATTCAGCCGCATAATACACTGGTTGAAAGTAACATTACAAACCTACTTCGTCACCATTGCTCGAGGGTTTCCCATCAGCATTTGCATCGAAATGAAGATATTGATGTGTCCACCATCCTATCAGCTACTGACAACGATGTAGTGATACTGACGAGACACGTGTATACAGAGGCTGACAAAACGGGCGCAGCATGCCGCATCCGGGTCGCCGAACTACCATTACAATCTCCGGATACAAAATGGTCGTTGCTTCTGGGCCTTATAGTCAGGTTCACTATGTTTTTTCGTTCAAAATTTTGGTAGATTAGCAAAACTATACATTTTTGGAATATTCAGAGCATGAGGAATCCAAAAATTAATGTTTACATTTGTGTAGACACCTTTGCGAAAATGACACTCAGGACAGTGATGAAGATCTGTAAAAGCATATTCCTGAACGGTATAGACCTCGTAGATCCTGTGTATAGGACTTATAGTTCAATCTGATACTACCTATAACTTCCTATAACAACCTATAACTTCAAAGGACTTGCAATATCATGTATTATGTAATACAGTTATATCACAAATATAAAGACAATGGTTTTCAATTACCTTTGTTTGTTGCTTTTCTATAACCCTGAGCACTATTTTGAGGCCTTTATTGGATTCCTTGACCCAGAAAACATAGGATTAGCATATTTAATTAAGTCTCTAGGTTGACTAGAAGCCGAGATCGCGCAAAATATGTATTTTATGGCGGCCATTTTCAAAATCCAAAATGGCGGCCATGCAGGTGTCTGTGCAAATGCCAACATTGATTTTCAGATTCTCCATGCTCTGATGATTCCAAAAATGTACAGGTTTGCTAATCCCAAAATTTTGAAAGAAATTATATTTGTTAACATAGTGAACCTGACTATCTTCATCACTGTCCCGAGTGTCATTTTCGCAAAGGTGTCTACGCAAATGTAAACATTAATTTTTGGATTCATCATGCCCTGAATATTCCAAAAATGTATAGTTTTGCTAATCTACCAAAATTTTGAACGAAATTATATTTGTTAACATAGTGAACCTGACTATTACTGTGCAGTGTGCATTCTCCTGCTGAAACACCCTACACCGTGGACGTTGCGTTCAGACGGACCAGTAGCCATGGCTGGCAGAAGCAGACGATGGCAGAAACTGAAGCACAAGCACCAGTGGGTAATGCCGGGAAAATGGCTCAGATGATATATGCCAGAAATAACAGTGACAACTCACTAGCTCGGAATGAAGCTATCAATTGGTGCGGTGGACAAACAAAACTGCGTTGTGCGGACCATCCTGACATACTCCTAATCAGAGAGCAAGGAGGAACGGGTTATCGCAGCTGCTACAGAGACTGTCATACTCCTCTGCGTTGGCGCTGTCCTCAGGGATTACCGAACTACCAATGTGACACTGGACTCTGTCTTAAACATGCGAAGCAACTTTTGCGTGATGATGATGAATGTGGTGTGATCCGACAGCGTGACGATGCCAACACCGATTGTAACGTCCCCGATAACGACATCGACATCGATGCTGGTGTCCTAACAAATGACGCTGCTGCTAAGCTCCTCAGAAGAAACGATATGCCCGGTGATATCATTGATCCTGAAGACGAGCCTGAAGATGCTGTAGAAGCAGCCGACATGGCCATGTACGTGATAGATGGAGATGACTTCCCGAGTAATGTGGCAGTGGCACCATTGACCACATCATCTACACTCACACCGCTGTACATGTCAGAAACATCATAAACGACAAAATCAACTCTTGGTCACTTCACCCTGAACGACTACCTGAGAGTGATGACACGAGCAACCTACGCCAGAAAACAGGCTATAGCAACGCAGAAAATCCTTCAAGACATCTGTGCGGTGACACCAGGACACTATCCCACTGCTGTATCCAGAAGGTGTATTATTCCCAACAATTTTCTGCTCATCTGTGGAACATTCGATCATCGGAGCGCTGCCATCTGCACTATATACAAAACTTGAGAAACATCATGGAGGACAAATGGCCACATTGCAAGATCACATGCACGTTCGTTTACGCAACACTCTCTGCTTGCATCGCACAACTGCGAATACTTGCAATGGACTTTTGATGTTTTGCTGAACCATCAACTCAACTACAACTCTGCTGCCATTGCTGTGAAAAAGGCCTGGAACACCTACGTCCTCCAAACATCGGTCTCAGCACCAATCCGGAAAGCTCCATCAAATTCAATGAACTCGACTCCAGACAACAAGTCAACCGGCTTGCTGCATTGATGAAAGACATGGGCGGATTTGATTACTTCATTACCGCGACCTGCAATGACAGCAAAACGTTTGGAGTAGTGCTCATCACACGAGCGATCGAAAACCCACAACACCCGGACGTCGAGCACATCCATCAGTCGTACTGCCTCATCATGTGCAGAGCATGGGAGAGAACCAGCCGCTACTTTCTACATTGGCTGCAGCACAGACCAGAACAACCGTGTGAAGAGGTGCAGACGCTGTGGATGCGCTACGAGTTTCAGTCCACTGGCAGTCCTGGTAATCGGCCCCATATCCATGGCTTTCTAAAAGTGAAGAATGAGGATGAAAAGACAAAACTCCGCTGGATACGATGTCAGATCTCGAATATCTTTGCCACAGATGTTCGTTTGAACATTGACAGTTTACTGGAAGATGGCTTTATCAAAAACTTTCAGGAATACTGCCACATGTACGCTCTGTGCAACAAAGTCCAGGTGCACGACTGCAACCATGCCCGTTTCAGGTGTCAGAAGCAAATGGCCGATGGTACCTGGAGGTGTCGTGCACAACAACACCCACCTGCATTCCAGTACAACTTCGATGAACGACCAAACCTGTATGATCGAGATGTCCTGAAATTATTGGAAGAGCTCGGACTGGCAAAACTAGATGTTTTCGGGAACTTGAAAGAAACCAGAATGCTGACTGGAGGAAAATACACATACCCGGTTCAACCCAAGAAAACGTTCGTCCCCACAATACCACGATTCTGGCTCGCCATGCAATCCTGCACTAATGTTCAGCTGTGTGACACGCAATTCCAAGTGGCGTATGTGTGCAAGTATGCTGCCAGTGTGGACGAGAAGAGAGAAGCTGATTTCAAAGGCAGCAGCAGCAGCAAGGACCCGTCAAACGACACGGTTCACGTACTGCTCGGTGATCTCACGAATAAACAAAATCACAGGACAAGCAATGAAGAGCAGCAAGCATGGAGGAGAACATATGGCAAGGGAAATTGGTTTGCCCGAGATGATGTGGCGCAGTCTCCGTCTGCCTTTCATTACGACCAATGTGGAATACACACATGTGTCGACACAAGTGCCAGAGTATAGGTCGGCTGTGACAAAACAACGTGCACCACAACCACATGTGGTGGGGGACGCCATTGGACGAGGGACACCCAAAGCAGTGCAAGCACGACAAGGGCTCCAAACATGGCGCCAGTTTACTTACAATCAGACCATCGTCATTAGGCAATTCCTTGACGGATACTACTACCTAGACAACACCTGGAAGTTCTCGGTTCGTCCACCAGAGTTGATGCTTTTTGATGATCTGCACTCCTATAACCGATGGTTCTGCATGAAAACGTGCAAGCGGTACGAGATTGATGCCGCCCTTGCCTCATCTCCCTGGATCAGCAGGAACATGCAACGAATACGCCTGCGCCAGGCACATGTAAAGGACGCTGTGGCATTCGTGGAACAACAAGTGCATAGTGACATCCCGTCACGTGCCGAACAAGCTGCACAAATGTACCAGGCCATATTCGCTCCCCTACATGCTGAACATGAACATGATGACTGTGGTGGTGAAAAGTCCGACTTCTATCGCAAATTCGTCGATGTCACTGGAGTGTATAACAACATCGTGGTATTCACAGCCGTAACACCATTTGTGTTGCCAAGTTTCCTCGTCCATCTCCTCCTCAGCATGGGCAAATTCCACACAGAAGTTCATCTCTACTCCTGCCTCGACCTGAAATATGCTTTCGTAAAAGCTGGCCTGATTCCTGACGGAGTAACTAACATTGCAAGTATTCACCACCTGCCACGTCGATTATATTGAAGAACAACTCATGTGGCTCCCAATAGGAACGAGACAGTTCTCCAGGATTGTGCGTTTGTTGGTGGCCGGATTGAAGCGTTTCTTCCAGGACGGCGACTTTATCTATGAAGCAATGCCTCTAGCGACAGAAGTCCACTCTGAACCATCAACACCCAAATCGGACGATGATGAGGACGAGGAGGAAATCCAGGAGGCCGAGGGAGACCACGCTGCCCAGGGGGGCCAGGCTGCCCAGGGTGAAAAGGATACACAGGGGGAAGAAGCTGCCCAGGGGAGAGATTAACTGTCTGACGAAGCAGAATAAGGCGGCCAGACAACACAGGGACCCAAGAAGAAGAGAGGCTCGTGGGTCCACGTACATTTTCACTGACCGACAGGAGGGGGACCTTGCGGAGTGGTACCGGGAGAACGAATGTTTCCACAACAAGAAACCGAAGGCTTTCAAGAACACAGTAATGAAGAGGCGGCTGCTGGAGGAAAAGGCAGCAAGGTTGGAACGCCCCTGTACGTGTAAGTACCTCTTAAAATGTTTCATTTTAAATTTCCAATGTCCTGAAAATATGTCCCATAAATTTTGCCCAATGATCATTATTTTTGTGTTTGAAATTGGAAGCAAATATTTGCCCAATAGGGCCTATTGCTAAAATATTGCTAAGATGTTGGCCATATAATGCTCCTTAATATTGTACTAATTGTGACAAAGTATTACCATGCAGGCTGCTTGTCCTATTAAAATAATTAATGTCAAGAAACTGTAATGAAAGGGTCATTCACAATTTGTAAATGTCGCAGGGATACAGGGTATTGTCTGTTTTCTTGGTATGCTTTTCCAGTGAAATAATATCGACAAGTCTTGGCAGTCATTAATTTTTTATTTTTTTTTCCAGACCAGCAGCTGAAGACCTCTTTGAAAGTATGTGGACCAGATATGGGAAGATTACAGCACTCAAGTCAGGCCAGGGGGCTGTGGAGGAACTTTCTGAGAGGGACCAGACCATTTACAACACCAGTAGTATGAATCGGGGAGTCCTAGGACAGACCATATTCTCCCACATCCCCACATCCCCCTTGTCCCCAAACTGAAACTGCCTCAACTCAAAAACAGGAAGTGACTCACCACAAACCGGAAGTGACCAATTTATTTAATTTTCAGATTTCACGATTTTCAAAAAATACAAAAATGATTTTCAAAAAATTTCCGATTTGTCATTTTTCCCGATTTTCCCGATTTTTGTGATTTTATTGATTTCATGATTTTCCCCCAAAAATAATTATAACAACCAATTTTTAACCGTATGATTTAAAAAGATATCAGTACAACATTACAAGTTTGCGAGCATTTGTGAATATTTGTACATGTTTGTGAACCTTTGTGACCGCGAATGTGAGTTCCGACAGCGGGTACGGAAAAACCCAGGCTTACCACGGGCAATGCAATCCATAATGGGAATTACTCCCACATTACTCCCACATTACTCCCTCATTACTCCCTCATTACTCCCTCATTAATCCCGCATTACTCCCTCATTACTCCCTCATTACTCCCACATTACTCCCACATTACTCCCTTATTACTCCCACATTACTCCCTCATTACTCCTGCAATCTGTGACACACTATCAACTGCTCTCCCTACCTCCCCTCTCATCCTTCATCTGACCGCACTGTCATGAAATTCTGTCTAACGTCTGAACCCAGGTGTCATGCGTCTTTTGTCAGCTACGCGGCCGTTATAAGAACTCGGTCATTCAGCGCTATGATCATACCTGAGACATTAACTGTATGCTATGCTGGTGCATAAATAGATGGTACGTACCGCCACTTTGTTACGGCTTGCTTGTGCTCATCTGTAAACTCATTACTAGTTCAGATGTATGCTGAATATTGATATGATGTTCCCTGGTTCTCTTTACAGGTATTGTTAGGGATCGATTGATATTAAACTCATGATCTGAGCCAATGTTGTAACTCTGATTTTTCAACATTACTTCCTCATTACTCCTGCAATCTCTGACACACGATCAACTGCTCTCCCTACCTCCCCCTCTCATCCTTCATCTGACCATACTCCTCCCCTCCCTCATTACTCCGACGTTACTCCCTCATTACTCCCTCATTACTCCCTCATTACTCCCACATTACTCCCTCATTACTCCTTCAATACTTCCTCATTACTTCCTCATTTCTTTAATTCTTTGGGTTGCATGGACCACACGTCGTTTCAAAGGTGGAGGCATCTTTGACCATTTCGGTGTTTTTTGGGTCTTCATGGTGTTTTGGGTCTTTGGGGTCTTTGGTGTCTTTTTGGTCTTCATTTGGATGCATTACTCCCTCACCACTCCCTCATTACTCCCTCATTACTCCCTCATTACTCCCACATTACTCCCTCATTACTCCCACATTACTCCCTCATTACTCCCACATTACTCCCTCATTACTCCCACATTACTCCCTCATTACTCCCACATTACTCCAACATTACTCCCTCATTACTCCCTAATTACTCCCACATTACTCCCTCATTACTCCCTCATTACTCCCTCATTACTATATAATTACTCCCACATTACTCCCTCATTACTCCCACATTACTCCCTCATTACTCCCTCATTACTCCCGCATTACTCCCTCATTACTCCCACATTACTCCCTCATTGCTCCCTCATTGCTCCCTCATTACTCCCGCATTACTCCCTCATTACTCCTTCATTACTCCGTCATTACTCCCGCATTACTCCCTCATTACTCCCATATTACTCTCTCATTACTCCCTCATTACTCCCACATTACTCCCTCATTACCCACTCATTACTCCCTCATTACTCCCACATTACTCCCTCATTACTCCCACATTACTCCCTCATTACTCCCACATTATTCCCTCATTACTCCCTCATTACTCCCACATTACTCCCTCATTACTCCCACATTACTCCCACATTACTCCCTCATTACTCCCACATTACTCCAACATTACTCCCTCATTACTCCCTCATTACTCCCACATTACTCCCTCATTACTCCCTCATTACTCCCTAATTACTCCCTCATTACTACATCATTACTCCCACATTACTCCCTCATTACTCCCACATTACTCCCTCATTACTCCCTCATTACTCCCGCATTACTCCCTCAGTACTCCCTCATTACTCCCTCATTACTCCTGCATTACTCTGCCATTACTCCCACATTACTCCCTCATTACTCCCACATTACCTCCTCATTACTCTTTCATTGCTCACTCATTACTACCTCATTATTCTCGCATTACTCCTGCAATCTCTGACACTGTGGCGAGCACAAGGGACAATAATTCCGCGCACCAGTGGGTGGCGCGAGCGTCCAGGCGGGGAACTGAAATGCATGCCCCGCCTTTCGACCGAACGGCCACGCCCACCGTGGCCTCGGGACATATATGCGGGCTCTAAGCTCGAGCCCGCCGAGTGCTGAAGTGCGAGCTCTGAATAAAGACTCTTGTTGTATCAACGCGTTGTGGCCTACCACTCTGGCAATCGAGTCGTGTGTGCGCAGCACCACACTGGTGACCCCGATTGGTTCAGCCATTGATGACCCCCGAACGCGCCATGGCTACCAACGCCGTCGCAATCAAACTCCCGGAGTTTTGGGAACACAAGCCGACGTTTGGTTTGTGCAGGCCGAAGCTCAATTTCAGCTCCGGGGCATCACGGCGGATGAGACCCGGTACTACCACGTGGTTGCAGCCCTCGGGCCCGGCAGTGCCGTCTGAGTCGTGTCCATCCTTCGGCGCCCGCCGGGCGACCACAAGTACGAGGCACTCAAACGTCTCCTCCTCGCCACGTTCGGACTCACAGAGATCGAACGTGCCGACCGCCTCCTGGACCTTCCCGCCCTCGGCGACACACGACCATCCATCCGGATGGATTTCATGCTGTCGCTGCTTGGAGACCTGCGCCCGGATTTCTTGTTCCGCGCACTTTTCCTCCGCCAGCTACCGATACAGGTGCACCTCGCGCTGGCCGGTTCCAACATCACGGAACCCCGCGCCCTGGCCGGAGAGGCCGACAAGTTTTTCGCGGCCTGTGACACGCGGTCGGTTTACGGTGCTGCCGTAGTGGATTCCGGTGCAGAGGCTACAGCGCCCCCGGCTTCCCTCGTGGCCGCTGCTGCACCCCGCCCACTACCGCCGCCGCCACCACCACCGCCGCCGGCACGGCCGCCGCGGCCGCCACCGCCACAAAGCTGGTGCTACTACCATGCCAGGTTCGGCCGCAAGGCTAAAACGTGCCACCCGCCGTGTTCTTTTGACGGGTCGGGAAACGACCGGCCGGCGCTCACTGGCGGCCCTGAGCCTCGGCCATTCCGGCAGCCTCCTGTTCATCACGGACACCTTGTCCGGGCGCCGTTTTCTTTGCGACACGGGAGCGCAGTAAGCATCCTCCCTGCCTCCACGTCCGACAAGCAAGCCGCGGGCCGGGGCCCCGCTTTGCTTGCCGCCAACGGTACACCCATCCGCACATTCGGGAAGCGTTGCCTCTCACTGCGGTTCGGAGGGCAGCGCTTTCAATGGTCGTTCATTACCGCCAGCGTGCCAATGGCCCTGCTCGGCGCGGACTTCCTATGTGCGCATGGGCTGTTGGTCGACGTTAAGCGCAGACGTATCGCCCAGGCCAAAACCTTCAGCTCGCTCGCTTGTTCGCTGAGCGGCTCGTTGAGCAGCTTGCTGAGCGGCTCACCGAGCGGCTTGCCAAGCGGCTTGCTGAAAGGTTCCCTCCCGGCGAGGTTAGTCTGCACGCTTCCGGCAGCGGACGAGTTTACCCGCCTCCTTGCCAGTTTCCCGGCCCTCATGCGGCCCACCTCCTCAGCGGTGGCCGTCAAACACTGGGTGGAGCACCATATTCCCATGGTCGGGCCGCCGGTCTACACCCGGGCACGCTGACTCGACTCCACGAAGCTCGCCGTGGCGAAAGCGGAGTTCGCCACGCTGGAACGGCTGGGGATCGTACGGCGCTCCAACAGCGCTTGGGCTTCTCCTCTGCACATTGTGCCGAAGCCTGGCGGAGGATGGCGGCCGTGCGGTGACTACCGCTGGCTCAATGATGCCACCACCCCTGACCGCTACCCGGTCCCGCATATTCAGGACTTTTCCGCCCGGTTGGCAAACACGACCGTGTTCTCCAAGGTGGACCTCATCCGGGGCTACCACCAGGTCCCCGTCCAACTGGACGATGTCCCAAAGACGGCCGTCATCACCCCTTTCGGCCTCTTTGAGGTCCTGCGAATGCCTTTTGGGTTGAACAATGCGGCCCAGGCGTTCCAACGGCTCATGGACAGCGTCTTGCGCGACTTACCTTTCATCTATGTCTACCTGGAAGACATCCTAGTCGCGAGCGCCTCCCGGGAGGAGCACCTGCTCCACCTCCGCATGCTTTTCGAAAGCCTGGGCCAGCATGGCCTGATCATCAACCCCGCAAAGTGCCGTTTCGGCGTCGCCGCCATCGACTTCTTGGGGCACCACATCACCAGGCACGGGGCCGTCCTTTTACCGGCCAAGGTGGAGGTGGCCAGGGATTTCCCGTGCCCCTGCACGATCAAGGGGCTCCAGGAGTTCCTGGGCATGGTAAATTTTTACCACCGCTTCGTGCCCCACGTCGCCCAGCTCCTCCGCCCCCTGCACGAGGCCCTCCGGGGCAAGCCGGGCAAAAGTGACATCGCCTGGTCGGACCCGATGGCCGCGGCGTTTGCAGGCGCAAAGCTGGCCCTGGCCAACGCCACCATGCTGGCGCACCCGGCGCCCGACGCACCGATCGTCCTCACCACCGACGCATCGGACTACGCGGTGGGCGCGGTGCACGAGCACTGGGTGCGTGGTGCTTGGCAGCCGCTGGCGTTTTTTAGCCGGCAGCTTTGCCCGCACGAACGCCGCTACAGCACCTTCGACCGCGATCTGCTCGGGCTCCACCTGGCGGTCCGACACTTCCGCCATCTGCTCGAGGGCCGCCCGTTCACGGCTTTCGTCGACCACAAGCCCCTTGTGTTCGTGATGGCCAAGGTCGCCGAGCCATGGTCGGCATGGCAGCAGCGTCACCTCTCTGCCGTGTCCGAGTACACGACGGACATCCGTCACATCGCGGGTAAAGACAACCCGGTGGCGGATTGCCTTTCCCGGTCCGTCGCGCACACGGTCCACCTCGGGATTGACTATGCCCGGATGGCGGAGGACCAGACCGCCGACCCTGGCATCCAGGCCTTGCGGACCGCCATCACGGGCCTCCGCGTCACCGAGGTGCCATTCGACGTCGCGGGCGCGGCCCTCCTGTGCGACGTCTCCCTCAGCCGGCCTCGCCCAATCGTGCCCGCTGGCTGGCAGCGCCCGGTTTTCGACGTCATCCACGGCCTGTCCCACCCGGGCACGAAGGCCTCCCAGAAGCTCGTCGCGGCGAAGTTCGTCTGGCATGGCCTCAGGAAGGACGTCTGCGACTGGGCCAGGACGTGCCTCGCGTGCCAGCACGCAAAGGTCCAACGCCACACCCAGACCCCGTTGGCCCCGTTTACGGTGCCCGAGCGTCGGTTCGACCATGTCCACAGCGACCTGGTGGGACCTCTGCCCCCCTCGCGGGGGTTCACCCACCTCCTCACCATGGTGGACCACACCACACGGTGGCCGGAGGCCGTGCCATTGGCGGCGACGTCTGCGGCTGATGTGGCGCAAGCCTGCATCGCCACTTGGGTTGCCCGGTTCGGTGCCTCCTCGGACATCTCGTCCGACCACGCCCCCAGTTCACCTCGGAGCTCTGGGGCGCAGTGGCGCAAGGGCTCGGCGTCAAACTGCACTGCACCACGGCCTACCACCCACAGGCCAATGGCCTGTGTGAGCGCTTTCATCGCTCGATGAAGGCCGCACTCCTGGCCAGTCTCCACGACGGCAGCTGGGCCGACAGGCTCCCCTGGGTCCTGCTGGGCCTCAGGACGGCGCCCAAGGACGACCTGCGCGCGTCCTCAGCGGAGCTGGTCTTCGGGCAACCATTGCGGGTACCGGGCGAATTTATCCCCGACTCCACGGCTCTTTGGTCCGTGGCGCAACAGCGCTCCACCCTGCAGGAGACCGCCCGGAGGTTCGCCCCTGTGCCGACGGCACACCACGGTTGCCCGTCCTCCCACGTCAACCCAGAGCTTCGCACGGCGGAGTACGTCTTCGTCCGGCACGATGCCCACCGGGCACCGCTACGGCCCCCGTACGACAGGCCCTTCCGCGTGCTGGAGACCGGGTACAAATATTTCACCGTCGACATCGGCGGTGCCCTGGATCGTATCTCAGTGGGCCGCCTCAAGCCGGCCCACCTCGATCTGGACCACCCCCCGCAAACAGCTCTGCCTCCGCGTTGAGGCCGCCCCCCGGTGGTCAGACCCCCGGCACCCCCCAGCCTCGCCGTCCCGCTACCTCCCAGCCCTGCACGCATCGCCAGGGGGCGTTTCAGCCGAGTCATCCAGCTTCCCCGCAAGCTCACCCTTCAGGTGCACGGGAATTCTGGGGGGGCGTGTGTGGCGGGCACAAGGGACAATAATTCCGCGCACCAGTGGGTGGCGCGAGCATCCAGGCGGGGAACTGAAATGCATGCCCCGCCTTTCGATCGATCGGCCACGCCCGGGAGCAAGGCGTGGCCTCGGGACATATATGCGGGTTCTAAGCTCGAGCCCGCCCAGTGCTGAAGTGCGAGCTCTGAATAAAGACTCTTGTTGTATCAACGCGTTGTGGCCTACCTCTCTGGCAATCGAGTCGTGTGTGCGCAGCAGCACAACACTATCAACTGCGCTCCCTACCTCAAATACACAGCCAATACACAACAACCAATACACAACAACAACGGGCATTTTAAGGCCATTTTCCCTGCGAGAGTGTGGGTTAGCCGTTACAAACAATACCTGAGTAGAATTCTACAGCATAGAAACATCACCTGACCCAACTTTTGGCTTGCTTCGGGTTCGAGCCCACAGGCCGATTATATCAAAAGTGCCATGACCTCACGTGCCAAGTGCCAAGTGCCAAGTGCCAAGTGCCAAGGCGCTTAGAAAAGGCATCTCAATTGCACATCGTTGACATGATAGCTTGATAGAATGATACGACCACTCTGGGTGTTTTGGGTCTTCAGGGTATTTTGGAACTTTGGGGTGTTTTGGGTCTTCGGGGTTTTTTCGGTCTTCAGGGTCTTTTAGGGTAATTTGGGTCTTCAGAGGTCTTGGTGGTCTTGAAGGCCTTGTGGGAATTAAAGGGTTGTCAAAGGTCTGAGGGGTTTCAGTAGTTTAAACGTAATGAAGAGGGTGTAGCGGTTACCTTATTCGCATGTGGCGGTTACCTTTACCTTATTTGCATGTCCTTATTTGGTAATAATCCACGTGCGCGGGCCTGTGGGACTTTTGGTTGTGTGGTCGTGACGCACGCGCGGCTGTTGGAGCCACGCCCACCGAAGAGGGTTTTTGGTTTTATATAAGCCATTACGACTTCCGTTCGCGAGCAGTTGCTGGAGATTTCTGTACAATAAACAAGCTTTGTACCCAACGAAATGGCCTCTTCTTCTCGCCTTCGGCAACTCCTAAATTGGTGACCCCGGCCTCCCCCGAACGTATTCGGGGGCTGCAAATGAACACGGCAGTATTTCAACCGCAATTTCTTCCACAAGACCTAAACTCGAACTGCCGGAGTTTTAGCAACGACGAGCGGCCATGTGGTTCGCGCCTGCTCCGGGACCCTCCGAAGGAACGCCGTTACGAGGCATTGGCGGCATGGCTACTTCGTCGCCTTCGCGCGTACTGCTGCTCGTACCCTCCGCGCACACAGGCCGAGTACTGCTGCTCGTAACCTTCGCACGCACAGGCCGAGCACTGCTGCTCGTAACCTCCGAGCACACAGGCCGAGGACTGCTGCTCGTAACCTCCGCGCACACAGGCCGAGTACTGCTGCTCGTAACCTTCGCGCACACAGGCCGAGCACTGCTGCTCGTAACCTTCGCGCACACAGGCCGAGCACTGCTGCTCGTAACCTCCGCGCACACAGGCCGAGTACTGCTGCTCGTAACCTCCGCACACACAGGCCGAGCACTGCTGTTCGTAACCTTCGCGCACACAGGCCGAGCACTGCTGCTCGTAACCGCCGCGCACACAGGCCGAGCACTGCTGCTCGTAACCTCCGCGCACACAGGCCGAGTACTGCTGCTCGTAACCTTCGCGCACACAGGCCGAGCACTGCTGCTCGTAACCGCCGCACACACAGGCCGAGCACTGCTGCTCGTAACCTCCGTGCACACAGGCCGAGTACTGCTGCTCGTAACCTTCGCGCACACAGGCCGAGCACTGCTGCTCGTAACCTTCGCGCACACAGGCCGAGCAATGCTGCTCGTAACCTCCGCGCACACAGGCCGAGTACTGCTGCTCGTAACCTCCGCGCACACAGGCCGAGTACTGCTGCTCGTAACCTTCGCGCACACAGGCCGAGCACTGCTGCTCGTAACCGCCGCGCACACAGGCCGAGCACTGCTGCTCGTAACCTCCGCGCACACAGGCCGAGTACTGCTGCTCGTAACCTTCGTGCACACAGGCCGAGCACTGCTGCTCGTAACCTTCGCGCACTGGAGCCTCGTTACCTTCGCGCGCACTGGAGCCTCGTTACCTTCACGCGCACTGCTGCTCGCCGCTCCCGCAACTCCTACTGCTGCAACTACAACTGCTACCGCTGCTCGCCACTCACGCAACTACGACTCCGACTCTACATCCTCGGGAGGCCCGCGAGGTACCTCGGCAGCCTCCCCCGAGGCCTTGACCAGCCCCTCGGTCGACTCAACCCCACGGCGGAGTTTTTTCACGCGTATCGAGGCCAAGCACAGCTCGCGCCTTCTCGGCAACCGCCGAGCGCGCCTGCGAACTACGTACAAGCTCGTGAGAGTGTATTCTGGGGGGGCGCATGTAGCGGTTACCTTATTCGCATGTGGCGGTTACCTTTACCTTATTTGCATGTCCTTATTTGGTAATAATCCACGTGCGCGGGCCTGTGGGACTTTTGGTTGTGTGGTCGTGACGCACGCGCGGCTGTTGGAGCCACGCCCTTTGAAGAGGGTTTTTGGTTTTATATAATTATAAGCCGTTACGACTTCCGTTCGCGAGCAGTTGCTGGAGATTTCTGTACAATAAACAAGCTTTGTACCCAACGAAATGGCCTCTTCTTCTCGCCTTCGGCAACTCCTAAAAGGCTGTTAATTTTATTTGAAGAAGAAGAAGAAGACGTTTCCATCGCATTTCAACATAACGACGTACATAACCATATACGTTTACTCTATTATAATTAGACTAGCGGGGTCACCCGTGGGAATCCCACGGGCATGGATGTGTGTGACATTTCGACATATTGAGTTATATGCTGCACATTCATTTTTACAAAATGGTTACTGGCAAGTCATCAGATCCAGAAATGGTGTGAATTTAGTTATTTCACATAATATGTGACCCCTCACTCCTCTCCACCTGACACTCTCCTGTCTCCACCTGACACTCTCCTGTCTCCACCTGACACTCTCCTCTCTCCACCTAGCACTCCTCTCCTCTCCAAACCCTCACATCCCTCTCCTTTCCAATCCCTCACCTCTCCAATCCCTCACACTCCTCTCCTCTCCAATCCTTCACACGCCTCTCCAATTGCGCCTCACACTCCTCTCCAAGCGCGCCTCACACTCCTCTCCAATCGCGCCTCACACTCCTCTCCAATCGTGCCTCACACTCCTCTCCAATCGTGCCTCACACTCCCCTCCAATCACTCCTCTCCAATCGTGCCTCACACTCCTCTCCAATCACGCCTCACACTCCTCTCCAATCGTGCCTCACACTCCTCTCCAATCGCGCCTCACACTCCTCTCCAATCGCGCCTCACTCGCCTCTCCAATCGGCTTTCCCCGTCTCGTTTCTCTCCTTTTTCTCCCGTCTCGTTCTTTTTCTTGCTCCAAATCGGCCCGTCGGAATCGGAAATCGGCCCGTCTCGCCCGTCGGCCCGTCGGAATCGGAAATCGGCCCGTCTTGCTTTTGTGCTTGTGCGTAAATAAATTGTGTTCATGACACCATTTCTGGTGTTGGGCTAGCGGCTAGGGTGCCGGCTTAGGATCCTGGGTTCGAATCTCGGTCGATCGCCGAATTAATGCCAGGGGGGTTGACTCAGCCTGTCATCCTTCCGAGGTCGGCTAATTGAGTACCAGTTCACTGGTAATTCCCTGTTTGTCGTTGAAGGCGGCAAAAAGGGTTGGCGTCAGGAAGGGCATCCGGCCGTAAAACATTGCTTCAAAAAGGGGACAAAAAAACAACAACTACCACGGTCCCCGAAAAGGCCAACCCCCGCTTTGCGGGGAAAAATGGCCTCTAAACGGTGGTTTTTACACCATTTCTGGATCTGATGACTTGCCAGTAACCATTTTGTAAAAATGAATGTGCAGCATCTAACTCAATATGTCGAAATGTCACACACATCCATGCCCGTGGGATTCCCACGGGTGACCCCGCAAGTTTGCATTGACGTTCGTCGATGGACTCGTTCGCCCGTCTCATTCGTTTTCTTGCTGCATCCTGTTCAAGTCTGCGTTCTTCATCGATCGTCTCATTCATTTTGGAAATAGAAGTTTCCACGCAGCGCATGAATTGTCACGATCCTCAAGAGGAATTTGTCTCGTAATCATCAAATGATAAATGGCAAGTAAATTATATTGTGGAAAATTAAAGATTTCAAATAAACCTATTTAAAGTGTATTCGCACATAACTAATTTTAAAAAACGAAGAAATATCTCTCGGTAATTTCCTGAAACATATTTTACTTCCGGCTAATAATGTTGAATTAAATAAAAACGAAGAAATATATGTCGGCATCATTGTTGACGTTTTTGTGACGACTGTCATCAAACGAAAAAGTAATATATCTTAACGGAAAAGCAAAAGCGAATTTTTAATATATATCGACACGTTGCCGTCGGTGTCATGTTGGGCGGTGTATGATACACCATGACGCGATTTTTAAAAATATATCTCTGCATTTTCCCGCGTGTGTGGAATGTTCTCAATTATTGCTGACACCGAGTCCAAAACCATCGATAAAAATGAAATCATATGGTGAGTTAGATTGGAGATAAAGGCGTGAGAGAGACTCAATGGCCTTGAAGTTGAAGTTACAGGCGTTTGAGAATTCATTTCGTTCTATAAACGGCAACTTTCATTGGATTTCCTTCCCGTTTTTTTTCAACCGAGTCGAAAACTATGTTAGCGACTGTGAAAAATGAAATGATATATCGAATTTTTAATATGTATCGACACGTTGCCGTCGGTGTCATGTTAGGCGGTGTATGATACACCATGACGCGATTTTAAAAAATATATCTCTGCATTTTCCCGCGTGTGTGGAATGTTCTCAATTATTGCTGACACCGACTCTAAAACCATCGATAAAAATGAAATCATATGGTGAGTTAGATTGGAGATAAAGGCGTGAGAGAGACTCAATGGCCTTGAAGTTACAGGCATTTGAGAATTCATTTCGTTCTATAAACGGCAACTTTCATCGGATTTTCTTCTCGTTTTTTTTCAACCGAGTCTAAAACTATGTTAGCGACTGTGAAAAATGAAATGATATATCGAATTTAAAATAGATATCGACACATTGCCGTCGGTGTCATGTTGGGCGGTGTATGATACACCATGACGCGATTTTAAAAAATATATCTCTGCATTTTCCCGCGTGTGTGGAATGTTTGTGGAAAATTAAAGATTTCAAATAAACCTATTTAAAGTGTATGCGCACATAACTAATAAAAAAAACGAAGAAATATCTCTCGGTAATTTCCTGAAACATATTTTACTTCCGGCTAATATGTTGAATGAAATAAAAACGAAGAAATATATGTCGGCATCATTGTTGACGTTTTTGTGACGACTATCATCAAACGAAATAGTAATATATCATAACGGAAAAGCAAAAGCGAATTTTTAATATATATCGACACATTGCCGGCGGTGTCATGTTGGGCGGTGTATGATACACCATGACGCGATTTTAAAAAATATATCTCTGCATTTTCCCGCGTGTGTGGATTGTTCTCAATTATTGCTGACACCGAGTCTAAAAGTAAAACCATCGATAAAAATGAAATCATATGGTGAGTTAGATTGGAGATAAAGGCGTGAGAGAGACTCAATGGCCTTGAAGTTACAGGCCTTTGAGAATTCATTTCGTTCTATAAACGGCAACTTTCATCGGATTTTCTTCCCGTTTTTTTTCAACCGAGTCTAAAACTATGTTAGCGACTGTGAAAAATGAAATGATTTATCGAATTTGATTTGAAATAAAACTGGGGGAGAGCAAGACACCACGGGCCTACAAAACAGGACTCAAAGCTATGCGAGTTAATAAAATGGTGGATATTTGTTTATAGCCACTCCCAGAATGGGTGGAGCTATGGGTGGAGCTACTCTGCAAACCGAGTAAGCCACACCCCGGACAGACACCCAACAGATAGACAGACAGACAGACAGACAGAATCATCTACGGCTATTATAATATAGATGTGATCTTGAATGCCATGAGCTTCATGCGTACTCAAAAATAGCGTACGTAATATATCGACAAATCGATGGTTTTTTTCTTTCTTTTTTTCTAAATTCCCCTCGTTTCTCGATCTCTGCTGCTCATCTCACATTCTCGCCTCTCAAGTCTCAACATCAACCCCTCGTTTTGTGCTGGGCTGCAGCAAGACGTAAAGCAGTCTGATGCTGAAAAATACCATGCCTTTGACGAAGAGCAGGCGAGTTATCGCCGGCATCATGAACAAATGACAAATTCCGGGTGTTACAACGATCCTCCAAGAGGCTTCACGTGGCTGCAATTTGCAGATGCTGAGATGACCCATCGCCTCCACCTTAGGAAGGTACGTACTTAAACACCTGGCACTTGGAGCTGCTGGTGGAACAGAGCAGAGCCGCGGGTAAAGCAGAGCAGAGCCGCGGGTAAAGCAGAGCAGAGCCGCGGGTAAAACAGAGCAGAGCCGCCGGTAAAGCAGAGCAGAGCGGCGGGTAAAACAGAGCAGAGCCGCGGGTAAAACAGAGCAGAGCCGCCGGTAAAACAGAGCAGAGCCGCCGGTAAAACAGAGCAGAGCCGCGGGTAAAACAGAGCCGCCGGTAAAACAGAGCCGCCGGTAAAACAGAGCAGAGCCGCGGGTAAAACAGAGCCGCCGGTAAAACAGAGCAGAGCCGCGGGTAAAACAGAGCCGCCGGTAAAACAGAGCAGAGCCGCGGGTAAAACAGAGCCGCCGGTAAAACAGAGCAGAGCCGCCGGTAAAACAGAGCAGAGCCGCGGGTAAAACAGAGCAGAGCCGCCGGTAAAACAGAGCCGCGGGTAAAACAGAGCAGAGCCGCCGGTAAAACAGAGCCGCCGGTAAAACAGAGCAGAGCCGCCGGTAAAACAGAGCCGCCGGTAAAACAGAGCAGAGCCGCGGGTAAAACAGAGCAAAGCCGCGGGTAAAACAGAGCAGAGCCGCCGGTAAAACAGAGCAGAGCCGCCGGTAAAACAGGGCAGAGCCGCCGGTAAAACAGAGCTGCCGGTAAAACAGAGCAGAGCCGTGGGTAAAACAGAGCAGAGCTGTGGGTAAAACAGAGCAGAGCCGCCGGTAAAACAGAGCAGAGCCGCGGGTAAAACAGAGCAGAGCCGCCGGTAAAACAGAGCAGAGCCGCCGGTAAAACAGAGCAGAGCCGCGGGTAAAACAGAGCCGCATGTAAAACAGAGCCGCGGGTAAAACAGAGCCGCCGGAAAAACAGAGCAGAGCCGCGGGTAAAACAGAGCCGCCGGTAAAACAGAGCAGAGCCGCGGGTAAAACAGAGCCGCCGGTAAAACAGAGCAGAGCCGCGGGTAAAACAGAGCTGCCGGTAAAACAGAGCAGAGCCGTGGGTAAAACAGAGCAGAGCTGTGGGTAAAACAGAGCAGAGCCGCCGGTAAAACAGAGCAGAGCCGCGGGTAAAACAGAGCAGAGCCGCCGGTAAAACAGAGCAGAGCCGCCGGTAAAACAGAGCCGCGGGTAAAACAGAGCCGCCGGAAAAACAGAGCCGCGGGTAAAACAGAGCAGAGCCGCCGGTAAAACAGAGCAGAGCCGTGGGTAAAACAGTGCAGAGCCACGGGTAAAACAGAGCAGAGCCGCGGGTAAAACAGAGCAGAGCCGCGGGTAAAACAGAGCAGAGCCGCCGGTAAAACAGAGCAGAGCCGCCGGTAAAACAGAGCAGAGCCGCGGGTAAAACAGGGCAGAGCCGCGGGTAAAACAGAGCAGAGCCGCCGGTAAAACAGAGCAGAGCCGCGGGTAAAACAGAGCAGAGCCGCGGGTAAAACAGTGCAGAGCCGCGGGTAAAACAGTGCAGAGCCACGGGTAAAACAGAGCAGAGCCGCGGGTAAAACAGAGCAGAGCCGCCGGTAAAACAGAGCAGAGCCGCCGGTAAAACAGAGCAGAGCCGCCGGTAAAACAGAGCAGAGCCGCGGGTAAAACAGGGCAGAGCCGCCGGTAAAACAGAGCTGCCGGTAAAACAGAGCAGAGCCGTGGGTAAAACAGAGCAGAGCTGTGGGTAAAACAGAGCAGAGCCGCCGGTAAAACAGTGCAGAGCCACGGGTAAAACAGAGCAGAGCCGCCGGTAAAACAGTGCAGAGCCACGGGTAAAACAGAGCAGAGCCGCGGGTAAAACAGAGCAGAGCCGCCGGTAAAACAGAGCAGAGCCGCCGGTAAAACAGAGCAGAGCCGCGGGTAAAACAGGGCAGAGCCGCCGGTAAAACAGTGCAGAGCCGCCGGTAAAACAGTGCAGAGCCGCGGGTAAAACAGTGCAGAGCCGCCGGCAAAACAGTGCAGAGCCGCCGGTAAAACAGTGCAGAGCCGCCGGTAAAACAGGGCAGAGCCGCCGGTAAAACAGAGCAGAGCCGCCGGTAAAACAGTGCAGAGCCACGGGTAAAACAGAGCAGAGCCGCGGGTAAAACAGAGCAGAGCCGCCGGTAAAACAGAGCAGAGCCGCCGGTAAAACAGAGCAGAGCCGCGGGTAAAACAGGGCAGAGCCGCCGGTAAAACAGTGCAGAGCCGCCGGTAAAACAGAGCAGAGCCGCGGGTAAAACAGAGCAGAGCCGCCGGTAAAACAGAGCAGAGCCGCCGGTAAAACAGAGCAGAGCCGCCGGTAAAACAGAGCAGAGCCGCCGGTAAAACAGAGCAGAGCCGCCGGTAAAACAGAGTTGCCGGTAAAACAGAGCAGAGCCGTGTGTAAAACAGAGCAGAGCTGTGGGTAAAACAGAGCAGAGCCGCCGGTAAAACAGAGCAGAGCCGCGGGTAAAACAGAGCAGAGCCACCGGTAAAACAGTGCAGAGCCACGGGTAAAACAGAGCAGAGCCGCGGGTAAAACAGAGCAGAGCCGCCGGTAAAACAGAGCAGAGCCGCCGGTAAAACAGAGCAGAGCCGCGGGTAAAACAGGGCAGAGCCGCCGGTAAAACAGAGCTGCCGGTAAAACAGAGCAGAGCCGTGGGTAAAGCAGAGCAGAGCTGTGGGTAAAACAGAGCAGAGCCACCGGTAAAACAGAGCAGAGCCGCGGGTAAAACAGAGCAGAGCCGCCGGTAAAACAGAGCAGAGCCGCCGGTAAAACAGAGCAGAGCCGCCGGTAAAACAGAGCAGAGCCGCCGGTAAAACAGAGCCGCATGTAAAACAGAGCAGAGCCGCCGGTAAAACAGAGCAGAGCCGCCGGTAAAACAGAGCAGAGCCGCCGGTAAAACAGAGCAGAGCCCCGGTAAAACAGAGCAGAGCCGCGGGTAAAACAGAGCCGCATGTAAAACAGAGCCGCGGGTAAAACAGAGCCGCCGGAAAAACAGAGCAGAGCCGTGGGTAAAACAGAGCCGCCGGTAAAACAGAGCAGAGCCGCGGGTAAAACAGAGCCGCCGGTAAAACAGAGCAGAGCCGCGGGTAAAACAGAGCTGCCGGTAAAACAGAGCAGAGCCGTGGGTAAAACAGAGCAGAGCCGCCGGTAAAACAGAGCAGAGCCGCGGGTAAAACAGAGCAGAGCCGCCGGTAAAACAGAGCAGAGCCGCCGGTAAAACAGAGCAGAGCCGTGGGTAAAACAGAGCCGCCGGTAAAACAGAGGCGCGGGTAAAACAGAGTCGCCGGAAAAACAGAGCCGCGGGTAAAACAGAGCAGAGCCGCCGGTAAAACAGAGCAGAGCCGTGGGTAAAACAGTGCAGAGCCACGGGTAAAACAGAGCAGAGCCGCCGGTAAAACAGAGCAGAGCCGTCGGTAAAACAGAGCAGAGCCGCGGGTAAACAGAGCAAAGCCGCGGGTAAAACAGAGCCAGGGGTAAAACAGAGCCAGGGGTAAAACAGAGCCAGGGGTAAAACAGAGCCGCATGTAAAACAGAGCAGAGCCGCGGGTAAAACAGAGCAGAGCCGCCGGTAAAACAGAGCAGAGCCGCTGGTAAAACAGAGCAGAGCCGCGGGTAAAACAGAGCAGAGCCGCGGGTAAAACAGAGCAAAGCCGCGGGTAAAACAGAGCCAGGGGTAAAACAGAGCCAGGGGTAAAACAGAGCCAGGGGTAAAACAGAGCCGCATGTAAAACAGAGCCGCGGGTAAAACAGAGCCAGGGGTAAAACAGAGCCAGGGGTAAAACAGAGCCAGGGGTAAAACAGAGCCAGGGGTAAAACAGAGCCAGGGGTAAAACAGAGCCAGGGGTAAAACAGAGCCAGGGGTAAAACAGAGCCGCATGTAAAACAGAGCCGCGGGTAAAACAGAGCCAGGGGTAAAACAGAGCCAGGGGTAAAACAGAGCCAGGGGTAAAACAGAGCCAGGGGTAAAACAGAGCCAGGGGTAAAACAGAGCCAGGGGTAAAACAGAGCCGCATGTAAAACAGAGCCGCGGGTAAAACAGAGCCGAGGGTAAAACAGACCCTAACCCTAACAACTTTTGTGGCAAAACTGCCTCTATTCGGCAGACCAGATTGGTTTGGCACTAATAAGATTTCTTGTCAAATACGTGTTATTTTGCTCTTTTCAAGCACAATACACACTGTTTGATGAAACACACGTTTGTGCATGAGAATATCGACTTGCAACCAAAGAAACTTGAACTTTGGTGTCAAAACTGCTTCTATTCGGCAGACCAGATTGGTTTGGCACGAATAAGGTTTCTTATCAAATACGTGTTATTTTGCTGTTTTCAAGCACCCCCTGCTTTTTCTGTATTGTTTAATTGCAATGGCAATTAAAATATATATATTATTAAAATATTTTTTATGCTGGGATATTTTGGGTTTAGTGTAAGACTATGAGCAGAGCAGAGAGGGTGGACATTTTATTTTTATGTTTGATTTACTTATTTTCAAAATGTGTGCATGCCACTGATCTTCAGCACCCCCAACTCAAAATGCTTTCCAGCGTCCCTGGTTTGCAGATCCGTTAAATACAAGTTCCAACAACTCAGGTCGCTCCTGAAAGGAAATACGACCTGGAATATGAATTGCGCATAGGGCACAGAATTTGATGTATGCTCTTTAAATGTAGTTAAGAGTATATCTTTAAATGTAATTAAAAGTTTATCTTTAAATGTAATTAAAAGTGTATCTTTAAATGTAATTTAAAATGTATCTTTAAATGTAATTAAAAGTGCATATTTAAATGTAATTAAAAGTATATTTTTATATGTAATTAAAATTATATCTTTAAATGTAATTAAAAATGTATCTTGAAATGTAATTAAAAGCATATCTTTAAATGTAATTAAAAATGTATCTTTAAATGTAATTAAAAGCATATCTTTAAATGTAATTAAAAATGTATCTTGAAATGTAATTAAAAGCATATCTTTAAATGTAATTAAAAATGTATCTTTAAATGTAATTAAAAGCATATCTTTAAATGTAATTAAAGGTAAATATTTACATGTAATTAAAAGTGTATCTATAAATATATTTAAAAGTGTGTCTATGAATGTAATAGACACACTTTTAAATATCACCCTCTTCTCTCCACTCCCCCATCCTCTTCTCTCCACTCCCCCACCCTCCTCTCTCCACTCCCCCTCCCTCTTCTCTCCACTCCCCCTCCCTCTTCTCTCCACTCCCCCTCCCTCTTCTCTCCACTCCTCCACCCTCTACTCTACACTCCTCCATCCTCTACTCTCCACTCCTCCACCCTCTTCTCTCCACTCCCCCTCCCTCTTCTCTCCACTCCCACACCCTCTTCTCTCCACTCCTCCACCCTCTACTCTCCACTCCCCCACCCTCTTCTCTCCACTCCCCCACCCTCCTCTCTCCACTCCCCCACCCTCCTCTCTCCACTCCCCCTCCCTTTTCTCTCCACTCCCCCTCCCTCTTCTCTCCACTCCCCCTCCCTCTTCTCTCCACTCCCCCTCCCTCTTCTCTCCCCTCCCCCTCCCTTTTCTCTCCACTCCTCCACCCTCTACTCTCCACTCCCCCACCCTCTTCTCTCCACTCCCCCTCCCTCTTCTCTCCACTCCTCCACCCTCTACTCTCCACTCCCCCTCCCACTTCTCTCCACTCCCCCTCCCTCTTCTCTCCACTCCCCCTCCCTCTTCTCTCCACTCCCCCTCCCTCTTCTCTCCACTCCCCCACCCTCTTCTCTCCACTCCTCCACCCTCTTCTCTCCACTCCCCCTCCCTCTTCTCTCCACTCCCCCTCCATTTTCTCTCCACTCCTCCACCCTCTACTCTCCACTCCTCCACCCTCTACTCTCCACTCCTCCACCCTCTTCTCTCCACTCCCCCTCCCTCTTCTCTCCACTCCCCCTCCCCCTCCCTCTTCTCTGCACTTCCCCACCCTCTTCTCTCCACTCCCCCACCCTCTTCTCTCCACTCCCCCACCCTCTTCTCTCCACTCCCCCACCCTCTTCTCTCCACTCCCCCATCCTCCTCTCTCAATTCCCCTCTCTTTTTAATTCTGTCCGAAACGACTCTGCGTTACCCGGCAACGCAGGGTACTTTTGCTGGTCGTAATAAATGAATAATGAGTGATTTTGAGACGTGAATGCAAGTATCTGCATTACACCTACCTGATTGCTCCCTCCCCGACACCTCCGTTCCCCATTTGTGTTCAATTATATTTTATGCTTTCTTCGGTTTGGCTTCTGGCTGCTCAACTCCTTGTTATTCTCAATACCGGGATAGTTATCTTGTTTTACAATATTCTCCTTACTTCTGTCCCTTTTTACTTTAATATTTTTTTCATTTTTAAAATATATTTTAATCACAATACATTGTCAAGTCTCATGGGGATCTGAAATCTTACAAGCCCTGAATTTTTCTCGGGTTCCTCCACCGTTTTCTTATTTGATGTGTTTCTCTTTGTTGTTTGCGTTTCATCGAGTTCAGCACGAAAAAAAAATAAACTGAACGGATTTGAAAATCCATCCGAGGGACTGTACACACACACACACACACACACACATTGAACTAATGTGATGCCAGCAGACGTTACGGCACACGATCTAATCGCACAGGCGAGACATTTTCGAGGTGTGTCTCCCTTGTCTCTTTTCAATGAAAGTGATAAAAAAAACTTGGTAAGACGCCACAAGGTAGGTGGCAATGCCTTAACCGTATATGTATTGTATAGGCCCAGGGGCCTCTTCCGTCCTTGTCAAGGGGAGTGCTAACCTTCTCTCCTTTCATACAACACAAATACATCTGGTGTCGCGTTCCTTTATATGGTAGATGTCGTTCAGGCAACTTATAAGTCATGGTGACATGCATTTATTATTATTATCGCTTTATGAAGAACAATTCGTCTTTATTACATTAGATCACAATGAAAAAGCTGAAATATAGGTTTTCTTAATTAGTTGCTGTGTGTAATATGTATATTTTTCATCATGTTGCTTTGGCGAAATATAAATTTGAATATCACGTGAGTTGGTAGTCCAATCGGCATCGCCATTGTATTTTCTTTAATCCGTACTTATTCAGCGTCACTAATTCTTCAGAGAAACGTGATGTTGAAGTAAGCATTAGGTATAAATGAAAACGATACTTTATGTCGACTCGAATAATTCAATTCTAATGACAAGACCGAACTGAACCGGAAGTATAGCGATAAGAAAAAATCAGCTGTCACAGAGTTCGGATAGCTGGTTGGTTGGTTCTAAATGGGTTGGAATGTTATTTTCCCAATTTGAACTCTTATCCATGTGGGTAACCCTGGTTATATTACCAAAGTACAATCACTTTAATAAAGTACAAAAACATAATAATAATAATAGGCCTAATAATATCAAAACGTCAACCAATCGACTCTGGTCAAGTGCATAACTATTAACTAAGACCAAAAAACTAGTTTTCAGTTTCTTTCATAAAGAGTTCAAAAAGAGGAACGAAATCATGAAATGAGCAACATATTTGAGAATTATTGACCCCTCAAACTTCGAACGACAAAAAGTGAAAAATGCTCTTAGGCGGTGTATAAGTCAGCTACTCTTAGTGGTTATTAACGTTTTGCAACAAAAAATATATGAACGTAATGTCTAACCAAATACAGTTGAATATAAACGTGTTTCCGCCTCTAATAAATGGTTTTTATATTAAACTTGTCACTTTTAAGTGAGAATGAAGGCATTGTAGAATGAAATAATTATTAGCCCATTTAGCCGTCTCCGTACTCCGTAGTCCGTTGATCTAGCTGGGCCGACGCATTGGAATTGAGCGTTGCGAATATGTCCTCAAAGAAGAAGAAACACTTTCTGGGGATGCCCGCGCCACTGGGTTATGTCCCTGGTTTGGGCAGAGGGTATGGCGAGGTTATTACTGTAAACATTGTTTAAACAACCATGGTTATCATCTTCGCTTACTTCTATTTATTTGGGCCCTGGATAGTTAGGCCTCTACTTGATTTTTTGTTTATATTGTTTATATTATATATATATATATATTTTTTTTGAAGCGAGAATTGCATGTTCCATCACTACGACTCGTAGTACGAGGAAACATTCATTTTTGGGCAAAAATCAACGATTGACTGACCTGCGGGTCGCCTTGCAGATATTTCTATCATCACTCAATGTGTGGTAATCCATGTTGATGTAATGAATATTCTTTCCTTACGTTATTTCAATCCTGAGACACCAAGTTTCAGTTTGCAATTGGGAGAAATCGCGGTTTGATTGCGGAAGATGTATGTGATCAATACAATAGGGAGGATGTGATTCATCTGGTTGCTATGGGGACGTGCGCCACAATTGTATTTGTCTAAAATGGATTGTTTAATGTTTTGTACATTCGTAGAGCGACGGGCTTTACAACACGTTCAGACATTGGGCCGGCACGTGATGCCAACGACCCGGTGGATGACAGACATGCTCCACCTGGCAAACGGACTGTCGGTGATCAAATGAAGAAGAGCCAGCAAGAAAACGATGATGAAGAAGATCTTAATGATTCTAACTATGATGAGGTGCGTTTGACTGGAGAAAATTCCCATCCAGCAGTTTTTTTGCAAGAGCTGAATTAATTATATACTTGAACACTGTATAACACAAATCACCTCTTTGGCACTTTCAAATGCCCTATCTAAATAATAATAGCGTAAGGACTCGACTTTGTTATCCCTTTTACGCCGCACCCAGTGACCCGATGCCCACGGCACTAATGGATTTACGATCTACGAACCACGCTCTTTGTTTATCACGTACAGCCATACTCGAAAAATCTGAATTAGCCGACGGGGCCCAAAAGCATCTGATTAACTACCGATACGACGCCATTTTACGACGCCATCGTATTGGCGTCTGCTGGGCGAAGGCGAAGCAAGCCGTCCGCTGATTGGACAGGCGAAGGCGAAAGCAAGCCGTCCACTGAGTGGACAATCCAGAGCATGCATTTGTGCCGGTGTCGGCAATCGTTGTTCATATACGCACTCTTCATTCTCATCTTTCTTCCTAACTCTTACTCGGACAAGCAAATCCCCTATAAAACCACCGTTTAGAGGCCATTTTTCCCCGCAAAGCGGGGGTTGGCCTTTTCGGGGACCGTGGTAGTTGTTGTTTTTTGGTCCCCTTTTTGAAGCAATGTTTTACGGCCGGATGCCCTTCCTGACGCCAACCCTTTTTGCCGCCTTCAACGACAAACAGGGAATTACCAGTGAACTGGTACTCAATTGGTCGACCTCGGAAGGATGACAGGCTGAGTCAACCCCCCTGGCATTAATTCGGCGATCGACCGAGATTCGAACCCAGGATCCTAGGATCCTAAGCCGGCACCCTAGCCGCTAGCCCAACACCAACACCAACACTAGCCCAACACCCAACAAGCAAATCCCCTATGCCATCCATAATGGTACACTCTATCCATACACCACATCCTCCCTTCCGTGGATGTTCCACGGGTTTTGGCTAGTTTAGCAGTATTTGGATAAAATATTACGGCATTTTACGTCATCTCGACCAATCAAATTTGCCGTTCGTAGACCCCGCCCATGTCCTTGCTTCTAAAGAGTGTGCGGGGTCAGGTGTTCAATGAATTCAAGTTGAATGCGAGGTGTTTGGAACATTTACCATTTCTACCTCTGACCAATGATGCAGGGCACCCATGTTCAAATCTCATATGCCACAAGTGTTTGTCTATTCCCTTACTAATGTCCTTGTGATTCATGTAAACTACACTGATGTCCTGCAGTGTGATTGTGAATGAGCACCTTCATGAATGAGCCTTAGATCACTGAAAAAAAAAAACTAGAACGGCACTCGATAGAGAGCATACCTCTGCCGGGTTGGCCATATCACTCAATGGTGAAGAATCACTTAAAAATTCTACTAGCTGGATCCGGATCCAGATCTTCACCAAAATTGAATCGATTCTTCCTTGTCACACACACAACTTGTCCAACAAGTGTCGTCCAAATCCATCCATAACTTTTCGAGATATCCTGCTATGTATCGTTTTTGGCCCTATCTCCTAATGGTGAAGAATCACTTGTAAATTTAAGTAATCCTCATATCCGAATCCATATTCAGATCTTCACCAAAATCGAATCGAATCCTCCTTTTCAGACACCCAACCGGGCCACCAAGCTTTGTCCACAACTTTTTGAGATATCCTGCTATGTATCATTTTTGGCCCGATCTCCCTATCTCCCAGGATATCTCAAAAAGTTGTGGACGGATTTGGACGAAACTTGGTGGACCGGTTGGGTGTTACCAGTGAACAGGGAATTACCAGTGAACTGGTGCTCATATTTGCCGACATCAGAAGGATGACAGGCTGAGTCAACACCCCCCCCCCCCCCCCCCCCCGGCATTAATTCAGCAATCAACCAGGATTCGATCCCAGGATCCTAGGATCCCAAGCCGGCACCCTGACCGCTAAGCCAACACCAGGCTAGAATTGTAAACCCCAGTATGTAATCAAAACACCTATTTTTTTAATTTACTTTTATTACCTCCGCCACCAAAGGTAGATGGAGGTTATGTTTTCACTCCTGTCTGTCTGTTTGTGAACAAAATATCTCAAAAGGTTGTGGATGGATTTGGACGAAATTTGGCAGAGATGTAGCGTATGTGACAAGGACGAAATGATTAGATTTTGGTGAAGATCCGGATTGTCCCATATGCTACATCTCTGCCAAATTTCATCCGAATCCATCCACAACGTTTGAGATATTTTGCTCACAAACGGACAGACAAACAGACAGACAAACAGGGGTGAAAACATAACCTCCATCCACCTTTGGTGGCGGAGGTAATAACAGTACAAATTGTAAGGGAATTTATTTGATTGGTCCCGAGAGATGTTACAACTTCAGATGGGAAGTAAAAAAAAAAAAAAAAAAGGTCATTCAGGTAAGGGTTATCACCGAATGGAATCGTATGATATCACCGTATGAAAAGTACTGTATGGACCTACCGAAATAGTTAAAAGTTAAATGATTGTTATTGGCTAAATATATACTACAGGGCTCAACATTTACGATGTAACTATCGGGGATGCCTCTTTGAAGTGGTTGTACCCCCAAAACAAGTCGGGGGGCCAAATCTTCCCCACTCTACCCTGCTGCCCAGATTCGTCATGGCAGGGAGGCCACACTCAGAGTGCCGATTGACCCCACGGATTGGCCCACTCCCTCTTGTCTCTGTCTCTCCCTCTCTCATGGCCCTGTCTTCATGAAGTTTGGCCTGGGGTACACCATCTTGGATGTGAAGGATCTCTGGATCGCCCTTGCAAGATTGAACGGCTGTCTCCATGCTGCGGGCCTCTTTGAGAGAACCGTCCGGGGCTATACAACAACATTAACGGTCGTCAGACTGTGTGGGACAGGCAATTTTGTCAGTGGGATGAGTGGAAACCTCAATAAACCTGTTCAGAGCACAGGTCAATTTTACCACGCGGAAGTTACACAAACCAAATCTATCTTAACCTTGAATATAGTTCATTTTCGTGTAAAGCCACAGCGATTAGCAGCGATGAAGAAGATCTTTTTTTCGACCTGACCACCTCTCGTGAAAAATTAAAAGTAACATAATTGTATCGTAAAACGTAAAACCTACCTGTCCCGTGAACAACTTAATGTTGAACCCTGCACCATAGATTAAATAATAATCAAATTAGATAAAAGATGGCTTTATTTAATTTTCTCACTTTCCTTTTCTAATTGATCTCCTGTAAAGCAGGATGGTCTTTTTTTTAATGCCTCCGGCGACTTGTGTTTTCGGGTTGTGTGTGTGTCCATCTGTCCGTCCGAGGGTCCGTGATTGATTTTCGTTACCGCGATACCTTAAGAATGGGTGAATGGATCAAAGTTAAACTTGGTGCAGGTATGTATGATGATGGAAAGATGAACTGATTCGATTTTGGGGTCACGAGGTCAGAGGTCCCGTCAGGTAAATATTCTGTTACTTTGCTAACTTGTGAACCAGTGATGGGATTTTGACCAAACTTGGTATAAGTACATATTATGAGGAAAAGATGAACTGATTAGATTCTGGCATCAGAGGTCATGTCAGGTAAAACTGTGATACTTGAGAACAGCTGAAGGGATTTAAATCAAACTTGGCATTAGTATGTATAATGATGTAATAATGTGGGCGGAGGCATATTGGTCGATGTTGCGACGTCGAAGAGTGTTCTAGTTTATACAAACATTGCCAATCACCTTTGCATTGTGCTCATGATATATTTTGATGTTCCAGTTTAATGGATACGCAGGAAGCCTTTTTTCCAGTGGCCCTTATGAGAAGGATGATGAGGAAGCTGATGCCATCTACAATGCTGTTGACAAGCGTCTTGATGAGCGACGCAAGGATCGGCGGTACTGTACACAGCTCATTAAACGTATTACAAAATTTCCACATGCAGTGGTATTTTTTGTAGCTGTTAGTGATTCAAGTTTCTTTTGTCCTGCTATTGAATAAAATAACACTTGTAATCTTAACACCAGAGAGCAAAGAGAAAGGGAGGAAATTGAAAAGTACCGTATGGAACGACCCAAAATCCAACAGCAGTTCTCTGATCTCAAGGTAAGCGTTTTTCTTGATTGGAAACTTTTTGCAGCCATTCTTTTTGGGGGGGATTTTGTTTTGTGCCCATGACCCAAACTTGGGTACCCCCAGCTCATGTGCAAAATTTGGTGGAGATTGGTCAAGGGGTGTGGTGTATAAAAAATCAATAGAAAAGTCTTTACACACAGTGACACACACGCACCTCTCTCTCTCTTTATATATATATGAACTCTCAAGTATATATATATATTGTTGTGGATATGAGGATTGTGTTTTTTTTATTGTGTTGTATTGTATAGTAAATTGTTGTAAATATCACCCTCTGTAAAATGTAATGATTCCTTGTAAATACCTCCGTAGTGTAAAGGTCAAAGGGCGTCCCATAATTAGTCCATAAAGCATACACGTTAGCCAATCATAGAATACCCCTGTTCAATAGTGGGACTCACTGGGACTGACACAATCTGTCAATTTCCCAACCCGGATCTCAGTCAACGGAGAATCTTCTCTTCTGGACTTGGTTATGACTAACTTCCCTGAAAATGTCTGCTGCTCTTCTTCTGCTCCAATCGGCTCTTCTGATCATGTGCTTGTTAAAGTGGACATCTCTCTGACCATTTTCAGAGAGCCTCCTCAGCGTCGACGAGTCTGGCATTTCACTCAGGCCAACTGGCACGGTCTTCAAGCAGCCATCAATCATCTGGACTGGTCTCCCATCTCTACTGCCTCTGACATCAACTCATCCTGGGAATTCTTCCAAAGTAAATTGCTCTCTCTCATGCACAGATTTATCCCTTCTCGTCTTCAGTTGTCATACCCTTCCTCCCGTCCATGGTACACGGAATCTTCTGGTGAGGCTATTGCCCAGAAACAACTTGCTTTCGTCTCCTGGAAAGCAAATCCAACGGAAGGAAATCTCATTTCCTTTCACAAAGCCCGAAACAAGTGTGTGTCCACCCTCAGGAGAGCCAGGAAACAATATCTCTCCGTCCTCAGGACCGAACTCTCTTATCTGTCTCCCTCTTCCAAATCCTGGTGGCGTCTGGTGAAATCTGTTTCTGGTGTTTGTTCTCCCTCCATCCCCTCCCTCACCTTAAATGGCCACACGGCTGACACGTGAAAAAGCTGAATGCCTCAACTCTGTGTTTGCCTCTAAATCTTGTGTCCCAAACCCATCCCTCTCTGTACCCACCGTACCCAGTCGTACCCAGCTGCTCCTGGACTCTGTGTCCTTTCCTCCTGACAAGGTGGAAAAGTTTCTGTCAACCCTCGACTCTGATTCTGCAACTGGACCTGACGGCATCAGCCCACGGGTCCTAAAATCATGTTCTTCCGCTCTTTCACTCCCCCTCTCTGTTCTCTTCACCCTCTCTTTTGCTCAAGGTCATCTTCCATCTGCTTGGAAATCTGCCAACATCACCGCTTTGCACAAAAAAGGTGCAAAAACAGATCCCAGCAACTACAGACCAATCAGCCTTCTCCCAATTATCAGCAAAGTCATGGAATCCATCATTGCTTCAGATATGAAATCTTTCCTCTTTTCCAATGGCTTGATCTCTGATCATCAATTTGGTTTCAGACCTGGACACTCCACTCTGGATATGCTGCTTCTGCTTTCTCAACAATGGATGGAGGTCCTCAATGCCAAACAGGAAATTAGAGCAGTCTCCCTTGACATATCATGTGCCTTCGATACGGTCTGGCACCCCGCTCTGCTCACCAAACTCTCCTCTTTTGGTATCCATGGAAATCTCCACGCATGGCTGGCTGACTTCTCTAGTCGTAGTCAACGTGTGGCCCTGAATGGGTTTCTCTCATCTCCTCTTCCTGTTCAGGCTGGAGTTCCCCAAGGCAGTGTTCTGGGCCCTGTGCTTTTTCTGGTCTTCATCAATGATCTCTCTGACTCTCTTGAAAATCCTCTCTATCTCTTTGCTGACGACTCTACTCTCTGTCGCTCCATTCTTCATCCCTCAGATCGGCAGTCTGCAGCCTCCTCACTCTCTGCAGACCTTGACAAAATCACAGACTGGGCAAACAAGTGGAACATGTCTTTCAATCCTGACAAATCTCACACTCTTACGATGTCTCTCCGAAAAGACCGACTGGACAACCCTCCCATCCACTTTCTGAATAATCCTCTCCAAGAAGTTCTGTCACTCAAGCTTTTGGGTCTCACTATCTGCCATGATCTTTCCTGGAAAAACCACATTTCAAATCTGGCCTCCAAAGCCAGTCGCCGACTGGGCATCCTCCGTCGTGCGAAGTCCTTCCTTGGCACACCTGAGCTCCTCACCACATACAAGGCTTTCATCCGCAGCTCAATGGAATACTGCTCTCCCCTCTGGGCTGGTGCTCCTGCCTCACACCTAGCTCGCCTTCACGCTGTTGAAACCAAAGCATTCAGAATCATTGGAATCTCCCGCGATGAAGCTAACTCCAAGGGCCTCTCACTCACTCACCGCAGGCAGGTTGGTGGTCTTTCCGTCTTCTACCGACTCCTGTCTGGCCTTGCCCCCCCAGCTCTCTCTGGGCTCTGTCCCGCAAATATTCCTACAGGTCGCACAAAATCTGCCTGCAACCCTCTTTTGGTTAAACTGCCAAAATCAAGACTCTCTGCTCACCTTCACTCCTTCATTCCTCTTTTCTCCCGCCTCTGGAACAAACTCCCTCACTCTCTTCAATCCCACTCCACCCTCCAAGTCTTTAAAACAGCTGTTCAACACCATCTCTTATCTTCCCCCATCCAAAACCTTGATCTTTTCTACCCCCGCTAATTTCACCCCAATTCCACTTTTTGAAATACCAACTTTTGTCCTGGAAGTCCTTGGTGTCCTTGTGCTTTATACTTCTCCCTGCCCCACCCCTCCCATGCCTCCTCCCCCCGGGCCCTCTCCCTTCCACACATCTCCCTGCTCTCGGATGTTGTGTATGTGTGCTTCCCCTTTTCTCCCCATCTTGACTTCCGCTCCCTCTTTTTGTGTATTTTGTTTGTGTGGTCGATTTGTTTGTGAAGTTAATGTTAGCTCTTTCACGAGCCTCGATTCAGTATACGAATAGTTATATCTTTATTATTTGTATTAGGGTAAGGCCTTGTCTCCCATTAAGATGACACTCCATTGCACCAAGTGAAATAAGATAGCTTCCCTTCATTCTTCATTCCCATTCCCAAAACCTCCATTTCCCCTTTCGTCATTGCCAAGCCTCGATTGCCAATTACATCCCCTCCAAAACCACCATTGAACATGTGCTCGGGTCGGGGAAGAAAGGCGTGCCCGCCCGTCGTCATCAAGGGCGGAGCCAGAGGGTCGCGCAACCAACCAGGGCCGAGGTGAGCACACCGATGGGCGTGTCCTGAAGGCCGGCGGCTTGATCGCCGGAGGCGTTATAAAAGCGCGCGCGCAAGGTACTGCGAGAGAGAACCAACTGCGAGAGTACATTGAGATCACCCAAGGAAGCTTTGTACACAGCAACGGCTGATCAAGTGGACCGATGTTTGTTCCTGAGCTGGTGCTTTTCCGAGCAGAGTCCGAGGCTGGCATGTGAGCAAAAGAACATAAAGAACATTAAGGAGATCATCATCCAGGGAAGCACAAAGCCTGCTATTCGTCGCCTTGCTCGCCAGCAGCAGCAGACAACAGCAGCAGACAACAGCAGCAGCAGCGCCGGCCACAGCAGCAACAACAGCCGCTTGGGGCCTGGACGGCGGTTTTGAGCAGGGCCGCGAAAGAACGGCGGCTGCCAAACGCGCCGATCGTGCTGCAGTACCGGTGGACCTTCCTTTCCCTCCAGCCATCCACCTCCTGCCTTTCCATCCTCTTGTGTACGTGAGTTTGTTTTGTTTGTTCTGTCCTGGGGATTAATTAAGCCTGTTTAGATAAGCTAGCGATTTTCACTGTGTCTCTAATATCTTCTGTATATTATTTTCTTATCTTTCCTTCTCCTTGGTTATTTTTGGGTGTAAATAGAAATAAATTATATTCGTATTTCCAACCTTTTTGTCTTCTTCTTCTTCACATCCGTGTCGCCTTAGTCTTTTCCCTATTGAATATCTGTGGCGCGATCCGGCCAACGTTCGGGGATCGGGTTAATCGGGGTAACTGTTAGGCCGCGGTGCCATCCGCTCGGCAAACCAACATCCTTATCCGCGGGCCGTAACAATATACAGTGGGGAGAACAAGTATTTGATACACTGCCGATTTTGCAGGTTTTCCCACTTACAAAGCACGTCAAGGTCTGTAATTTTTATCATAGGTACACTTCAACTGTGGAAGACGGAATCTAAAACAAAAATCCTGAAAATCACATTGTATGATTTTTAAGTAATTAATTTGCATTTTATTGCATGAAATAAGTATTTGATACATCAGAAAAACAGAACTTAATATTTGGTACAGAAACCTTTGTTTGCAATTACAGAGATCAGACGTTTCCTGTAGTTCTTAACCAGGTTTGCACACACTGCAGCAGGGATTTTGGCCCACTCCTCCATACAGATCTTCACCAGATCCTTCAGGTTTCGGGGCTGTCGCTGCGCAACACAGACTTTCAGCTCCCTCCAAAGATTTTCTATTGGGTTCAGGTCTGGAGACTGGCTAGGCCACTCCAGGACCTTGAGATGCTTCGTACGGAGCCACTCCTTAGTTGCCCTGGCTGTGTGTTTCGGGTCGTTGTCATGCTGGAAGACCCAGCCACGCCCCATCTTCAATGCTCTTATTGAGGGAAGGAGATTGTTGGCCAAGATCTCGCGATACATGGCCCCATCCATCCTCCCCTCAATACGGTGCAGTCGTCCTGTCCCCTTTGCAGAAAAGCATCCCCAAAGAATGATGTTTCCACCTCCATGCTTCACGGTTGGGATGGTGTTCTTGGGGTTGTACTCATCCTTCTTCTTCCTCCAAACACGGCGAGTGGAGTTTAAACCAAAAAGCTCTATTTTGGTCTCATCAGACCACATGACCTTCTTCCATTCCTCCTCTGGATCATCCAGATGGTCATTGGCAAACTTCAGACGGGCCTGGACATGCGCTGGCTTGAGCAGAGGGACCTTGCGTGCGCTGCAGGATTTTAATCCATGACGGCGTAGTGTGTTACTTATGGTTTTCTTTGATACTGTGGTCCCAGCTCTCTTCAGGTCATTGACCAGGTCCTGCCGTGTAGTTCTGGGCTGATCCCTCACCTTTCTCATGATCATTGAGGCTCCACGAGGTGAGATCTTGCATGGAGCCCCAGACCGAGGGAGATTGACTGTCATCTTGAACTTCTTCCATTTTCTAATAATTGCGCCAACAGTTGTTGCCTTCTCACCAAGCTGCTTGCCTATTGTCCTGTAGCCCATCCCAGCCTTGTGCAAGTCTACAAATTTGTCCCTGATGTCCTTAGACAGCTCTCTGGTCTTGCCCATTGTGGAGAGGTTGGAGTCTGATTGATTGAGTGTGGACAGGTCTGGAGACGGCTTTGCGGTCGGTCTTTGCGGTCTTTGTGGTCGGAGACGGTCTGGAGACGTCTTTTATGCAGATAACGAGTTCAAACAGGTGCAGTTAATACAGGTAATGAGTGGAGAATGGGAGGGCTTCTTAAAGAAAAAACTAACAGGTCTGTGAGAGCCGGAATTCTTACTGGTTGGTAGGTGATCAAATACTTATTTCATGCAATAAAATGCAAATTAATTACTTAAAAATCATACAATGTGATTTTCAGGATTTTTGTTTTAGATTCCGTCTTCCACAGTTGAAGTGTACCTATGATAAAAATTACAGACCTTTACGTGCTTTGTAAGTGGGAAAACCTGCAAAATCGGCAGTGTATCAAATACTTGTTCTCCCCACTGTATATATATATATATATATATATATATATATATATATATATATATATATATATATATATATATATATATATATATATATATATATATATATATATATATATATATATATATATATATATATATATATATATATTGTTGCGGTTTTGAGAACCCACACAGGTAACATCATTGAAGGTTAAAGGTTGCACCCCAGAATTAGGCCACATGCAAACACGTAGGTCACCTAAGAACGTTAGTTATTTCATAGTATGTGTTTAGGATAAGGCCATTTCCAATAGTTGCATCTGCGTTGTGTAAAACAAATAAGAGTAGGCCCCGTTCAGTTTGCAGCCTCCCTCCAATCGACTCCATTGAGCACTATCCAGTCTGCACCCCATTGCCCCTCGCAGTTTGTTACGCGTTGGGTCGGTAGCATTCGCTGCCCTTGGGCTTTCGCTCGAACCAGCCCAAATGCCACGAGGTAAGGCCCAAAAGGGGGCGGAACGCCAGGGTGGGGGTGTGGCCAAGTCAGGCAGCCATCAAGGGCGGAGCCGGTAAGACCTCAACAACCAATCAGGGCTGAGGCGACATCGCCTGACAGGGTGTGGCTAGAGATTCGAGAGGGTTCGCGAAGCGGCGCTATATAACCGCGAGCGCAAAGCCCTCTGCAGGACTGACTGAGCTCGCTCGCATGAAAAGGACTTAAGCGCATCAGAGGACTTTGGTGGAGGGCGCCAGTATTGAAGGACTCGTGTGAAAGGATGTCACGTTTGGCATTCGTGCAGAAGAATTGGGAAAGGCGCTTTGGTGACATCATTGTGGGAGTGGCGCATTGTACTGAGCGATACCGGGAGCGCGTATAAGGCGCCGGTACAACTATTACATACGCGAGTATAATCGCCAGCCTACCATCCTCCCAGTATAATTGTCCGGTCCGCGCCACCGACATGGGACGATCTCGCCTGCCATCTACCGTCTACCTCACCATCTGCTTCGTGGTACGAGTCGGGGACCGGAGCGAGCTGTGGACGCCATCGGTGGACCCTCAACCCGACCATCTACAAACCCCGTGTGAGTCTGAGTTTGAGCCTGAGTCTGAGTGCGAGCGGGCCCGTGTCCAGGGATAAGTAAGACTGTATAAGGCTGCCCTGTGTATCTGCTTCTTCCTCTTCCCTGTACATTGCTCTTCTTTTTCCTCTTCTTATTTGTACAAAGTGTGAATAAATTACCGGTTCTTCCTGTTTTCCTCTTAATCCGATCGTCTTAGTGATTTCTCCATTGGGTATGCGTGGCACGATTAAGAACCGCTTCAATCGGGTTAGTTCCCGTTAACGGCCCGAATCGCGGCTCGCTTTGCTCGGCGTGTCCACTAACGCCGTGGTTCGGGTGGGGTTATTTCCTTGCTTCGCGGCCGGTGTTAGTACTTAGGTAATAAGACTAATTCGGCTTACAACCCTATTTAACACCGACCGGAAAGAACGTGATAGCCCCGGATCGCGTCGGCTCGTACAAAGGACAAGGGGATTAATCCCCCCTTGATAAGGGGGAGGCCGATGTTGGAGATCCGCAACAATTGGTAGCCAGGAGTGGGGATTTGGAACCTGGGACTAAATTTTTTTAGACCAAATTTTGGACACCAATTGTGCATATTGGCCGCAACAATTGGTGTCGGGGAGTGGGATTTGACCCGAAGTGTGCCTAACGCACTCAAAATTACGTGCGGCCGAAATTGTAGTAACATCTAAATTAAATCGTGCCATGGATAGCCAAGGTGGTCGGATGCCGGTGGGGGTAGATGAGGAGGAGTTAGAATCGACCCAGGATCCCCGGGAAGAATTGGGACAATTGGGAGAAATGGAAGAGGAAATTGGAGAGGGTGCAGCAGTAGGGGTTGCAGGCGAACAAAATGGCGGCGCCTCGCACATGGCGACGAAGGCCGCGCCCGCTGCGCAAATGGGGGTGGTCGACATGCAAGCCTTCATGGCGCAATTCATGGCGGGAATGAAAAAAAAGAATGACAGTATTGACAAAATGGGAGAACAATTGGAGCGAATGGAAAACAGAATGGGGGAGCGATTGGGAAACCAAATTGGGGATTGAAAATTGAGATGGATGCGCAAAGTAACCAAATGAAGGAAATGGGTGGCCAAATGAAAGATGGGTTAAATAATTTGGAAAACAGAATGGGGAAGCAATTGGGAAATCAAATTGGGGGATTAGAAAGCAAATTGGGGGGATTAGAAAGCAAATTGGGGGGGGGGGGGCCCATTGAAGGACGTGGGTGGCCAAATGGGAGAAATGAATGAGGGGTTAACGGGGTTGGAAAACAGTATGGCCACCGAGAGAATCAAATGAAAGGAAAGAAGGACAGGTTGACGGGGTTTGAAAACCGAATGGGTGGACAGATAAAAGAATTTGGGGAGAACATAGACCGCAGGTCCGGCGGGAAAGGCACACTGGTATGCGACGAGGTAACGCGATGTGAGAAGCGCGGGTTAAGCGAGGGGGAGCAAAGCACAGCCGGGTGGACCGGGGTAGAAATCGCGACACGGGGTATGGAAAAGCCGACGACCGCCGAAGTAGAAGAGAAAATTTTATTAGCGCCGGCGGTCGTCGAGGAAAAAGAAAATGAAATAATTATAGTTGAAATCGGGGTTAAGGAGACGGCAGAGATAGGAATTAAATGGGAGAAAAAGATGGAATGCACACAAAGTCTGCATTCGCATTATGATGTCGTGCTGCCTAACCAAAATGGAAGTTTGCAGTTGGTGCAGGAGAGGAGGATCCCGAAGGTTAGCAGGATTGTGTATGGCGCAAAAGTGTTTGGCGCGAAAGGATTTTTTGCGCGTTTGGGATCCCGACGTCACCCGGGCGCTTGTGGAAGGTCCGTGGTGAGGTGTACGAGAGCGAATGGCGCGAGTGTGCGGACGGCGCCGGAGCGCGAGTGTATGATGGAATGTGAGTGGGAGGAGTGTGGAACGGAGTGTGATACAGAGTGCGAGTTGGTTGTGGAGAGTGTGCGAGAATGCACACCAGAGCGTGTTGGCGAGTGTGTGGGAGTGCACACCGGAGCGGATGATTGGGTGTGCAATAGAGTGCACACCCGTGAGTGTTACGGAGTACGTAACGGAGGAGTGTGCGCGAGGGTGTGCAGTGATGATTGGGTGTGTGCAGGAGTGCACACCCATGGTTGTTACAGAGTGCGTATTGAAGTGTGTGAACAGCGTGACTGCGCCTGAGTGGTGTGCACCTGAGTGTGGAACGGAAGAGTGTGCACAGGAGAATGCAATAACGGAGTGCATGGAATGTATGAGAGCTGCTGGAGCGCCGGGTTGTGTGCGTATGGAACGGGTCGCGAGGTGTGGGTGTGAGAATGCGATTTGGGCATCGACGCAGACCGGGGCAGCGTTTAGGGCGACGTACAGCCGACGCGAGCTCTCGGGGCGTGGTGTTCTTTGTGTGCTGCGGGAGCCGGCGGGGATCGTTGCCGCGGCGCTCTTGCAAGGAGCGCCATGCACGATTCGTGCCGGGCCCCGCCCTGTATGGTCGGTGCCGCATCATAAAGGCGATCGGCACGGTTCCGGGGGAGGAAAGCCAGGTCGGACCTTCGCCCCCTGGCGGGCGCGATGCTCCGACCGGGGGAGGTTGGGTCATCGTGGCGGAGACCGAGAGGCTCCGCGCCGGGATGGCGCCTGGAGCCTCGGTCCGAGTATGCCTCCTCCCCAGAATCGAAAATGCCGGACAGACCCAACCAACAGGAGACAGACCACCTGTATGCATTGCTCGGCTTTGCGAAGCCGAGCTGCGAAAGTGTATTTCCACCCCGAGAGGCTCAAGTATAGTGGACAAATGGTGATAGTGATGGCAAATGGTATCCGGTGTAGAGGGATGGTAGATCTACCATCCCTCACATCGTTTTCATGGGGCACATGAGCTATAGGTTATGGGGTTTGGCAGTGTAAACTAGCCGAGGGCAGGCTAGGATAATTGAGAGGGATTTAGAGATGACCATAGGAGACTGAGATGTAAGTAGAGACTTTTGTACAAGTAGAGGGGACGTAGAGAGATTAGTTGGTTGATAATGACGAGGGATGTGCTTAGCGTAAGGGATGACAGGGAAAGCACTAGTATTAGGGGAAATAGTTAGTTAAATGATGCTGAGTGTGTGGAGAAATTGTGTGTGAGCTTGAGTATGCGCTTTAGGCGCAAATGAGGAATTGTGAATGAGATTCTTGGTGGTGAGCGTGAGGAAATGAGGCAATGGTCGAGAATGGTGTGTGTGTGTGTGTGTGTGTGTGTGTGTGTGTGTGTGTGTGTGTGTGTGTGTGTGTGTGTGTGTGTGTGTGTGTGTGTGTGTGTGAGTGTATGAGTAGAGTATTGTGGACAAGTGTAAGTGTATTGAGTGATTGGCTTGCATGGGGTGCAAGTGAGAATACTGAGTGGTGTGGAATAAATGGTGTGGAGTAAATGGTGCGTGGAATGAGTGGTGTGGAGTGCATGGTGCGAAAGAGTGGATGGGGGAAGATGGACCCCTTCACGAATACCCGGGGAGGGTAGTTTAAAGTTAGGTAGAGGGAGTCGGTAAATTTGTTGGATATTGACATCTGTGGTGCGAGTAGTAGCAAGTTGTTGCTTTGAGGGGTGCATGAGTAAGTGGAATGGCTGGGCGTGTGAGCCTGTTGGTGAGTATGGTTAAATGGGAACTCCGCCACTGGTCGTCTGTTGGCCAGGTGAGGCCGCAGGTTGGCTCTGGGAGCCAGGTAGAGTTCAGTTGTGTAGAGTTCAGCGGGGCCCGATGATCCGAGGGAAGGACCCGGGTAGCCCAATGCCAGAGAGGGCATTAGTGGGGTGAGAGAGCCAGGAGGGCCTTCCCCAGGTTAGGGTAGTGAGGAGCTAGGCAAGCTCGGGTGGCGACTCCAGTGGCGGAGGTGCCCAGGTAAGTAGGACCTGCTGGTAGAGCCACACGACCCAGCCCCGAAATTGTGCGAGGGCACAGTGAGAAAAAATGGGGGAGTGAGACCCCAAATTGGAAGAGCACCACAGAATGGTCAATGGGAATTGGTTTTTAGAACCACATAGAGTAAAGTTGCCAATTGGCAGGGCAAGACCCCGGGTAGTTTAAGTGAGTTAATGTCAATTAGAAGGATAGTTAGGATGAAATCTCTTCGCACCATCCACATCCACTCACCGAGGTGACAGGACTCCACACCGGGTTTTGCAGACGATTTGGAATGAAAGACGCATCATGACGTGGGTGAGACATTGTGTGTATTCCATCCCTTCCTTCTTGGGAGGGATTGGGGACGAATTTGGCATAGAGGGGAGATATGGGAGACGAGACAGTAGAGACGAAATTTGTAAATTGTGTAAATACGGGGAAGGGCAAGGGTAGTGTAGATTGACATGGGGGGGGGGGGGGGGGGCAAACGGCTAGGGACGAGCTTTCTCCGCTCACTCTCCCGCGCCCCTCATGTCGCATTACCTTGTATTGATGTGTACCCTTGCGCCCTTGCCCTCGCTAACCTCTGCTTGTCTTCCCTCCCCACCCATGGACCCATTACCTTTTGTTGAGGGGAGTGTGTAGGTGCCCTGAGCCGTGCGGCCGCACTCTTGCGCTGCACCCTGCTACCTGCTGCCTGCACCGGTACACCATATGGACCACACGTTCGGTGGCCTCTCACCTTTGCTGGGCAGACAATCGCGGAAAACATTACCTTGCCCTGCGGACCACTGTGTTTTAAGTGGCATCGATGCCATGCAGTCGGACCACCTAATAGTCAGGTTCACTATGTTTTTTCGTTCAAAATTTTGGTAGATTAGCAAAACTATACATTTTTGGAATATTCAGAGCATGAGGAATCCAAAAATTAATGTTTACATTTGCGTAGACACCTTTGCGAAAATGACACTCAGGACAGTGATGAAGATCTGTAAAAGCATATTCCTGAACGGTATAGACCTCGTAGATCCTGTGTATAGGACTTGTAGTTCAATCTGATACTACCTATAACTTCCTATAACAACCTATAACTTCAAAGGACTTGCAATATCATGTATTATGTAATACAGTTATATCACAAATATAAAGACAATGGTTTTCAATTACCTTTGTTTGTTGCTTTTCTATAATCCTGAGCACTATTTTGAGGCCTTTATTGGATTCCTTGACCCAGAAAACATAGGATTAGCATATTTAATTAAGTCTCTAGGTTGACTAGAAGCCGAGATCGCGCAAAATATGTATTTTATGGCGGCCATTTTCAAAATCCAAAATGGCGGCCATGCAGGTGTCTGTGCAAATGCCAACATTGATTTTCAGATTCTCCATGCTCTGAAGATTCCAAAAATGTACAGGTTTGCTAATCCCAAAATTTTGAAAGAAATTATATTTGTTAACATAGTGAACCTGACTATCTTCATCACTGTCCCGAGTGTCATTTTCGCAAAGGTGTCTACGCAAATGTAAACATTAATTTTTGGATTCCTCATGCTCTGAATATTCCAAAAATGTATAGTTTTGCTAATCTACCAAAATTTTGAACGAAATTATATTTGTTAACATAGTGAACCTGACTATAAGCTGGCCTTGCTGGCCGAAATAAAAAGCGGACACGGTTTGTGCACTTTACATTAAATTCCTTTGTTGTGTCAGGACAAGAAGACTTTAAGTTTGATGATGGCACACCGAAGAACATGAAGCAGGAAGACGTCGCAGCCCAGCAGCCAGCCAAGCACAAGGCATCATGGTTTATGGAATGTTTTTTGTGCAAATGTGATGATTGTGCATTTTTGGTGATGGTGCTTTTTGTGCATTTTTTAAATTTTGGTGCATATGGGTGTATGGTGTATTGGTGCAGTGCAGTGCAGTGCAGTGCAATTGGTGTTTCCTCTTTTCAAAAATCCTTCTTCCTCCCACAAAAGACAGGTCCTGGGTTCTAGTATTGTAAATAATTAGTCGTATTGTAAATAATTAGTCGTCTTGTAAATAACATGCTCGCTCCCCACCGGCTTTATGTGTAGTTTGAAAATAATTCCGTAATTCGGTTAATTGTGGGCGTGAGTCAGTTAGTTAGTACACAACGCAGCAGGTGGGACATATCTAGTGTCTAAAAGGCCCACTCCTGTACGCTCTTTCACCTACCTCATTCTCATCGACCCTCTCTGAAAAAATGTCCACTTCTCCCTTCGTTGACCTCCACACCCCTTCTGACCTCACTGACTACTACAACCACACTCTCTCCTCCTGTCTTGACCAACTAGCGCCTATAAAAACCAAAACAGTTTCTTTCACCCATTCTGCTCCCTGGTTTACCCCTGAACTCCGCCTGATGGAAACGTTTCCGTTTCCGGTCCGGTCGTGAGAGGACGCTGGCGTCACTTGCTCGCCGCTTCTCTGACTGGACCATTGTCCGTATCTTGCTTTCCTGGTGGTCGTGGCGGATTTTTGGCCATTGAGTCTGCCCTCTGCACGGTCCCAGCTCTGCTCTGCTGCTCCTGGCTTCACCTGCTCGGCTCCTTCGCTGTTTCCTCGGGCTCACTCTCGTGGGTTGTGCCCATTGTTTGCAGTGGTGGCGGTTTGCCGCCGTGATCTTGATTAGCGGCGGCGGTCGTTTGCCGCTGCATTTGCCGCTTTGCCTCCTCAACCTTGGCCTCGTGCTCGTCTCTTCGCTCCTGTCTGCCCTCTGCATGGTCCCGGCTCTGCTCCTGGCTTCACCTGCTCGGCTCCTTCGCTGTTTCCTCGGGCCCACTCCCGTGGGTTGTGACGATTGTTTCGCCTCCTCACCCTTGGCCTCGTGCTCGTCCCTTCGCTCCTGCTGGCATGGCTCTGCGGTACTCCGCCGCAAGGCTTCTCCTGCTTAAAACCCGCTCCACCCCATCATGCATCTCTGCAATCAAATCAAATGGACTCCTGCGTCGACCCAGGTACATTCACCGTGGCTCCGGTCGTAAGTTTGTTTATTTACAATCAGGTCACTCCATCCCCATCCTCTGGTCGGCTCAGCGCACTCCCACTCATCGTCCCAACACACCTGGTCACAACAACGCACATAATCGCACCTCCTGTCTGCGAACCCTGGCCAAATCACCTGGATTCATACCCGCCGTACAAAACAACATCAAGCTCACCCTGTTCAATACCCGGTCCCTCAACAACAAATGCCTCATCCTGAACGACTACATCCTGGAAAATAAACTGGACTTTCTCTGTCTCACTGAGACCTGGCAACAACCACTGGACTACTACACGCTCAACCTCACCACACCCAATGGATATTCTTACATCAATAAACCACGCTCGGAGGGCCGAGGTGGTGGAATTGCCGTTATTCACCGACAAGACATCAAGACCAACCTCATCTCAATCTCATCTGCTCCATCATTTGAACACCTGGCTTTTAAACTCTCTGGTCACACACAGTCAGTCATGGCTGTTGTCTAACCGCCCTCCCAAACCACACCCATCATTCCTGTCTGACTTCTCCTACTTTCTGACCCAGCTATGTTCCCTCTCCCCCTCAATCCTCCTCCTTGGTGATTTCAATATCCACATGGACTCCACTGACTCCACGCTAACCACTGACTTCACTGATTTACTCACCTGCTTTAACCTCACTCAACATGTCAACTTTCCTACCCATAACCGTGGTCACATTTTGGACCTTGTCTGCTCTACTGGACTAATTTTGCACCATCTCTCTGGCTCCGACCTCACTCTCTCTGACCACCTAGCCATCACTCTGACCATCAACATCCCCACCCCAGCACCAAGGCATTATCGCACTATCAACTTCCGTAAGCTAAACGCTCTTTCACCTACCTCATTCTCATCGACCCTCTCTGAAAAAATGTCCACTTCTCCCTTCGTTGACCTCCACACCCCTTCTGACCTAACTGACTACTACAACCACACTCTCTCCTCCTGCCTTGACCAACTTGCGCCTATAAAAACCAAAACAGTTTCTTTCACCCATTCTGCTCCCTGGTTTACCCCTGAACTCCGCCTGATGAAAACTCGTGCTCGCCAACTTGAAAGACTCCGCAATAAAACAGGTCTCACAGTTCACTCCCAGGCCTACAAGGACCACATACAACACTATAAAGATGCCCTCTCCCCTGCCCGCTCCGCCTACTACTCTCAAATTATCCACTCTGGCTCCGGAAACCCAAAAGCACTCTTCTCTACAATAAACAAACTCCTCAGCCCCCTGAACACCACCACCCAGTCATTCACAATAGACAACTGCATCTCCTTCCTTTCATTCTTCCAATGCAAAATTGAAAACATCTACAACAGCTTGACCACCGCCGCACCCGCTCCCCCTCAAACCACCTGCCCCCCCTTATCCTGCCATCCCCTGTCTCAATTCTCCCCAGTCTCCCCTAATGACCTCTCTGAACTCCTCATCGGAATGAAAACTGCCACCTGCACTCTTGACCCCATCCCCTCCAGCTTTGTCAAGGCCTCCCTTCCTGCTCTCTCTCCACTTATCATTGCAACAATAAACTCCTCCCTGTCTACAGGCATCGTCCCACCATCCCTCAAAATTGCTGCTGTTACCCCCATTCTGAAAAAACCTGGACTAAACCCTGACACCCTAAATAACTTCAGACCCATCTCCAACCTACCCTTTCTGTCAAAGGTTTTGGAACGCGCTGTAGCCACTCAACTCAAACATCACCTCTCTGCCAATAACCTGTATGAAACATTCCAATCCGGATTCCGCTCCAACCACAGTACTGAAACTGCTCTCCTCAAAATCACCAACGACCTTCTCCTCTCCTCTGACGCTGGCAACCTCAACATTCTCATCCTCCTCGACCTCAGCGCCGCCTTTGACACCATCGATCACACCATCCTCCTCACCCGACTTGAAACCACCTTTAACATTACCGGCCCTGCCCTCTCTTGGATTAAATCATACCTCTCTGACAGACGTCAGTTCATCTCCATCAATAACTGCAAATCCCCCACTGCTCCCCTCCCCCAAGGTGTCCCCCAAGGTTCAGTTCTTGGCCCCCTCCTCTTCATCCTTTACCTGTCCCCCCTCGGTCACTTAATCCGCCGTCATGGTCTCCAATTCCACTGCTTCGCCGATGACATCCAGCTTTTCATCTCCACCAAGTCCATCTCCACCGCCACCCACTCTATCCTGACAAACTGCATCACTGAAATAAAATCCTGGCTTCAAATCAACTTCCTCAAACTTAACTGTGATAAATCTGAAATAATCATCATTGGCCCAAAAACGCTCACCAAGTCCACCCATAACTTTGCCCTCAACATCGACGGTTTCCCAGTATCCACCTCCCCTCACATCCGGAATCTTGGCATCATCTTTGACCAAACCCTCTCCTTCGACAAATACACTAAACAGATCACAAAGACAGCCTTCTTTCACCTGAAAAACATTGCCCGTCTCCGTCCATCCCTCTCCTCCGTGGCTGCAGAAACCCTCATCCACGCCTTCATCACTTCCCGTCTGGACTACTGCAATAGCCTCCTTTATGGTTCACCCTCAACAATCACCAATAAACTCCAATACATTCAGAACTCCGCTGCCCGTCTACTCACCCATTCCCGGACCCATGACCACATCACCCCCGTCCTTTACAAGCTTCACTGGCTCCCCATCTCCCAGAGAATCCAGTACAAAATCCTCCTCTTGACCTACAAAGCCCTCCATAACCTGGCCCCATCCTACCTGGCTGACCTCCTCTCCAGACATACTCCCACCCGCAACCTCCGCTCTGCTGGTACCAACCTCCTGACCCCCCCCATCCGGACCAAATTTAGATCCTGGGGGGACAGGGCCTTCTCCATCGCTGCTCCCACTCTCTGGAACTCGCTACCTCACACCATCAGAGACTCCTCCTCACACCACATTCAAAACATCACTCAAGACCCACCTGTTCAACACTGCATTCAACATTTAACCCACAGCATCTAACCCCTGACTATCTCCTCTCCTTCTCCCTCCTTTGTGCTTTGAATATTTCCCTATTGATTCTTCTTTTTTTGCAATTGTTTTTATGTTTTGCTATGCATTATGTTTTGCCTGGTGTTTTGCCTGGATTTCAGTATCCCTGGTGTTGGGCTAGCGGCTAGGGTGCCGGCTTAGGATCCAAGGGTCCTGGGTTTGAATCCCGGTCGATCGCTGAATTAACGCCAGGGGGGTTGACTCGGCCTGTCATCCTTCCGAGGTCGGCTAATTGAGTACCAGTTCACTGGTAATTCCCTGTTTGTCGTTAAAGGCGGCAAAAAGGGTTGGCGTCAGGAAGGGCATCCGGCCGTAAAACATTGCTTCAAATAGGGGACCGAAAAACAACAACAACCACGGTTCCCGAAAAAGGCCAACCCCCGCTTTGCGGGGAAAAATGGCCTCTAAAGGTGGTTTTTTTATGCATTATGTTTTGCACTCTGTCAAAGCGTCTTTGGGCTTCCTGAAAAGCGCTATATAAAATAAATGCATTATTATTATTATTATTATTAAAACTGTCGCTCTCAGGGTGTTAGAGTAAATGTGGAGGGAAAACCACACCTGAGTGTCACACTAATTTAAAAGGTAGTCCTGACACCTGCTTGAAGCCGGCCGTCCTCACTGGTATGTGGTTCGGCTCGGGGATGAGCCTGGCGAAAGGAGGGGTGCAGTGTTGCGGTTTTGAGAACCCACACAGGTAACATCATTGTTGGCAGTTGTCAGCTGAACAAGTTGGCAGTTGTTTGGAATCTTCTCCACATGTAGATTATCTTCTGGACAGTCGAATGATTGATTTCAAATTGTTTGGAGATCTTTTTAAATCCCTTCCCAGACTCGTAGGCATCTATAACCTTCTTTCTGAAGGCCTCAGAGAGCTCTTTTGATCTAGGCATGGTGACGCCGCGCACTTCAACAACAAAGAGCAAACCAAACTAAATGTCTGATGTTTAAATAAGACAGGTTCCTCCAAGATTCTCTCTAACGATGTTCTAATCATTTGCACCTGAGTTGGTGCACCTGAATCTAATTTTAGGTATTTGAAGTAGTGATAAATGTAGGGGTGTACTTACTTTTTCCACATGTGAAATTTGCATTTATGTTTATTTAAATTATACAATGGACTACAAAATGTTAATGTTTCATGATATTTGTTATATTATATCACCTTTATCTTTCAATATTGTTGAAATGAAGATCAAATAGCTGTATGTTGAAATATGTTGAAAAAGCCAAAACTTTACAAAACTAAAACTTTACTTTTTCACGTGACTGTATATATAGTATATATTTACCTCCGCCACCAAAGATGGTTGGAGGTTATGTTTTCACCCCTGTCTGTCTGTTTGTCTGTCTGTTTGTGAGCAAGATATCTCAAAAAGTTGTGGACGGATTTGGATGAAACTTGGTGGACCGGTTGGGTGTCTGACAAGGACGATTCGATTCGATTTTGGTGAAGATCTGAATATGGATTCGGATATTAGAATTATTTAATTTTTTCAGTGATTCTTCACCATTGGGTGATGGGGCCAAAAACGATACAGAGATGGATATCTCAAAAAGTTATGGATGGATCTGGACGAAACTTGTTGGACAAGGAAGAATCGATTGTGTGTGACAAGGAAGAATCGATTCAATTTTGGTGAAGAATATTTCTACATTATATAAATTCTGGTTTGTGATTTTCTGGTCCACTCTGAGATACAAAACGTAAACTGTTCACCAGGCGGAGGTATGCTCTCTACTGAGTGCCGTTCTCGTTTAATGTATATGTGGTGTGCAGCGTAAGCTGGTAGAAGTATCTGAGGAAGAGTGGTTGAACATCCCGGAGGTCGGAGATGCCCGTAATAAGCGACAGCGGAACCCACGACATGAGAAGCTCACTCCAATTCCAGATAGCTTCCTGGCTAAGCACATGCATGGCTCCAGTGACCAACACAACTCAGTTGACCCACGGCAGCTGGTATGCTTTTATTTTATTTTGTTTACAATTCTCACTTTACGATATCGACGTCTTTATGTCTTGCCCTCAGCATGAAATGTCCTTCTCCATATTATAAATGCAAAAATATAATTTCTGAACCCTCCCTTTCCTTTCTGCATGCCTGCTACACTGCCCTGCCCCAATCTCTTTCCTTCTATCCCATCTAAGCTTAACCACCCCTTCCACCAATCATTGCTTCCATAAGAGGACAGACATGTGTGGCATTATTACTCTCAAAATGGGAAATTTGAGGGAATGCCTTTCCTTTTTCTTGCCCGTTTCATATTCCCATATGAGCCATTGTCTCATGCTTCGAACCCAGGTCCAAATCCCATTTACATTCCATGGCCTACTAATGTCCTTGTAAGTCGTGTAAAAGTACACTGATGTCGACTAACCTTTTTTTTGTCCTGCATTTACTTTATATACAGGCTTTATCTACTTTGAGCCTTAGATAAATGTAAAAAATAAAATTATTGAAATAACTGTAACAAAGTTGTCCCTTTCTGTTCCAATCATTCTCCTGGTAGAAATACGGTGCTGGACTGACTACGCCTTACCCTGGCACTGGGCTGAACACACCTTTCCCTGGAGGCATGACCCCAGGCTTGATGACACCTGGATCTGGGGAGTTAGACATGCGAAAGATCGGACAGGCCAGAAATACACTTATGGACATGAGACTTAGTCAGGTACGCTGTGTAATAGTTGTCAGCAGCTGTTGCTGCCATCGTTGTAATATTTACAACAATAACATGGTTATTTGTGAGTCTCTCAAAGTATATTGCTTCCTTTGAGGCCTTGTCTAGCTGCGTTGAACTTGGTGTTAAAACCTTGTTCCACAGGTCTCTGACTCTGTGAGTGGACAGACGGTTGTAGATCCGAAGGGCTATCTGACGGATCTGAATTCGATGATTCCAACTTACGGAGGGGACATCAAGTATGTTTGCCCACCGAGGGACAAGAATGATTCAGCTAATGTTAAAAGTAAAGCAAAACATCCTGCATATCATTGTCATGCAATAATTATTGTCTGCAAACACTCATTCCCACAGTGACATCAAGAAGGCCCGATTGTTGCTGAAATCTGTGCGTGAGACAAACCCACACCACCCACCGGCATGGATCGCTTCGGCCCGGTTGGAGGAGGTGACGGGAAAGCTTCAGGTTGCACGCAACCTCATCATGAAAGCAACAGAAATGTGTCCCAAGGTAAATGGATTTTCACAGTCATAATTTATTTGATTTCACTAACTCTTAAAATCATGGAAGGTTGACCCTTAGTTTTTCTCTGCAATTTTTTTTGCATAAAAACAAAAATCAAACTAGAGCAAAGGCGATGGTGTGCCATTGCAAAGCCCAACGCTCCGACCATAAAGCAAAGTTGAAAGATGACAAAAAGTTCCACCAGGAATGACCCAATATTAAATTTTGAGTTTCAAATATTTTTTCTCAGTTTTGACCCCTGGGGCTTGGACCGGAGGTCAAATCCAAAAAATCATTGCATATTTCATGTATCCCCCAATGTTGATTGCATCTACAAAGTTTCATTTAAAATTGTGCCCGTAATTGCGTTTTTTGGTATTTGACCTTTTGACCCCACCTCTTTAATTATTGGCAGAGCATGAAAGTTATAAGGCAGCCAAGGAGGCTGCAAAGAAAGAGGTAGCAAAGGCGCAGGAGGCATGTAGGAAAATGTTCGGAGAACGTTTGGATTCGGAAGAGGGTCAGAGAGCGGTATTCAGGATTGCAAAGCAGATAGCGAAAGAGAGGTGTGATGTGGTGGGGGTGAGTTGCTTGAAGGATGAAGTGGGACAAATCGTTGTGGACCCAGATGGAATTAAAGGAAGATGGAAGAGATATATGGAAATACTGTTGAATGCAAAGAATGAATGGGATGGCAACATAGAGAGTAACCCAGTTTTAGGATCGGCAGAGAAGATAACTGAGAAGGAAGTTGATGAAGAGTAGAAAAGCGGGAGGGCCGATGGGAGTTGTGGGAGATATGTTGAAGGCAGCAGGAAGTTGGGGTGTGAAGAAAATGACAGAGATCTGCAATCTGGTGGTGAAAGAAGGCCGCATTCCAGTGGATTGGGAACTGAGTACCCTCGTCCCTCTATACAAGGAGAAAGGTGGGACCCTCTGGACTGTGGCTCGTATCGAGCGATAAATTTATTGGAGCATGGAATGAAGGTATTGGAAAGGGTGTTGGAGAGGAGGATAAGGAAGAAAGTGAAGATCGACGAAATGCAGTTTGGATTCATGCCAGGAAGAGGAACGACAGACGCGCTTTTTATTGTAAGGCAGTTGCAGGAGAAGTACATGGAGAAGAGGAAGAAGTTGTTTCTTGGGTTTGTTGATCTGGAGAAAGCATTTCATAGGGTTCCACATGAAGTAGTGACATGGGCATTGAGGAAGTTAGGAGTGGAGGAATGGTTGATCAGAGTAGTGATGGCAATGTACAAAAGAGTGCACACAACTGTCAGGACGAAGGACGGGAACAGTGGTGAGTTTGAGGTGAAGGTGGGAGTGCATCAGGGATCGGTACTAAGTCCACTACTATTTGTAGCTGTGATGGAGGTGCTGGCTCGGAACGTAAAGGAGGGTTTACCGTGGGAGTTGTTGCATGCAGATGATCTGGTGTTGATTGCGGAAAGTATGGATGGACTGAAGGAAAAGATGAACAAGTGGAAGGAATGTATGGAGACAAAAGGTCTGAAGGTGAATATCGGAAAGACGAAGGTGGTGGCAAGTGGTAAAGCATGTGGTGAGGTGGAAAGAACTGGGAAGAGGCTGTGTGCAGGAAGGGTGTCGGAGTGAACTCCATTCAATGTACAATGTGCGCTGAGTGGGTTCATCAAAAATATAGTGGTCTGAGAGGGTCATTAACTAGTGTGGCAGCTACATTCAAATGTAAGGTGTGCACAGAGGGAGCTGCAGATGGAGGAAATGTTGAGTTGGATCTTGGAGACGGCGTGAAGCTGGAAGGTGTGAAAACATTTTGCTACCTCGGAGACATGCTGAATGGAGAAGGTGGATCAGACTCGGCAACGGTTGCTGGAGTGAGATGTGCATGGAAGAAGTTTCGGGAACTGAGTGGTGTGCTGACGAGGAGGGGAGTGTCTTTGAAGCTGAAGAGAAAGGTGTATGCTGCATGTGTGAGAAGTGTTATGATTTATGGGAGTGAGACATGGGTAGTGAACGTAGAGCAGCAACGAAGGCTGGAAAGGGTGGAAATGCGAATGGTTCGGTGGATGTGCGGAGTATCGTTGAGAGAGAGGAAGACAAATGATGAATTGCGAAAGATGATGGGAATAGAGCCTGTGATTTATGCTGTGAAGAGAAACAGGTTGAGATGGTTTGGTCATGTGTTGAGGAAGGATGAAAGTGACTGGTTGAGAAGAGTGATGGAAATGAATGTTAAAGGAAGTAGAGGACGGGGAAGACCGAGAAAGACTTGGCTAAAGATGGTGGAAGAAGAAATGCGGGCAGGGGGGTTAACAAGGGGAGATGCAGAAAATAGGGCAAAATGGAGAAGATTGTCATGGGGACCGCAAGGCCAACCCCCGCTCTAGCAGGGAAAATGGCCTTATAATGCATGTTGTTGTTGTTGTTGTTGACCCCACCTCAGGGGCTCGAGGCCAAAAATAATATTGCTCTCGTTCCTTCTTGCCATGTGCTGGTCATAATTACCATTTTGAAATTATGCACAACCGTTTCGGAGGAGATAGCATGACGGATGGATGGGGCCATTGACAACGTCCCCCCATTTATTTATTTTTAAAGCGTGAGGATAAACATGTATTCGATGCAAGAGAGGTGTAGCCGTTGGTGAGGTGTTCAAACTCGTTTCGCATCTGCATTTGAATGATCTCAACATGGTGCATAATTAATTTTGAAGTAGAATTTGAATACAAGCATTGCTCAGCAAAACAAGCATACCATCCATCAATTGCATCAAAGGCCCTGGTGTTTGGCTAGCGGCTAGGGTGCCGGCTTAGGATCCTGGGTTCGAATCCCGGTCGATCGCTGAATTAACGCCAGGGGGGTTGACTCAGCCTGTCATCCTTCCGAGGTCGGCTAATTGAGTACCAGTTCACTGGTAATTCCCTGCTTGTCGTAAAAGGCGGCAAAAAGGGTTGGCGTCAGGAAGGGCATCCGGCCGTAAAACATTGCTTCAAAAAGGGGACCAAAAAACAACAACAACCACGGTTCCCGAAAAAGGCCAACCCCTGCTTGCAGGGAAAAATGGCCTCTAAAGATGTTTTTTTTTTTTTTTTTTAATTGCAGTATCCTTGTCTATCCCATTGTTGTTCTCATCCTCTCACGATGTCCTGCTGCAGAGTGAGGACGTGTGGCTGGAGGCTGCTCGACTGCAGCCTGGAGACTCTGCCAAGGCGGTGGTAGCCAATGCTGTGCGTCATCTTCCACAGTCCGTGCGTGTTTGGATCCGCGCAGCCGACCTCGAGACTGAGCTCAAGGCCAAGAAGCGCGTACTCAGAAAGGGTGTGCTGACCTTATCGGCTTTGACGTTTCATGCCGTGTTGTCCAAACTTGCTGTGGCATCGATTGGAACACCTGAGTGGTCACAAATTTGATTTAACTATATCAAACCGGCTTATGTAAAATCTAATTTTCCTTCAGTTTGTTTGCTTCAGTCTTGTCCTTACCTTTTTGATTCACAATGTAGTTTTTAAACATTTTTATGCCTTTACAGCTCAAGGAAAGAGACATTATGTTCTTGGGTTGTCCTCCGGCTGTCTGTGTGTGTGTCGATCTGTTTTTCTATCCATCTGTCTGTTGTCGGTTTTTGTTAAAGCCATAACTTGTGAAGTACTGAAGTGATTTCAACCAAACTTGGCACAATGTGACTGTGACTGTGACTGTGATCTCGCGCGTGACTTTTAATTGAGATCAAAGGTAACGGCGAGGTGACGTCTAATGCAGGCGGAGACATATCCACCGACACATTTGTGTAAAATTCTATTTTCTAGTTCACTTTAGTAGTTTTATTTCCTTTAAAATATCATGCTATAATTTTTTTTCCTGGCCCCCACAGCTCTGGAACAAGTGCCTAACTCAGTGAGGCTCTGGAAGGCCGCTGTGGAACTCGAAGACCCAGATGATGCCCGCATCCTCTTGAGTCGTGCGGTTGAATGCTGTCCCACCAGTGTGGAGGTTGGGATTTGTATATTTATTTTTGTATAGTCAAGGCTTGTGGAAGAGCTAGAACACTGAATGGATCAGGACACAATAGAACAAAAGTAACAGTAGAGAGAGAGAGGGGAAACACCAACAGCAGGGCTGAGAGAGGGGGGATACACCAACAGCAGGGCTGAGAGAGGGGGGAAACACCAACAGCAGGGCTGAGAGAGGGGGGAAACACCAACAGCAGGGCTGAGAGGGGGGAAACACCAACAGCAGGGCTGAGAGAGGGGGGAAACACCAACAACAGGGCTGAGAGAGGGGGGAAACACCAACAGCAGGGCTGAGAGAGGGGGGAAACACCAACAGCAGGGCTGAGAGAGGGGGGAAACACCAACAGCAGGGCTGAGAGAGGGGGGAAACACCAACAGCAGGGCTGAGAGAGAGGGGAAACACCAACAGCAGGGCTGAGAGAGGGGGGAAACACCAACAGCAGGGCTGAGAGAGGGGGGAAACACCAACAGCAGGGCTGAGAGAGGGGGGAAACACCAACAGCAGGGCTGAGAGAGGGGGGAAACACCAACAGCAGGGCTGAGAGAGGGGGGAAACACCAACAGCAGGGCTGAGAGAGGGGGGAAACACCAACAGCAGGGCTGAGAGGGGGGAAACACCAACAGCAGGGCTGAGAGAGGGGGGAAACACCAACAGCAGGGCTGAGAGAGGGGGGAAACACCAACAGCAGGGCTGAGAGAGGGGGGAAACACCAACAGCAGGGCTGAGAGAGGGGGGAAACACCAACAGCAGGGCTGAGAGAGGGGGGAAACACCAACAGCAGGGCTGAGAGAGGGGGGAAACACCAACAGCAGGGCTGAGAGAGGGGGGAAACACCAACAGCAGGGCTGAGAGAGGGTGGAAACACCAAGAGCAGGGCTGAGAGAGGGGGGAAACACCAAGAGCAGGGCTGAGAGAGGGGGGAAACACCAACAGCAGGGCTGAGAGAGAGGGGAAACACCAACAGCAGGGCTGAGAGAGGGGGGAAACACCAACAACAGGGCTGAGAGAGGGGGGAAACACCAACAGCAGGGCTGAGAGAGGGGGGAAACACCAACAGCAGGGCTGAGAGAGGGGGGAAACACCAACAGCAGGGCTCAGAGAGGGGGGAAACAGCAACAGCGGGGCTCAGAGAGGGGGGAAACAGCAACAGCAGGGCTCAGAGAGGGGGGAAACACCAACAGCAGGGCTGAGAGAGGGGGGAAACAACAGCAGGGCTCAGAGAGGGGGGAAACACCAACAGCAGGGCTGAGAGAGGGGGGAAACACCAACAGCAGGGCTGAGAGAGGGGGGAAACACCAACAGCAGGGCTGAGAGAGGGGGGAAGCACCAACAGCAGGGCTGAGAGAGGGGGGAAACACCAACAGCAGGGCTGAGAGAGGGGGGAAACACCAACAGCAGGGCTGAGAGGGGGGAAACACCAACAGCAGGGCTGAGAGGGGGGAAACACCAACAGCAGGGCTCAGAGAGGGGGGAAACAGCAACAGCAGGGCTGAGAGAGGGGGGAAACACTATGTTTTTGGGTTGTCCATCTGTGCGTCCGTGATGGGTTCTCTCTCTCTCTCCCTCTCTTTCATTTGCCGTTTTGAAGGGCATTTTGTTTTCTGGTCGTGATGATCTATCCATACTTTGTCCAGCATTCCGCTCTTGTCCTGTCTTTCTCAATTTCCTGCTTTAGTCTCTCGATTCATATCTCGTTTACACATTTAACCTCTTTAATTCCCTTTCTGATTTTGCCTCTCTCCTTTAATTTACTGTCACATTTTGCCCGTTTCTCCTTTAATTTCTCCCACTGTCGGATTTGTGCCTCTCACCAGCCTTTCTATCCCGTCCCATCCCTCGTCTTTCCCAGCTTTGGCTGGCGTTGGCTCGGTTGGAAACATACGAGAATGCACGGCGGGTGTTAAACAAGGCCCGAGAAAATGTGCCAACTGATCGGCACATTTGGGTCACTGCTGCCAAACTGGAGGAGGCCAATGGGAACACCACTATGGTGGATAAAATTGTGGACCGTGCCATTGCATCCTTGCGCGCCAATGGTGTGGAGATAAATCGAGATCAGTGGATACAGGTTTGTGAGCATCGCCTCCAAATGTATTACAGGAATAGAGTTTCATCGTACTTGCATAATTCACAAGGAATATTTTGCTTGTTTTTTCTTCTTCTAATGAACGTGCGTTGTAAATTGCCCCCAAGTATTGTGATAAAGTCACCAAAATTGCTGTTAGATAAAGCCTGGTGTTGGCTTAGCGGTTAGGGTGCCGGCTTGGGATCCTCGGATCCTGGGTTCGAATCCCGGTTGATCGCTGAATTAACGCCAGGGGGGTTGACTCAGCCTGTCATCCTTCCGAGGTCGGCAAATTGAGTACCAGCTTTCTGGGATGAATGATCCCGGTGTGTACCCCGATTTAGAATAGGTACACCGTATCCCTGCGCATCGTAAGCGTGACCAAGGGTTGGCGTCAGGAAGGGCATCCGGCCAGAAAAACATTGCCTCAAACAGGGAACCATGATTGTCATGGGGCCCGCAAGGCTAACCCCCGCTCTGGCGGGGAAAATGGCCTTAAAAAAAAAACGATCATTCATTCATTCATTCATGCCAAATTGTGGCCATTTGACAAATGTGCAGAATTTTATGCCTTTTTGAGCCTTTGAATGCAAGAAAAATAAATAAACGAGTTGAATCATCGATTCTTCCCACTGGTTGCATAATTACAGACATGGCTGATGGAAGAACTGTTTGAACACTGGTTTTGTTCATGGGTTCCTGCAATGCATGTTTGTAACGACAGGATTCCGAAGAGTGTGACAAAGCAGGAAGCGTAGCCACATGCCAAGCTATCATTCGGGCAGTCATTGGAATTGGAGTGGAGGAAGAGGATCGCAAACATGCGTGGATGGAAGATGCGGAGAGCGTGTGTATTTTGGTTGGGGTTGAAATGGGAAATTGTCTTGTGATTAAATTTGAAGCTTTTCTGGAATGTTTATTTTCCTTTTTAATTAACATTTAATTTTCAAACATCTAAAGCTTTGGTATTGAAACTACCGTATTTTTTGGCCTACAAGTCGAAGTGGCTAACTTCCCCATTTTTCTTTCCTTGATTAATAGACAAGTGATCTGGAGTATAAGACTAAGTGCAATCACCTACAGTAGTTAGCAAAACTGTCATTCAGAGCAATAGAGGTGTTAATTCCTGACATCCACAACGCATCGCTAGCGAAGGCATGTCCATGGTCATGAATATTAATGAGCATATTTATTTTGTGCATATTATTTCAATTACTTTGTGGGACAATGTTTTGGATAAATTGGGAATGTAAGTCGTTTTTTTCAATAATTTTGTTATCATAATGGAGAGACAGTAATACCCCGGTGAAGGAAGGTTCCTGAGAGATTCCCGCAATAGCAATTCCGAGAAGAGCGGGACTAATAAAGATGCATGGACCGGATGCGCTAATTCCAGGGTAGACGCGTTACGTCTGTGGACATAAGAATGTTATATGTTAACCGTAATAATCTGCAAGCATTCATGTATACTGTTAAAGGAATAAACATTAATAATTAGTAATTTAAAAAATGTAAATTTTGTACATTTACCCATCGTCACCCAGACCTTTCTGTTAGATTTAAAGACGGGCAGATGATCTTTTGTATAACCATTCATAGCCTGTGGTATCACAGAATGCTACCTGAGAAGGGGCTTTAGCTTCAGGTCTCATATGGCATTGCTGCCAAGGAGGAGTGTCAAGCGGTATTGTACTACCTTGAAGCCAGAGCGCTCTTCCTTGGAGATGAACGTATGGGACGCCATCCTTTTCCAAAAAAAGCCCCGTTTAATCCACATTAAAGACTAGCTGGGGAGGATAAACTTTCACAGGGACCTTAAACTTAGATGGAAATTGAGCTGCTGCCTGCTCATCCGCGATCACAGCTGCGCCAGTTATGAAAATGTTATATAAATTGCTGTGGTGCTTAAATCTAACGAACCACCCTCGACTGGCCATAAACGTCTCCTTGGTAGATCCCTGGCCTTCCTGCTCTTTCACTTCATCATATAAACTCAGCACATTATCCCTCACCTTCCTGCTCTTTCACTTCATCATATAAACTCAGCACATTATCCCTCACCTTCCTGCTCTTTCACTTCATCATATAAACTCAGCGTCTTAGCCATAATTACTACCTGGCTTAAAGGTATATCACGCTGATTCATATCCTCAATTCAGGAGAATAAAAGTCTCCCCATCTTCTCCAGTAAGCTGCTTCTAGATTTCAGTAATTTTGTAGCACATACGAGAGTCACGGACTGACTGGATAGATGCTTTAATCTTTATTTATCTGTTCTTTATAATTGTCCTTCGATGATTGCCTAAAAGCAAATTCACATCCAACAGTGGTGGTGGTGGCACCAACACCCGAATGCACCGGCCTTAATACTTTAAATTTCAGCTCCAGGCTGATGCTTTTTCCTGAGACCTTTGGCATAATTCCCAAAGCCTTTGGTCCAATTACCAATATGGTGGTGCACAGAGCAGGAAGACAACAATGTGTGCATCGATTTGTTGAGAGGATGTGGACGTGCTCAGATACATGCTCTGATTGACTGCCAGCGATGTCAACACTAGTGGTCGTGTTTACGGTCAACATGGTGCATTTAATCTTATAACTTTTGACTCGCTTGAAGGATAAATTTTTTTAGGAAATCAAAAATTTTATATTCAATTGAAGCTAAAGCAAAACGGTGCAAGTGCAGGGTATTACCGTACAGTTTTTAAACCAAGCTGCAGAATCATTATCATAGCACATTACATCTTGTCTCAGCCATATTCCCACCATTTCCTCGGCAAACTTAACTTAAAAGGTGCCGCGTACGACTTGCATGACTTTACGGGAGCATTTTGAGATGACGTAGAAAGGATGGATACATATGATTGGGATTGAAAGGGATGGGTCAAACGTAATTGGTGAGTGCTCGCTCCCTATTGATTGGATAATCTTACATGCGTCAGTAAGCGGATTGACGTTTAATTGCTCACCCAATCAGCAAACGTTCCGTGCAATGATTTCTGTAGTGTTTTAAATTACCAATTATGCAATTTATTTTTGAAAATATCACACTTTTCCCTTGATGCAATTTTCCCTCGATGCAATTAAATGTATTAAATTAAACCACAGATAAGTCCAATCTGAGTACGAGTTGAGGCGTGGGATTTCAGCGAAAAAAGTGTCGACTTGTACGCAGAAAAATACGGTACGTCGTTTCAGTGCCAATGCTACACAAAAGGTGAAAAAGATACATGGAGACTAACCACTGTTCTGTGACGTCCCGCAGTGCATAGTGCACAGTGCATTGGAGTGTGCCCGGGCTATCTACGCTTATGCCTTACAAGTGTTTCCCAGCAAGAAGAGCGTGTGGCTGCGTGCTGCATACTTTGAAAAGAATCACGGCACGAGGTGTTTCCTCACTTGCTTCAACCTTGCTTTCTGAAGAAATATCTCTTGTCTTTTATTTTATTTTAACTTTAAGGTTCATGAGGAGCTTGTACAGATAAATATATGCAGTGCAATCATATTGAGAGACATCCTTTTACTGTGGATTATTGAACGTAGCTTGTATAACTTTTTGAACACTCCTAGCATGCATTTATTTGTTTGGGAATGAAAATAGGGAAGAGGTAGCTCAAGTGGTAAAACAGGGTTGAGTGCAGTTGGATTACAAGTTAATTTGTGAATGGTGTCGCATTGTATCTTACAATACGCTGCATTATTTTGTGTGCGGTAGGGATTCTCTCGAGGCACTGCTACAACGTGCTGTGGCCCACTGTCCCAAGGCAGAGGTGCTGTGGCTCATGGGAGCAAAATCCAAATGGCTGGCAGGGGATGTTCCATCTGCTCGCAGCATCCTGGCTTTAGCCTTTCAGGTGAGGGATTTACAGTTGGGGTGGTTGGTTGAAGGAATAGGAAGTGGATTGGGAAAGGGGGAATGCCCCTCACCAAACCGTCCACCCTTCCCCCCTCCCCACTCCAAAAAGCATTTAAACACCAAAATCCAAGCTTGGAAATGTTAATCTAACCTTACTCTCCAGGTCTGCCAGATGTGATGTTAACTCATAAAAGTATTTTTTTTTTTTTTTTTTTGCAAGGCTAATCCTAATAGTGAAGAGATTTGGCTCGCGGCCATAAAACTCGAGTCGGAGAACAACGAAGATGAAAGAGCAAGGCGTCTGCTTGCTAAGGCTCGCAGCTCGGCTCCGACTGCACGAGTGAGTATCTGTCGTCCCCCTTTTGTGTTCTTGAACTGTGGTTTTCACTTCACATTATTTCGTAACTGACACCATTTTAATGCTCAGCTGATAAAGAGGGCTGGGAATTTCGTCCTTTCGTGGCCTTTGAAGGCATTGATAAGCTTGTTATATATTGATTGGCAAACAGCAGAGACTATTTTTGTCATACCAAACTGCCTGTTGTGTGTGTTTAATGAGGTTTCAACATTTTAATTTTCGACATCAAAGTTCATAATAGAGCATTATGAAAGAGCTTCAGAGGGTGAGAGGCCATTGCTCTGAAGGTGGAGCTGAAAGAAACAGGCAAGACAAGAAGAAGGTTCACAGAGAGACACTCAGCACCAGAGATAGAAGATAATAAGTGGATGAGGGGTAGGTCAGTCTTCTTTCAAATACAGCACATGGCTGCGAGTAGCATCATTGGCTGATGGCGCAGCTGTGTCGTTGATGCAATGCCCGCTGTATGTTGGGGCAGGAAATTTTAATTTGGCCATGGTGCCGGTGATAGCTCGGAGCCGGTGAAACTACAGGAGGGAGGGCGGAAGTCTGGGTTAAAATTCCTATCAGTTGCATACACAACTGAGATTGCTCCTAAAATGTTTAAATTGTTGATTTAACTGCATGTGACATTGTGCTGTCTTGCTTTCTACAACAATGAGACATCAGGTGTTTCATTTTAGTTATCAGGTTTTATCATCGTTGCAAAAATGACAGGGGTTAATTAGGGAGCTGCTTCATAACATGTGACCTGCTTCTGCATTCGTGCTTCGTGTAATCGCGGTTTAAAATATATATACAGTCACGTGAAAAAGTAAGTACACCCCATGTAAAGTTTTGACTTTTTCAACATATTTCAACATACAGCTATTCGATCTTCATTTCAACAATATTGATAGATAAAGGTGATATAATATAACAAATATCATGAAACATTTACATTTTGTAGTCCATTGTATAATTTAAATAAACATAAATGCAAATTTCGCATATGGAAAAAGTAAGTACACCCCATGAAATGTTTTTAAAATCTTTTTTAACATATGTGGACATATCAATATTTGATCTTCATTTAAACAGCATCTACAGATATAGGTGATCTAATTGAACAAAAAACAATGACAAATTGACTTTGCAATAATTTATTCAACAAAAAATTAAGAGAGATGCCATTTCATTCTGTGGAAAAAGTAAGTACACCCTTGGCTCTAATAGGTGGTATTGCCCCCTTTGGCAGAAACAACCTCAAGTAGATGTTTCTTATAACTGTCTACCAGTCTCTGACATCGACTGGGAGAAATTTTTGCCCACTCCTCCATGCAGAATTCTTTCAGCTGTGCGATGTTTGAGGGGATTCTTGCATGCACAGCTCGTTTCAAATCCCCCCACAACATCTCGATGGGATTTAGATCTGGGCTTTGACTTGCCCATTCCAGAACCCTCCATTTCTTTCTTTTCAGCCATTCCTCGGTGGATTTACTGCTATGTTTAGGGTCATTGTCATGTTGCAAGGTGCACCTTCGGTTGAGCTTCAACTCGCCGATAGATGGCCTCACATTATCCTCAAGCACCCTCTGGTACAATGAAGAATTCATAGTGGATTATATGATGGAGAGCTGCCCAGGCCCTGATGCAGCAAAGCTGTCCCAAACCATAATATTTCCACCACCATGCTTTACAGTTGGTATCAGGTTCTTGTGGTCAAATGCTGTCTTTGGTTTTTGCCAAACATGTCTTCTGGTACTGTGGCCAAATAGCTCTACCTCTGACTCATCTGTCCAGAGCACATTGTTCCAGAAGTGCTTTGTCTTTGCCTCGGTGTTCATTGGCAAACTTTAGTCTTGCCCTGATGTTCTTTCTGGACAGCAAAGGTTTCCTCCTGGCACACCTCCCATGTAGATCAAATTAGTGTGCAGCCTCTTTCTAATGGTAGACTCGTGCACTTTGACAACAACAGTGGCAAGAGCTACCTGTAGGTCCCGTAATGACATTCTGGGGTCCTTAGAGACTTCTTTCAGCATCTTGCGGTCTGCTCTCGGGCTGAACTTGCTGGGGCGGCCTGGCCTGAACAATTTGGCAGTTGTTTGGAATCTTCTCCACTTGTCGATGATCTTTCGGACAGTCGAATGATTGATTTCAAATTGTTTGGAGATCTTTTTAAATCCCTTCCCAGACTCGTAGGCATATATAACCTTCTTTCTGAAGGCCTCAGAGAGCTCTTTTGATCTAGGCATGGTGACGCTGCACACTTCAACAACAAAGAGCAAACCAAACTAAATGTCTGAGGTTTAATTAAATAAGACAGGTTCCTCCAAGATCCTCTCTAACGATGTTCTAATCATTTGCACCTGAGCTGGTGCACCCGATTCTAATTTTAGGTATTTGAAGTAGTGATAAATGTTGGGGTGTACTTACTTTTTCCACATGTGAAATTTGCATTTATGTTTATTTAAATTATGCAATGGACTACAAAATGTAAATGTTTCATGATATTTGTTATATTATATCACCTTTATCTGTCAATATTGTTGAAATGAAGATCAAATAGCTGTATTTTGAAATATGTTGAAAAAGTCAAAACTTTACATGGGGTGTACTTACTTTTTCACGTGACTGTATTTACCCTCAGGTGTAATTAAATTATAGTTGAACAGAGGGCATTCCTAAACCTCGGCTTGCAGACCCAATTAGTTAGTTAATCACCGCACCACATGACTTGTGCATCACCTCCAAGCTTGGGTCAAACCTTGCCAGCTCATTAATGACCTTCAGTCCACATAGGCTGGTCCATATGTGATGCTTGTTATGGTCATTTATTTCCTTTTTTGAAGGTCATTCTGAATGACTGTGGGTCCTTCTCTTGTCTTGTACTTTCCACAAAAAAGGCACCATATGTCGTGCAGTAAACAATAGTCTGAGTTCACTTGGATATTTTTCTGAAGCGATTGCTGTTCATCTCCTCCACACAGGTTTTCATGAAATCCGTAAAGCTGGAGTGGGTTCTCGAAAACATCTCACGAGCACTGGACCTGTGCCAAGAGGCATTGCATCACTATGAGCAGTTTCCTAAGCTGTGGATGATGAAAGGACAGGTTTTCCAGCAGCTGGAAAATGTTGAGGATGCACGGCAGTCCTACTCACAGGGGGTAAGTGTGCTGCACGGTCTGTTAGTTTTTATAATCCTTTGTTAGAATTTTTTTTAGATGTTTGATTGGTGGTATACATTCCAACAGTACCTTGTCATCCACTGAAAAAAGGACCGATGTTTATGATTCTCTCCAACTTGCTTTGCTGTTCTCCACCCTCACAGCTCAAAAAATGCCCACAGTCAGCCCCTCTGTGGCTTCTACTTTCTCGGCTTGAGGAAACAGCTGGGCAACTCACGCGAGCTCGAGCCATCCTGGAAAAAGCTCGTCTCAAGAATCCACAGCACCCTGAGCTCTGGTGGGATTACCAGCTACTAGGGCATGCCCGTACTATATATATATCTAAAATTATATCCCCCCCCCCTCTATTTACATGAAATGGTTTGGTCCAAAGCGAACGGCTTGCGAGTACGGTGACAATCCCCCCCCTCTATTTACATGAAATGGTTTGGTCCAAAGCGAACGGCTTGCGAGTACGGTGACAATCCCCCCCCTCTATTTACATGAAATGGTTTGGTCCAAAGCGAACGGCTTGCGAGTACGGTGACAATCCCCCCCCTCTATTTACATGCAATGGTTTGGTCCAAAGCGAACGGCTTGCGGAGTTTGGTAAAGAAATCGCCATAGCTCGGTAACTACTTGTCCGATTAATATGAAACCTTGAAAAGGCACATCCTCGGGTCCCCAGCATTATACCTGGCAAGTTTCAAGTATATCGGACCGGTAGTTGTCGAGAAACAGCGGTCGCATACACACACACACACACACACACACAGAGATTACTGGAATTATAGATAGATGAGCTATGAGAGTGCCTGGGAAAGTTGCATGATAGGCTGAAAAATGGACATTGATACATTTGGCTGATAAAAACCATAACTACTTTCATGTTGCTGTTTGTCATTGTGCGCAGGCTGGAGTCTGTGAGGCTGGAGTACAGGGCAGGCCTTAAGAACATTGCTAGTACCCTCATGGCAAAGGCGATGCAAGAGTGTCCTAATTCTGGTAATCCTTTCTCGTTGTTAAATACCTCATGAAGACTCTTCTGGAATTGTATAGTCAAACAGAACAACCTCTTTGAAAATTATATATGTACATTAGGGTGGTCCAAAAATTTGAAGATTGGATTTTCATTTCTCCACAATCCTGTCCCTATTCCTATTGAAGAAAGTAGTTTGTGGTGAAAATTTGAGCTTGATTGGACAATATTTAGAGGTTGCTCAAAATGTTGACAAATTTTAATGAATAATAATATGCATCATTTTTAGCATCATACATCAATTCATGGATAATTATCTATTTTCAATTACTCAAATTATTTGTTATTGTTGGCTTGCACTTGTCTTCAATGGTATGACCAAGAGATTGTGCAAAAGCACCGGCCACAAACATAGCACGCCGATCTGAGAGATTTACTCTGTCCAGAGTTGCCACTATTGCTGGAGTGATCACCTTGATGGGAGCCTTTATCGCCTGTTTTGCAGAAGATGGCCATTGGAGTTTGAATTCATTGTCCCCTGAATCGGAGCTTTCAATCTCAGACTCATCATCATCAACCACAGCCGATGTTGATGGAACAGATTGCATTGCTGTTGGAGTCTCAGCAGCATGTTTCTTCTTTCTTTTATCTTCATTCTCAAGCCTGATACGCTTTCTGTTCTCCTTCACTGCCAGAGTGTTGTCCACAGATCCCATACGTGAACTTGAGGAATCCTCACGCTGCATGATAAGGCCAAACAAAAAAATATTCATGTTTAGCGTCCCCACCCGCTTCCTCTTTAGAGGCCGCCTCTTTTTTTTTTTTCTTTTTTTTTAAACATCGTTCGACTGATCGCGAGCAATCAATTTTCTCACTCTCTCGATTTGATAGTCTCCATCATAATTGTTTCATGGCCGCTCACACAAAATAATCCCGTCTGTGATACACGTACATACAGGTCCGGCAGTAATATGCCGCTGGTTGTTGGACTAGCAACAACCAGCGTGCTATAGAATGTTAGCGCTAGCACTAGCGTGCTAGCGTGCTGTAGTTTATTTGCAAAGTAGAGTACATGTAGCTTTACCATGTTAGGAAGAAGATATGGTTGAGAAATAATGAAATATAATGTAAAATGCATTTGGATACATTATTGTATTGTAATAATAAAATAGGTAAGATATTGTTTGCAAATCTCATCTTGAATTTTTCTGTATACCTGTATAAAGACACAAAAGAAAAAGTACAGTATGCAAATATATGAAATGGTCTCTTTTACTAGTCTTTTATTAATATGTTACTCAGTACATGTTGTATTTTGTCAACACAGATCGTCAAGACCCAAACATTCTACATGTATTTCAAATCTAAAGAAACAAAAAAGCAGGCGACCATCTTGGGAAAAATGAGCCTGGTGGCCATTTTGAAAAAAAAAAGGTGCCGCCGCCTCCTTTTTTTCAAAAAGGCAGGACGCTAAACATGTTTTTTTTTTTTTGGCCTAAGGAATGCTTTGTCTTCGTTCGTCATTTTCTCAAGCGCATCATTTGGTGAGATATCAAAGAGGGATTGAAGATCATCTTTGAACATCTGCTCCTTCACTCTATAGTTTTCGAATGTCTTGGTTCTATTTTTCTTTACCAGTTTGGAGGCATCATACAACTTCAAAAGTTGGCGCTCACAGGAATCTACTCTCTGCACTGGAATTCGTGCTTTCTCCCAGTATGCACACACAGCTTGTACACTAAGTTTGGCACTTTCACGAACTGTATGGTGTTCTTGTATGTGATGGTACACCATTTTCTGCAATGTGTGTCCTTTGGTTGGTAGTCCCCCACATATTATTTCCTTTTCAGATTTGCCCAGCAACCAAACTGTGGAAGAGCTGCGAGTTTCTGCCATCTGAAAAAAACAGGATAAATAAAAAATGTTATTTTTTGAGCAACGTCTAAATAAGTTCCAATTGACCTCATATTTGGTTCATATGATCTTTATAAACATAGGAACAAGGGCAGCCTTGTGGAGCATGGATTTTTAATAGTATTAAATATTACATATATCTGTGGATCACCCTAATATATACTGAAACGCAAAAGAAACTTACCACCTTTGAAACCTTTAAATATCAACAATAACACTGCGTGTAGGAAATGTGTGAACTTATTTGTGGACAATAGTGTCCTCACTGTCAGACAAAACGGTCACGGATGGTCACTTGAACCTTCAATGGTCACTTCATAGCACAGCTGTTGAACAGCCGTTTTGACTGTCAGTGATTAGCCAAGGGGTACGGGATGATTTTAATGAGCTGCACGTGATGTCTTGATATTGGCTTTAAAAAGGCCAGTGCAAAATGGGCATTTCAATCAACATGCCACGATTGTCAAGGGATCAACGGCAGCGTGCCCTGGGCATGCTGCAAGGCGGACTGAGCTACCGTGAGGTGGCACGTCGCCTTGGCTGTTCACACCAGACGATATCGGCCCTGGTGGACAGAGACACCCTCCACAACTCTGCAGATGACAGACCTCGATCAGGGAGGCCAAGAGTCACCACTGCAAGGCAGGACAGGCAGATGGTCCGAAGTCACCTGTGGGATCAATTCCGTCCAGCATCCCGCACTGCGGCAGAAACTCCGGGGCGTGCAAACCCACAGATCTCCAATGATACTGCACGAAGACGACTGCATGACTATGGTCTGACTGCCAGAGGATTCCAGCAGCAATCCATCCAAAGACTGGTAGGCAGTATACGCCGATGATGCACTGCCTGTATCCAAAACAATGGTGGCCACACACGCTATTGAAAGGGGACTGACATTGCACCCTGTGCTGTTCTGTACTGTAGAACAAACTGATGAGATGGTGTATCTTGGTCAAAAACTTGACATGTCATCAATAAAATGCCAATGTTTCAATTAGCAATTGTTGGTTTGTTTTATTTTGAACTGTTACAATTTTATTACATTTCAAACAAGTGGTAAACATTTCAAACTATCTCTGTCGGTTGCGGCGATGGGCAGCCGTCATCACGGGGCCTCTGTATGGTCTTCTGGCAGTCAGACCATAGTCATGCAGTCGTCTTCGTGCAGTATCATTGGAGATCCGTGGGTTTGCACGCCCCGGAGTTTCTGCCGCAGTGCGGGATGCTGGACGGAATCGATCCCGCAGGTGACTTCGGACCATCTACCTGTCCTGCCTTGCAGTGGTGACTCTTGGCCTCCCTGATCGAGGTCTGTCATCTGCAGAGTTGTGGAGGGTGTCTCTGTCCACCAGGGCCGATATCGTCTGATGTGAACAGCCAAGGCGACGTGCCACCTCACGGTAGCTCAGTCCGCCTTGCAGCATGCCCAGGGCACGCTGCCGTTGATCCCTTGACAATCGTGGCATGTTGATTGAAATGCCCATTTTGCGCTGGCCTTTTTAAAGCCAATATCAAGACATCACGTGCAGCTCATTAAAATCATCCCATGATCACTGGCCTTGGCTAATCACTGACAGTCAAAACGGCTGTTCAACAGCTGTGCTATGAAGTGACCATTGAAGGTTCAAGTGACCATCCGTGACCGTTTTGTCTGACAGTGAGGACACTATTGTCCACAAATAAGTTCACACATTTACTACACGCAGTGTTATTATTGATATTTAAAGGTTTCAAAGGTGGTAAGTTTCTTTTGCGTTTCAGTATACATGCACATGTATACAGCTCAGGAAAGTGTTGTTGGATGTCTGTTTGTAATAAATTTGCAGACATGTGATGTATCATGCCTTGTTAACCCTTATGCTTTTGGAGGGTTTGTTGTTGTTGGGGGGGGGGGGGGAGGCATACCTATCGTAAGACTCTTGTGTTGCATGGTACATGGAAAGTAATGTTGATGCTATGCTATTGGTGATAAGATTGTTGTATGACATGATGTGATGTTTGTGTGGCAAGGCATTTTGTGGGCAGAGGCCATATTCCTGGAGACACGGCCACAACGCAAGACCAAAAGTGTGGATGCGCTGAAGAAGTGTGAACATGACCCTCATGTTCTCCTCGCTGTTGGCAAGTGAGTGAGATTCTTGCAGAGCAAGACTATTATATTCTCCCAAATATGTGGATCTTCTGTGAAGCATCAATTACCAGGATCCAGAATGACCAAAAGCTAACTGGTTGAGATTTGGTCAAAGACAAAGGGAGTGAGGGAGGGGGATTCTCAACCCTGACTACTAGCCTTAATCCATTGGCACTGTACATCTACAGCCCAATATATTCCAGCCAGCTTCTATAAGCCCTCCCAATGCTTAAGAGCTGCCCATTCCATGTTTGAGTTGTCGACACAAAGCAGCAGTGCTAACTGTGGCTATGCTTGCCAATAAATCATTTGGTAGAGTCTGCACACTTATTTGTAAAGGCTCAGTGTACATTTGTGCAGCAGACTGTGTCATTGCATCGTTGTTTGTCTTTAACAAGTATTTCCAATTGTACCTTGCATTTGGCATGGTTGACGTGAACCTTTCCTCAAGCCTTACCTCAACAGGCAATGCAGCACCCCCTCCCCTACTGGAGCTGCCATGACCACATCAGCAAGCTCCACATTACCACACATTGATTGGCTCAACTGCAATCACAGCTGCTTTAGCTAATGTGGATGGTTAACATTAATCGTTTGTTCTCCTCTCCAGTCGAGCTGCACCATAGAAGAGTGTGCATTCTGTAACCATGATAGCTTTATTAATGACTGGTTTCCAACATCGATTTGCTTTAATCTCACCATTCCCATGGAAACTTTGCCCTTACGTTTACTCATTACCTCCACCAACGAAGGGGGATGGAGGTTATGTTTTCAACCCTGTCTGTAAGTCTGTCTGTCTGTGAACAAGATATCTCAAAAAGTTGTGGACTAATTCGGACGAAATTTGGCAGAGATGTATCGTATGTGACAAGGACGAAATGATTATATTTTGGTGAAGATCCGGATTCGGATCCGGCTACTAGAATTTTAAAGTGATTCTTCACCATTGCGAGATGGGGCCAAAAACGATATATAGCAGGATATCTCAAAGAGGTAGTGTCGGATTTGGACGAAACTTGGTGGAGAGGTTGGGTGTGTGACGAGGACTAATCGATTCGATTTTGGTGAAGAACCTCAATATGCATTGGACACAAGAATTATTTAATTACTAAGGGATTCGTCACCATTGAGTGAAAGGGGCAAAACCGATACATAGCACGATTTCTCAAAAGGTTATGGACAGATTTGGGAGAAACTTGGTGGACAGGTTGGGTGTGTGACAAGGACGAATCGATTCGATTTTGGTGAAGATCTGAATATGGATTCGGATACGAGAATTATTTAATTTTAAGTGAATCTTCACCATTGAGAGATCGGGCGAAAAGCGATATATGACATGATATTTTAAAATGTTATGGACGAGTTATGACTAAACTAGGTGGACCAGTTGGTTAGGTGACAAGTACAAGCCGATTAGATTTTGATTCAGATCCGAATCCAGATCCGGCCTATCAGTGGGATACAAAACGTAAACTGTTCAGTCTGGCGGAGGTAAGCGCTCTACTGAGTGCGCTTCTAGTTTCACATGTACTTTTCAACTCAGTTGAAACTTTTCAACTTTTCAACCCGGTGTGTACCCCGGTTTAGAATAGGTACACCGTATCCCTGCGTGTCGTAAGAGGCGACTAAAAGGGTTGGCGTCAGGAAGGGCATCCAGCCAGAAAAAGATTGCCTCAAAAAGAGAACCATGACAATTACAACTACATATGGGCAGGGTACAGCCCGAAGTACCCCGTGGGGGACCCCACTTCCTCTCGTAAAAACTCAAGGTGGGGAACCCGATCGAAGCAAGGGTGGAAATCACTCCATTTATGACGACGAAACGTCTGATGCCCGAAGTGGAGATCGGTTTCTGAGGTTTGGGACATGGAATGTAGGGACAATGACAGGGAGATCAGGAGAAGTGGTGGAAGTATTGGTCAGAAGAAGAGTGGACATATGTTGCGTGCAAGAGACGAGATGGAAGGGAAGTGGTGTGAGAATGGTGAAGGGTAGGCAGGGACAGAAATACAAGTTTGTGTGGCAAGCGTGCCCGGAGGGCGTGCATGGCGTTGGTGTCCTGTTTTCTGAGGAGTTTATAGACAGTGTGGTGAGTGTGACGAGAGTGAGTGATAGGTTGATGATGGTGAAAATGATGATTGGAAAGCTCTTGGTGAACGTCATCTCGGGATATGCTCCACAGATTGGTCGGAGCGATGAAGAGAAGGACAAGTTCTGGTGTGCAATAGAGAAGCTGATGGAAAATGTGAAAGATGAGGAAGTTGTTGTGGTAGGAGGAGACCTAAATGGACATGTGGGAAGGAGTATGGACGGTTTTGAGGGAGTACATGGGGGTTACGGATATGGTGTGAGAAATGGAGAAGGTGAAAGGATTTTGGAGTTTGCTGATGGAGCTGATTTGTTGATTTGTAATACTCAGTTCCAGAAAGAGGATAATAAGCTTGTTACATATACGTCAGGTGGGTCGACGACAACCGTTGACTACCTGATGGTGCGTAGGCGAGATAGGGGGCACCTCTGGAACACAAAGGTGATCCCGGGGGAGGAGGCTGTTTCACAGCACCACTTGGTTGTCTGCGACATAAAGGTGAAAGGTGCGAGGAGAGCTCGGCGGGTGAAGTACCAACCGAGAATGAAGGTGTGGAGGTTGAAAGAGGTGACAGTAAGGGAGGCATTAAAAGAGAGGCTGAGTAGGGTAGAGGATGATGTGGTTGAGCTTGAAAGTGGTTGGATGTCAATGAAAGATAGTCTGTTGGGAGCCGTTGGTGAGGTATGTGGATGGACAAAAGGACCACCGAGGCACTCGGAAACATGGTGGTGGGATGATGAAGTTGGAAAGAGGATTGACGAGAAGAGGAAGAAGTTCAAGGAGTGGCAGAAGGCGAAGGGCACGGGGGCAGAAAAAGCAGAGCATGAAAGTTATAAGGCAGCCAAGTTGGCTGCAAAGAAAGAGGTAGCAAAGGTGCAGGAGGCATGTAGGAAAATGTTCGGAGAACGCTTGGATTCGAAAGTGGGTCAGAGAGCGGTATTCAGGATTGCAAAGCAGATAGCGAAAGAGAGGTGTGATGTGATGGGGGTGAGTTGCTTGAAGGACGAAGTGGGACAAATCGTTGTGGACCCAGATGGAATTAAAGGATGATGGAAGAGATAAATATGGAAATGCTGTTGAATGCAGAGAATGAATGGGATGGCAACATAGAGAGTAACCCAGTTTTAGGACCGGCAGAGAAGATAACTGAGAAGGAAGTTGAGGAAGCGATAAAAGCAATGAAGAGTAGAAAAGCGGGAGGGCCGACGGGAGTTGTGGGAGATATGTTGACGGCAGCCGGAAGTTGGGGTGTGAAGAGAATGACAGAGATCTGTAATCTGGTGGTGAAAGAAGGCCGCATTCCAGTGGATTGGGAACTGAGTACGCTCGTCCCTCTATACAAGGGGAAAGGTGTCCCTCTGGACTGTGGCTCGTATCGAGCGATAAACTTATTGGAGCATGGAATGAAGGTATTGGAAAGGGTGTTGGAGAGGAGGATAAGGAAGAAAGTGAAGATCGACGAAATGCAGTTTGGATTTATGCTAGGAAGAGGAACGACAGACGCGCTTTTTATTGTAAGGCATTTGCTGGAGAAGTACATGGAGAAGAGGAAGAAGCTGTTTCTTGGGTTTGTTGATCTGGAGAAAGCATTCGATAGGGTTCCACGTGAAGTAGTGACATAGGCATTGAGGAAGTTAGGAGTGGAGGAAAGGTTGATCAGAGTCGTGATGGCAATGTACAAAAGAGCGCGCACAGCTGTAGGGACGAAGGACGGGAACAGTGGTGAGTTTGAGGTGAAGGTGGGAGTGCATCAGGGGTCGGTACTAAGTCCACTACTATTTGTAGCTGTGATGGAGGTGCTGGCTCAGAACGTAAAGGAGGGTTTACCGTTTGTTGTATGCAGATGATCTGATGTTGATTGCGGAAAGTATGGATGGACTGAAGGAAAAGATGAACAAGTGGAAGGAATTTATGGAGACAAAAGGTCTGAAGGTGAATATCGGAAAGACGAAGGTGATGGCAAGTGGTAAAGCATGTGGTGAGGTGGAAAGAACTGGGAAGTGGCCGTGTGCTGTGTGCAGGAAGGGTGTCGGAGTGAACTCCATTCAATGTACAATGTGCGCTGAGTGGGTTCATCAAAAATGTAGTGGTCTGAGAGGGTCATTAACCAGTGTGGCAGCTGCATTCAAGTGTAAGGTGTGCACAGAGGGAGCTGCAGATGGAGGAAATGTTGAGTTGGATCTTTGAGATGGCGTGAAGCTGGAAGCTGTGAAAACATTTTGCTACCTCGGAGACATGCTGAATGGAGAAGCTGGATCAGACTCGGCAACTGTTGCTAGAGTGAGATGTGCATGGAAGAAGTTTCGGGAACTGAGTGGCCTGCTGATGAGGGGAGTGTCGTTGAAGCTGAAGGGAAAGGTGTATGCTGCATGTGTGAGAAGTGTTATGATTTATGGGAGCGAGACATGGGTAATGAACGTAGAGCAGCAACGAAGGCTTGAAAGGGTGGAAATGCGAATGGTTCGGTGGATGTGTGGAGTATTGTTGAGAGAGAGGAAGACAAATGATGAATTGTGAAACATGATGGGAATAGAGCCTGTGATTGATGCTGTGAAGAGAAACTGATTGAGATGGTTTGGTCATGTGTTGAGGAAGGATGAAAGTGACTGGTTGAGAAGAGTGATGGAAATGAATGTAGAAGGAAGTAGAGGACGGGGAAGACCGAGAAAGACTTGGCTAAAGATGGTGGAGGAAGAAATGCAGGCAAGGGGGTTAACAAGGGGAGATGCAGAAAATATGGCAAAATGGAGAAGATTGTCATGGGGACCACAAGGCTAACCCCTGCTCTAGCAGGGAAAATGGCCTTAAAATGGTTGTTGTTGTTGTTTTGTTTTCAACTCATTGTCTTATTTATATTTATTTATATATATATATATATATATTTTTTTTTTTTGTCGCGATCCCGCCTGTGAAATGTTTCCCAGCACGGAATACGGACGTTAATGTCCGGGCTTCAAGTAGTCCACGGAGTGGACAGAGAGAACTCAATAAACACAATTGTGTTTTAATCGGCCTCTAGGGGTAGGCGCGATGATTTATTGGCTCGATCACAAAATCCAGGGATGGTAACAAAATGGAATAAACTGCACAAAGCCTGCAGGAACTGTCGGCAACAGACGCTCCAAACAGGACGCAGGTAAGATCACTCGCGGCTCCAATCGACGATCTCCGGGACTCGGAGGGTAACAGGATGGAATTCACCGCACAAGGCCGGCAGGAACGGTCGGCCAGCAGCTCCAACACGAAGCAGGCAATCACTCGCGGTTCCAATCTATGAGATCCGGGAATCACTCGTTCTCTTCCGGAGTTACTCGCTCGTAGAATACCGAGCTGTAATCGACCAGCCCAACTCGGCTGTCGTGAGGATTCAAGGAAAGCCCTTCTGAGATTTCCCACTCGGAGCCTTCGAGCCGCGTCCGTTGCACAAGATCGCGACCGCCTCTCTGGACTCTCCACCAATCACGTGCCGAACCCCTCCCGATCGCGTGAGGCTCCAAGGAGGCCACGTCACGCGGTGGGCGGGGCACCAAATCTGGGTGAGAACAGGTGGTTTCACCGGTGGTTTCTCACAGTCCTCCCCCCCTAAGTAAAAACCCCGTCGAATAGACGGCGTTTTTAAAACCAGTATTTGTAGTAGGTGCAAATCACATGGCAAGATGATGGCGGTAATCGCTAACAGGCAATTAACAGGCATTAACAGGTTAACAATGAACCAGTTTGTTTTTTTTTTTTTTTTTTTTTTTTTTTTTTTTCACACACAAATTTTAACACCATACACCACATTAATATCTACCCTACAAGAGTTACACTTCACACAAAGCACAATAGAGAGGCAAGGGGGCCAAACTCAAGTTGGGGGAAGCGTTGACAGGAAGGAAACGGGCCGAGACCTAGAGCGGCGGGTACTCCTCCGGTGTCGAGAACAACAGTCATATGCGTAATGACCCCTTTCACCGCACTGGTAACATCGATCGTTCGGGTCGAAAGGCCTGCGGACCAAAGGGCGTCTGAAACGAGGCCGCCGCGACATGCCATTCGACATCTCGACGCACACACGCGATCCGCAAATTAACCTTCCATCAAGGGCTCTGACCGAATCTTCAGCATCTCGTGGCTCTTCAAACTCAACAACTGCAAATCCAGGTGGGTTTCGAGCAACCCATACGTTGCGGAGTGGTCCGTAATGTTCGAAGACCCTCCCTAGCTCGGCTTTCGCTGCTCCATTGCCCAGGTTTCCCACATATACCTTAGCATTAGCGTTCCTGCTGAATCGTGACATGGCGGGAGCGGTCCCTGAGGAGCACGGCACCTGAGGGTGGCTTGACGGGAGGCTCGGGTGGACTTCAGCTGACGCAACGTCACCGTCGGGAACTGGAGTCGAGGCGCTAGGCTCCTCGGGCCAGAGTGAAGATATGTCTGACTCCGCCACTCTCTCCGCCTGTTTACTCTGGGATCTAGTGACCCCCCCACAGGTCAGAGTCAATGACTCCTCCCTGGCCATGGCATCATTGCCAATCAGCAAGGAGACCCCGGGTATCGGGTAGTAGGGTACCACCGCACAGGTCACTGGACCCTTAAAAATGTCACTCCGGACCTCGAGGAGGGCAAGGGGATACCGGCCAAGAACCCGGTCAATGCCCCGAAGGAGGGTATACTCGCCGGTATAACGCATCTGAGAGGCCGGAACTACCCCCGCCCGGAGAACACACCGTGTCGCCCCAGTATCCCGAAGGTATTGGGCCTCAAACTTCAGCATCGAATCAGGGCCACCCACTAAGGCTGTCCCTGAATAATCCTGGTACAGTGGATGAATGGAATTAGCCTCGGTGGCAGTGACCTCGGTCACCGATGCCACCGTCGTGTGCGAGGGCCCGGCGGATGAGCTCCACTGATCTCCCTCCGACTTAACAGGAGGGTTGCCTCGGTAGGCCGGACTAGCGGGATTAGAGAAGCAGCGGTTTTCACCGTGCCCCACGCGTTTGCAGAAATCGCACCAGGGCCCTGCCCTGGTCTGCGGCTCGCGACCGCCACCAGTGGAGGGCATCGGAGAACCCCTCCCCTCGATCCAGCCGCCGGGCAGACGGGGGGCGGTCTTGATCGCAGACTCCTCCGTCTTACGACGCGACTGCGTGACTTGCAGCATTTTGCACGCCAAAACATGTTTATCAATAAGGTTGACGCAGTCTGCCAAGGAAACAGTGTCTTTGTCGACAAGAAACAATGCTAAGTCAGGCGGAAGCTGTTGATCAATACGGTAACGCACCAGGAGTTCCGCAACCGCTTGAGGTAACTCAACCTTGCTCCCCTTGAACCATCTCTGCAGCTGTTCCAACAAGGCCCGCGAATGTTCCTCATAGGTTTGACTGGACTCACGAGTCCAGCTGAAAAAATTTCTCCTATAAATACATGCGGACACCGCATAGGCGTTCAAAATCTCGGCCTTCAATGCCCTGTATTTGTTTGCGTCCTCGGTTGCCATCCTCGCATATACCTCCCTCGCCTTCTCAGATAGATGGCTCACAAGATGGCCGACCCACAAGCTCTCATCAATGCCACCGGCAGCCAACAACTTCTCCGCCATCTCCAGATACGCTTCTGGCTTCGTGTCTCCCGTCCAGTCCGGCAAACGAACATGAACAGTTTCCGGGACTCTTGCAGCAGACCCCTCTGCCCGCGGTCGTTCAGTCAACATTCGCAACTCATGCTCTCTGACGCGTTCAGCTTCTGCTGCTGCCGCACGCTCTCTCTCTCTCTCTCACGCTCTCTCTCTGCTGCTGTCTCTGCTGCCGCATGCGCTCTCTCTGCTGCCGCATGCTCTCTCTCTGCTGCCGCAGCACGCTCTGCCTCTGCTGCCGCAGCACGCTCTGCCTCTGCTGCTGCCGCACGCTCTCTCTCTCTCTCACGCTCTGCCTCTGCCCTGTCATTCTCCCTGTTATACATGTCAAGTTGTTGAACCAGAGTCAGCCCGGTCCAGAAGGGCGAACGCATGCATTTAGTCATGATGGAATCGCTTCCTAACATATCGGGTTTAGTGACTGGGTCAAGGCTGATTGCGTCGCTCGCATCGCCACCCACGCGACTGTCAACATGATCAGGTTGAACTCTCACTTCTCTGGTCGACATAGCTTGGCTACGAGTTATCATAAGACAAGGCACAAAACACAACGCTCAAACACAACGCTCTGTTGGGGAAATACGACACGCACTACACAATATCACCACCGCACATCAAATTGCCAATGAGAAAAATACCACGTACAAATACTCACGTTTTTTTTTTTTGTCGGTTGTTTGGAGGGATCCGAGGCTCACTTATTCTGCAGTGAAGCACCACCCAAGACAGCGTCCTACGGCGAGAAAGTTCCTCCAAGACGGCGTCCGCTGGTGAGAAGATGCAGAGAAGATGCAGATGCCGAATTCCCGTCTCAATTCGAATGTCTCTCACTTGAAAGATCCTGGACGGGCCCCCATTTGTCGCGATCCCGCCTGTGAAATGTTTCCCAGCACGGAATACGGACGTTAATGTCCGGGCTTCAAGTAGTCCACGGAGTGGACAGAGAGAACTCAATAAACACAATTGTGTTTTAATCGGCCTCTAGGGGTAGGCGCGATGATTTATTGGCTCGATCACAAAATCCAGGGATGGTAACAAAATGGAATAAACTGCACAAAGCCTGCAGGAACTGTCGGCAACAGACGCTCCAAACAGGACGCAGGTAAGATCACTCGCGGCTCCAATCGACGATCTCCGGGACTCGGAGGGTAACAGGATGGAATTCACCGCACAAGGCCGGCAGGAACGGTCGGCCAGCAGCTCCAACACGAAGCAGGCAATCACTCGCGGTTCCAATCTATGAGATCCGGGAATCACTCGTTCTCTTCCGGAGTTACTCGCTCGTAGAATACCGAGCTGTAATCGACCAGCCCAACTCGGCTGTCGTGAGGATTCAAGGAAAGCCCTTCTGAGATTTCCCACTCGGAGCCTTCGAGCCGCGTCCGTTGCACAAGATCGCGACCGCCTCTCTGGACTCTCCACCAATCACGTGCCGAACCCCTCCCGATCGCGTGAGGCTCCAAGGAGGCCACGTCACGCGGTGGGCGGGGCACCAAATCTGGGTGAGAACAGGTGGTTTCACCGGTGGTTTCTCACAGTATATATATGGATTGTGCTCTCGTCTGAATGAATCCAGGCTACGCTAGCTCTTAGATCTATTTTTTTAACTGCATAAAAAAACTAAAATGTATCACATATTTTTGTTTACTGTGCATTGTCCCACATTACCAGGCTGTTCTGGAGTGAACGCAAGATCACAAAGGCTCGGGAATGGTTCCTGCGCACAGTGAAGATTGACCCAGACTTGGGAGATGCTTGGGGTTATTTCTATAAGTTTGAACTTCAGCATGGAACACAGGTACAGTTTTCTAGCAGATCTAACTCCCATATCATTTCGTATAATAATTAAATACCTGCTGCATCTAGCATTGAGCATAAAAATAAATCGTTTTCTTGATGCAACATGTATACAAGCTATTCGTAAAAGTACCGAAGATGAACCGTTCTTAACCTGTATATTAGAATTGTACTTTGATGCTGTTTTCATCACTCTTCATAGGTTTACTTTGATCAACATTTGCGTTTGAAAACGTATTCACTCACTGTCACATGTGATCGTTTTAAAATTGTTTCTTGAGAAGTCTGCCCATTGATTTCAGTCTCTGATCTAACAGGAGCAACAGGAAGAAGTTATGAAGCGCTGCGAGAATGTTGAGCCACGGCATGGGGAATTGTGGTGCCAGATGTCCAAGGACATCAAAAACTGGCGAAAGAAACCTAGCGAGGTCTTAGAGTTGGTCGCCAACAAGCTGACGAACACCTTTTGATAGTTGCATAGTGAACCTTCAAAAGGAACTATTTGCAATTTTCTATACGTGATAACCTCTATCGCAGCACTCGTCCAAGCAGATGCATTCTTAGTCACGTCATACTTTCCTCCTACCAAAGTTCATGAGCTAATCTGAGACACGGTATGTTTTCAAACTCAATGCATGTTTCAAAGTGACTTTCAACTATATTGGGCTTTGAGTTGGATGTTCTTATACCAGTGATTAAGCCAAGGTGAATGGAGGTATTTCTTCAATGCCCCAATTATTCATTGATGAAAATACTTGGTACAAGTGTTTTTGGGTTTTTGTTTTTGAGAAATAGCTCATGAATGTTTTGTAAATACCTAGTGCTACGAGTGAGTAGGCCTTTATTCTCAGTTTGATATAACATTACAAGAGAGAAATCATGTGTAAAAAGATACATAAGTTATGCTCTACATTGTCACTATGCTACATGGTGTGCATTATGGATGCAGATCATGCATTTTATGTTTTACAAGGTAAAAACCTATAACTAAAAAAAGAAAGCTCAGGCTAATTTAACGTCGTTATTGATTCCAAATTGCCACAAAACTACGGTAAAGTAAATGTTAAGGTTTCAATTTCTCATTCTGTTTTGAGTGCGTAACTGATGGATGCGTTTACAATAAACCGATTCCTTTCTTTATGTTTGTGAGCTTTCTTGTTTGTTTTCTCATTTCCTAACTCATGGCAGCATTTTCTGAATTAAGTAAAACTCAGTAAGTTGAGCCAGAGGAAGGAAAAAGGGAGATGTGGGAGGACAATAAACTAAATAAAACGAGTTCATAGAACACGATACCCCGGGCAGTGTTTACGTTGTACTGAAATTTTATTAAAATAATTATTTTATAGATAGTTTTTAAAAATCCAGAAGTTTAGTGATATTGAAGCAGTCGTATATATACCAACTACCCTTATACACCACCCTATAGAACATGTCAAAGTACCGCAAAACTGGAGATTCTTGGAAGTGCAAAGAAGATTATTTATGTTCTTACAGTGTTCAAGTATATAATGCAATTTAAAGAAAGGTTTAAAGGCATATAAATAAATGAATTCCAGGTTTTACTCCCGTTTTAGGCAGTGTCTATTACAACATCTTATCTAACATGTTGCATTAGTTAGTTGCCTTCAACATTACATGTTGCATTCATTGATAACATAGGCCAGGTCACCAGTGGACCTGCCTTTGTGGAAGCCATATTGGTTGTCATTGAAGAGAGAGCAGGATTTGAGGTGGGTTAAAAGTTTTTGTTTTTTTTTAAATATTGATGAGAGCCTCCATCACTTTGGAGATATTGGAGGTCAAGGTAATTGGACAGTAAATGGAGGAATAAGATGTGTTGCCCTTCTTCGGGACAACTTCCCATGTGTAATATACCCCAACTCCTGGAAGCACATCTATGCTCCTTTAAGTCCAAGGAATGTTGTAAAGCCCTCCTCAACTACCACAAATTCAACAGAGTAGCTTTTGCTGTTGTGGTTGCGGATAGTTAGGGGGCTGTTCTTCTCGGTGCAGCTGTAGGAGAGGTTGAAATGCTTGGAGAAAATATGAGATCACATATGAAATTGGGATCACAGTATTTGAGGACAACAGCAGAAATACCATCTGGACCATTGGCGTTGTTGGTGAGAATGGAGAGCAGGTTCGGGTGAACATTGCGAGTGGAAGTACAAGGGTGTTGGATTGAGGAAAAGCATGGTGGATTCTATTGGAGTCATCCAGATTAGAGTTGGCTGCAAACTGAGAGGCAAATGTGTTTGCTTTAGATTTATGGGAGCTGGAGAAGGAGCCATCAGGGTTGTTAAGAGGAAGAAAAGATGACTCACAGAAGTGATGGAGATGCACTTTGCCAAAGACCACAAAGCATGGCTGCTGCTGGAAAGGAGAACTTGGTAGAGATCTGGACAAAGGCAACTTTGGCTCTGGAGATGCATGCTTGCAGTTCTTGCGGACAGCCACATAAGCACTATGACTATGATCTGAAGGTGAGGCATTTTTTAAAGGAGGCAGAGGAAGCACAATGATGGGAGAACCACTTGAGGGGACAAGGCTTTTCTGTATTTGGATAAGTGGAGTATGTGAAAAGCCATGCCTGGAAGGATGATTTCAGTAATTTGGTCTACCAGGGGTTTTTGGTCTACCAGATTTGGTCTACCATTGAGTACCAGTTCACTGGTAATTCCCTGTTTGTCGTTAAAGGCGGCAAAAAGGGTTGGCGTCAGGAAGGGCATCCGGCCGTAAAACATTGCTTCAAAAAGGGGACCAAAAAACAACAACAACCACGGTCCCCGAAAAAGGCCAATCCCCGCAAATGGCCTCTAAAGGTTTTTTTTTTTTTTTTACCAGGGGTTGTCTGCAAAACATTTGGCGAAGGCCACCCAAGTTGGCAGAGTCCTAAAGGCAAATGATGTGGGAGGTAGAATAAAAATATTGATAATGCTGGAAGGGATGGCAGGTAGTAATGAGGCAGTGGTCAGAGGATCTAATAGGTGCAACAAGGATATTAGTGCAAAGCTGAGGTTTGAAAGTGAGAAAAAGACCCAGAATGTTGGAGCTATCGGAAGAGCAGTCAGGAATGCATGTGGGTTCAGAGAGGAGTTGGCAGATGTCAATGAGGACAGAAGGCTTCGACTTCTGTCGAAGCCTGGTTGAGGCAGATAGAGTGGAAAAGCTAGCAGTAGTTGTGAATGTTGAAATCCACAAGAATGATAACTTCAGAAAATGGAGAGGATTGTTGGAGTTGATCAATATAGGTTGTGAGGTGGTCAAAGAGCTGTACGTCATTGTCAGCGTTGGGAGAGCAGTAGAGGCAGCAATTAACTTATCAAAATTGAGGAGGGAGACTTTGAACCAGAGAAGTTGAAAATCAGGGTTGGAATGCTCAAAATGGGGAACCAAAACAAATAATAAACTAGAACGGCACTCAGTAGAGAGTGAACAGTTTCACCTGGTGAACAGTTTACGTTTTGTATCCCACTGATAGGCCAGATCTGGATTCGGACCTGAACATAAATCTAATCAGCTTGTTCTTGTCACCTGACCAAGTCATCCCCCAAGTTTATTCATAACTCGTCCATAACTTTTTAAAATATCATGTTATACTGTATATCGCTTTTTGCCCGATCTCTCAATGATGAAGAATCACTTAAAAATAAAATAATTATTGTAGACAAACAACAACAACAGGCATTTTAAGGCCATTTTCCCTGCAAGAGCGGGGGTTAGCCTTGCGGTCCCCATGAAAATCTTCCCCATTTTGCCCTATTTTCTGTATCTCCCCTTATTGACCCACTTGCCCGCATTTCTTCTTCGAACATCTTTAGCCAAGTCTTTCTCGGTCTTCCCCGTCCTCTACTTCCTTCGACATTCATTTCCATCACTCTTCTCAACCAGTCACTTTCATCCTTCCTCAACACATGACCAAACCATCTCAACCTGTTCCTCTTCACAGCATCAATCACAGGCTCTATTCCCATCATCTTTCGCAATTCATCATTTGTCTTCCTCTCTCTCAACGATACTCCACTCATCCACCGAACCATTCGCATTTCCACCCTTTCCAGCCTTCGTTGCTGCTCTACGTTCATTACCCATGTCTCGCTCCCATAAATCATAACACTTCTCACACATGCAGCATACACCTTTCCCTTCAGCTTCAACGACACTCCCCTACTCGTCAGCACGCCACTCAGTTCCCGAAACTTCTTCCATGCACATCTCACTCTGGCAACCGTTGCCGAGTCTGATCCACCTTCTCCATTCAGCATGTCTCCGAGGTAACAAAATGTTTTCACACCTTCCAGCTTCACACCCTCTCCAAGATCCAACTCAACATTTCCTCCATCTGCAGCTCCCTCTGTGCACACTTTACACTTGAATGTAGCTGCCACACTGGTTAATGACCCTCTCAAACCACTACATTTTTGATGAACCCACTCAGCGCACATTGCACATTGAATGGAATTCACTCCGACACCCTTCCTGCACACAGCACACGGCCACTTCCCTGTTCTTTCCACCTCACCACATGCTTTACTACTTGCCATCGCCTTCGTTTTTCCGATATTCACCTTCAGAGCTTTTGTCTCCATACATTCCTTCCACTTGTTCATCTTCTTCAGTCCATCCATACTTTCTGCAATCAACACCAGATCATCTGCATACAACAACTCCCATGGTAAACCCTCCTTTGCGTTCTGAGCCAGCACCTCCATCACAGCTACAAATAGTAGTGGACTTAGTACCGACCCCTGATGCACTCCCACCTTCACCTCAAACTCACCACTGTTCCCGTCCTTCGTCCTTGCAGCTGTGCGTGCTCTTTTGTACATTGCCATCACTACTCTGATCAACCATTCCTCCACTCCTAACTTCCTCAATGCCCATGTCACTACTTCACGTGGAACCCTATCGAATGCTTTCTCCAGATCAACAAACCCAAGAAACAACTTCTTCCTCTTCTCCATGTACTTCTCCTGCAACTGCCTCACAATAAAAAAGCGCGTCTGTCGTTCCTCTTCCTGGCATAAATCCCAACTGCATTTCGTCGCCTTCACTTTCTTCCTTATCCTCCTCTCCAACACCCTTTCCAATACCTTCATTCCATGCTCCAAGAACTTCATCACTCGATACGAGTCCAGAGGGTCACCTTTCCCCTTGTATAGAGGGACGAGGGTACTCAGTTCCCAATCCACTGGAATGCGGCCTTCTTTCACCACCAGATTACAGATCTCTGTCATTCTCTTCACACCCCAACTTCCGGCTGCCTTCAACATATCTCGCACAACTCCCGTTGGCCCTCCCGCTTTTCTACTCTTCATTGCTTTTATCGCATCCTCAACTTCCTTCTCAGTTATCTTCTCTGCCGGTCCTAAAACTGGGTTACTCTCTATGTTGCCATTCCACAAAAAATAATTATTGTAGCCGAATCCATATTCAGATCTTCACCAAAATTGAATTTATTTGTCATTGTCACACACCCAACCTCTCCACGAAGTTTCGTCCAAATCCATCCACAACGTTTTTGAGATATCCTGTATCGTTTTTGGCCCTATCTCCCAATGGTGAAGAATCACTTATATAATTAAATAATTATCATATCCGAATCCATATTCAGTTCTTCATCAAAATCGAATGTATTTGTTCTTGTCAGACACCCAACCGGTCCACCATGGTTCGTCCAAATCCATACACAACTTTTTGAGATATCCTGCTATGTATCGTTTTTGGCCCCATCTCCCAATGGTGAAGAATCATTTTAAAAATTATACTAGCCGGATCCGAATCCGGATCTTCACCAAAATCTAATCATTTAGTCCTCGTCACAAACGCTACATCTCTGCCATATTTCGTCCAAATCCGTCCACAACCTTTTGAGATATCGTGTTCACAAACGGACAGACAGACAGGGGTGAAAACATAACCCCCATCCACCTTTGGTGGCGGAGGTAATAAAATACCTATAATGGTAATTGATCCGCTGTGAATAAAAGTGAAGCTGAGGTTTCGGGCCTTACTCTTCAATGGTCCAAAAGAGCAAAAGAGAAGAGCGGTTGCTTCCTGTTTTTTTTCTCCTTTGGGTTCTTTCGTAGTTTAGGCAGAACACCCAGCAAAAGGTTTCATCACTGTCACAATGCTACATGTTCATGATCATCATGGACGTCAGAAGAAATTACATAAATAACTCAAAGTACATGAGAAATGCATGTTTAATGTCTGACACAGTACATAGCCATGGCTCCCCAGCACTCCCGACTCCTTGTGGTGTCTCACACAAACTGATTATTACAAGACATAAGTCCGTTTATTCTGCAGCACGTAATGCTCCCACATACAAGATGGCGTCTCTCTTTATGACTTACGTCGCCTTCCCCCTTCCTCTTATATCATGATGCATTTTCACAATAGTCCACAACATCCGGCACAACAACAGCAACAACATAACGCTCTTCAGATAAAACTAGAACGGCACACGGTGGAGCGCATACTCCCGCCAGGCTGAACAGTTTATGTTTCGTATCCCACTGATGGGCCGGATCTGGATCTGGACCTGAACCAAAATCGAATCGGCTTGTACTTGTCACATAACCAAATCATTCGCCTCGTTTTGTCACAACTCTTCCGCAACTTCTTAAGATACCATGCCAGATATCGTTTTTGGCCCGATCAATCATTGGTGAAGAATCACTTAAAAAAAACTTGTATCCAGGTTTCGATCTTCACCAAAATCAAATCAAATCACACCCAACCTGTCCACCACGTTTGTTCCGAATCCATCCATAACTTTTTGAAATATCGTGCTATATATCGCTTTCAACCCTATTGGTGGAAAATCACAGTAAAAATTCTAGTAACCGGATCCAGATCTTCTGGTTGCCCCCCAAAATAGGTATTTGCTTTCTTCTTAGAAACTACACATGCAACCCCTACCCCCATCCCATCCTGTATACCTTTGAATCCTGTATACCTTTGTTATGTGTGTACACCTTTGTATATTGTATATATAATCCTGTATACATTTGTATCCTGTATATCTCCTCAGACCGTCATGGGTGATGAGGGTTGTGGTCAATTTTCATCGAAATATTGTGTGTAGTTTCAGAGAAAAAAAAGCAAATTCCTATTTTAGGGGGTCCAACCTGGATTCACTTTGACCCCTGTACACCCCCTTAGACCTTAACCTTTGTTTAATGCCGTGAACAAACTTTAGTCACAACACAACAAATATAATTTGTGTCAAATTTGGTTGCAATCTCATCAGCGGTTTCAGAGAAGAAGTTTCAAGTCTTTACGGATGGATGGACAGACGGACTGACGGACGGACGGACGGACGACGCGCCATCGCATAAGCTCCCCTGAACAACAACTCAGGTGAGCTAAAAACCAACCAACTGAAAAAAAAATAACCTGCCCACCAAATGTAATCCAAATCTGCCCAGAACGTTTTGAGATATCCTGTTCAGACAAAAAAAAAAAAGACAGAAAGACAGACGGGGTGAAAAGATAACCTACGTCCACTAGTGTGCATCTTTTTCCCCCTTTTTTCAAAACGTTTTGACAATCATCTTATCCCAAGGTATATTTTGTTTGCACTACCCGAACGTTAACTCTATCACAAATTTCAACAAAATTGGTGCAAATATATATATATACATATATATATGTATATATATATATATATGTATATATATATATATATATATATATATATATATATATATATATATATATATATATATATATATATTGTTACAGACGCGGTTTTGGATGTTAGTTTACCGAGCGGTTTGGTATGACCGCATCTGCACAGTTTACCCGATTCCACTCGAACGTTGGCCGAATCGCGCTACGCTAGATCAATGAAGGAAAGGACACAACGGCTGGGTTAAATGACACGACACCAGGGGTACAGTTCTCAAGACCTCCGGAGGAGGTTATAATATTTGTATGCAGAACGTTTTAGATTACACCGACAAGAGGTACAGCACAGGAAGGTGGGCACTTATTCACGGTCTTATCTTATTCCCGACAGACCACAGACAAACGGGACAAGACTGACTCACACAGGGATTGATGGCAAGGAGGGGCAGGTAGTCGATGGCTCAAGGTGCACCTTGAGCTCAGGGGCAGAATCGACCCGGTCCGGTCCAGAGATGCGGGGAGGTATCGTCGCGCTGGAGGTGGCGTCTGTTTCTCTTCAAGCTGGGGGCGCATCTGACGTCACCTCCGGTAAGTGGCTGCGTATATCCAGCGGGGAGTGACACGCCCTCGGCTCGTTAGCTCCACCCAGATGGAATCGGCCCGCCGCTTCTTATTGGGTGCGGGGGGGTTACCGGGCTCCGCCCTTGACGAGGAGCTGACAGTCAGCCCCTTCGTGGTAACCCCGTCGGAGCACATGGGCAATGGCGGCCAACCAAGCCAGAGTGAGGACGCCCACTCCCCGCACCGCCGCCGCGCCGCCCCCGCTGTGGTTGTAGTTCCATGAGATGATGGGAGGATGCGGAGATGAGGTTGTGGGGAGGTATTGGGAGGTCCTAAACTCACTACTGGTGCCATACAATCACATTCTGGTGCAACGAAGAGTCAGAATTAATGGAAACGAGTCCTTAACTGACATAGACTAAGAATAACTAGCAAGATGTCCTATAGTTGTCTACGTGAGATGCGGTGAACCTGGGCACGACATTTAATGGGGGAAAAAGGGGAAGGTCGGGGCTACAGAGTGTTGTTTACAGACAATGGGACTAGGGAATGGGGGATTGGGGATGGTTGGGGAGTATTGGGGAAATAGGGGAATATTTACAAGCGGATATGGATGGAGGCCAAATCCCATATCCGCAACATTGCACCCTTCTCTACCTCGGGGCGTCCCGACCCGATAATTCTTTACCTACGTTAGTGTGGCACTCAGATGTAGTTCCCTCTACTATTAACTCTACCCTGAGTGCGACAGTTTTACAGATGTTCACAATTGAGTAAATATGTCCCCCTGCGACGTTGCACCCTTCTCCTCACAGAAACACACCCACAGGATAACCGAATCGCGGAAAGAATCCTCAAACTAAACATACAGCCGGTAGGGAGCATTATTTACACAAGACTACGCTGATATTTACACTACGATCCAGGACCTGTTTTTGGAGGAACACATGCAGATGTTATGCATAGAGAGAGCACGCATGCCAGCATCGATACACCAACCCACGAGTGCTCTGTGGCCCTACGGCCTTTAATAATGTGCAGAGCACCCCGTTCAAACACCAAAAGCACCACCCCATCACACAGTCAGCACCATCCGGTGCACCAATAAAGTGCTCAACGTCACCGGTGGTGTCGCAGCCGGCCGATGTTCTGCCGCTGGTCTTGCCTTCATGTGGTGCACTTGGCCTTCTGGCTTCTTTCAAAAATAAAGAAAGGCGCCAACCGCGTCCATTTCTTTATTGTGGCCGTCAGGGGGCCAACTAAAAGTGGTTCACCTGTATGGCATAGGTGCCACGTTGACCCATAGGTCCATCAACGGGTGGTGCTTGCCCGCAAAAGACTGCGGTCCATGGTGGGCGGCCACAAAAATTGCGGTCCATATGGTGTATCGATCCCGGCAGCAAGCAGCGAAAGTGCAGGCCCACAACTGCGGAGCCAGCACCTCTCTCTCCTCTCTCTCTGCCCCAAAGCCAGATCCTCGGAGGTGGGAGACAAAAGAAGAAGACAAGTGAGTAAGGTGGTAAGGGCGCAAAAGTGCACGCAATATAAGGTAATGCACACTGGGGGCACATGGGAACCAGGTGAGACAGGTACGTTCCTACCGTACGCCCCCCCCCCCCCCACCAGGTAACCTACATTGCCCCTCCCTTACCCCTTACTGTATCCACAAAACACAACACTACCCATAAACATCTACTTTACAAATCAACAAACGTCCCTACTGTCTTCCCCGTTCCTCCCATAAACCAAATTCGTCTTCTCTCCCTCCTAACCAATCAAATTTGCCATTTCCAACTCTCATCACAATTTGCCATCTCCAACTCAACATCATAATTTGCCATCACCAATTCATCATCAGTCCCTCCTAAGGAGGGAGAGATGGAATCACCCCAATGTCTCATCCACGTCGTGATGCGTCTCACAAATCCTCACAGCAATTCTCATTTCCTGCAACACAAAACAAAGAAAACACAGGTGTGGAGTCATCATCATCACCACAGGTAAGTGGCTGCGTATGGTGCGACAGGTTCATCAATCCTAACTATTTCCTAAATGACTTTAACAACTTTACATTACCCGGGGTCTTTCCCTGCCAATCCATTGGCCCTCTTACACTATGGGTTCTAAAAACCAATTCCCATTGACCAAACTGTGGTGCTTTTCAATTTGGGGTCTCACTCCCCCGATTCATCTCCCGGTGCCCTTGCACAATTTCTGGGCTGCGACGTGTAGCTCTCCTAGCCGGTCTACCCACCTGCACACCTCCACCACTGTAGTTGCCACCCGAGCTTACCTGCTCCTCACCCTAACCTATCTACCTGGGGAAGGCCCTCTGGCGCTCTCCCCACTCGGTGCCCTCTCTGGCACTGGGCTACCCGGGTCCGTCCTCCGGATCCTCGGGCCCCATCCACAACTCTACCGGCTCCCAGAGCCCACCTGCGGCCTCACCTGGCCGACATCCTCACAGTGGTGGAGTGCCCAACCAACTACACACACTAACAGGCTACACGCCCAGCCATTTCCACAACACTAATGCACCCATCCACAATACCATTCTGCAACCGCACCACAAATGCCAATATCCAACCACAATTTACCTATACCCTCTACCTAACACTTACACTACCCGCCCCGGGTACTCGTGAAAGGGGTCCACTCTTCCCCCATCCACACCTTCGCACCATGCACACCACTCCGTACCACTTACTCCAACTCTCTCCACACCACTCATTCTCTGCTCCATATATTCCACACACCTGTACTTGCACACCTGTGCTCTCACACCTGGTGCCACCTGCACCCTTCTCTCCCCAAGCGCATTCGCGCTGATCCACAACACTTACTACTCATACACTGCTCCACACACCTGTTCAGTTGCACACCTGTGCAATCACACCTGTTCAATCACACCTGTTCAATCTCACCTGTTCAATCCTCAAACACACGGCATCATCTCAGCTAACTACTCCCCTCTGAAACTTGCGCTTCCCAGTCGTCCCTTTAAACTATTGCGCTCCCTCGTCATTATAATCCACACTAATCTACCTGCGTCCCCACTACAGGTATCAGTCACTAACTAACCTTAACGTTACCTAATGTCATCTTCGCTAGATCCCTACAATATAACCTAACCCACCCGGGCTAGTTTTCACTGCCATACACCCCATAAGCTATTGCGCATTTGCCCCACATGGGAAGGGTGGCAGGGATGCCACCCTTACCCACCGGGCCCATCGCTCACTACCAATTTTGCACATCAAATTTCAACAAATCAAAAATTTGCCAATCACTGCCCATCATCTGCCAATCACTACTGCCAATCCTTTGCCAATCATCAAATTTTGTTTTTCTCTAATTTTGGGGCCAAAACACTATCCTCGTCATTACAGTCTACTCACTAATGCCTCTCGGTGCGCCAATTCCTGTCCAAAGCCCGGCTTCGTAAAGCCGAGCTATGAATGCGGGTTGTTTGGTGCCAGCGGCTGGATACGTCCCGCATTCGGGGCAGGGACGGGGGTTTACCCGGGCCGAGATCCCACGCACCATCTCGGCGTGGAGCCATCCAATGTCCCGATCTCGACCTGCCGGCACGTCTCAACAAAACGTGGTCGCCATGACGACCCTTCCTATCCAGCTGCCCGCTCCGCCTAGTGGAGCACGGACGCGGCCGTTCAAAGCGAGGCCCGGCATGCACCGAGGGCCCGATTCGGCTATAAGTCGTTCTAACCTTTAACCCGGTTACCGTCGATGCTTCACCTGCATGGTTACAAGCATACGGTACCCCTTTCTTGCTCATACATGCAGCCGTTTCCATCCTCCTCGTACCTTTCCTTACACACCTCGGTACACTCCTTCCGCTCACCGACTTGGTCACACACCTGACCACCGAACACCTTGGCACACATTCGTCGCTCGCACACCTCACCAACACACCTCTTCGCGCCCCCTCCTCGGTCACCTCCTCTGTGACAATCACAGGTGTGCTCTCACTCGCACACCCAACCACGTGCCTCACTACCAATTCCAGCGTGCATTCCCACTCACGCTCTACCATTCCAGGTGTGCATCCTCCCATTCCAGGTGTACATCCTCGCTCACCTGTCACAACCAACTCACGCTCCTTGTCACTCTCACTACTCTCACCTCCATTCTTGACAGCGCACTCACCCTTACTCTTGACAGCGCACTCTTTCCTCATGCACCCGTCCGTTACACACCTTTCCCGCGCACACCCTTGCGCACACTCTCCCGTCACACCCTCTGTAACACTTACCACACCGCGCTTCCATGTGCTCCCTCGCACACGCGCTACGACCGACTCACTCTCGCCAGCACCCTCACTCCTTGGCACGCACTTTTTCCTCACACACCCCAGAGTCGGACTTTCTCGCACACCTCCTTTTTCGCACACCAGACCTGTCGCACACTTCACCAACAGCCTCTCACGAACACCCGGGTCCATCTCGACCCCCAAGCTCATTAAATCACCTGGCGCATCATACGCACGACCATATTGGTCACCACTTACACCGGGTCCTCTTTCTCTTCGCTTCTCCTCCATCACCTGCGAATCCCTCATCCGGTTAATGAGCACATTATCACGATCCAAACACAGACTTTGAACCAATTCTTTTACCTCCTCTTTTATCTCTTTCTTATCCTCTCTCCGTCGCTTCTTAATTTCGCTCACCCCTTCTTCCACTTCTTCTAATTTCTGCTTCACCTCTTTTATGTCCCGGTACGTCTCCTCAAGCTCGTCCTCTAAGGCTACCTTGACCGTTTCCATGTGCGTCCTCACCTGCCGGTCCTACGTCTCCATTACCTCTATCACCTCGTCCAACCTCGTTGTCAGTCCCTCACGTACCATCTGACATTCCCTCTTCGTCGCTACCAAGTCATTTTTTAGGTCAATTTGTGTCGCTTTTAACCCTCCTATTACCGCTGTGTTCTTCTTTACCTGGTCCGTTAGTTCTTTTTGTCCCTCTGTCAGTTGTTCTACTTCCTGCGTCAGGTCCTCTATACCCCCTTGCAATTTTACAGTCCCCTTTCTCACCTCCTTCTCCATGCGCTCCTTACAGTGCCTCACCTCCTCGCGCACTCCTCCGACCTCCTCACTCACACCTCTTCTGATCTCTTCTCCCATCACTTGCATCTCCTGCCCAGATGCCACCCTCATCTGCTCCATTTCCTCCCTGTGAGCATCCAGTTTAGTTTCTACCCCCATTCTGACCCCCTCTATCTGCTGCCCCATTTGTTTAACTTCCCTTTCCGCTTGGTCCCTCATGTCCCTCAATTTGCCTTCCATACTGTTTTCTAACCCCTCTAACCCCTTTTGCATCCCTTCCATTTGATTCTCTTGAGCGGCCATTCTGTTTTCTACCCCCATTAACCCCTCCTGTATTTCCCCTAATCTATTGTCTAATCCCTCTATTCTACTCCCTAACCCTCCGATCTGGGCCCCCATGTCATTCCTTAAACCCCCGATCTGGTTTCCCATGTCATTCCTTAAACCCCCGATCTGGTTTCCCATGTCATCCCTCAATTTCTCGCTATTGGACCCCATTACCCCCATTTGGTTTCCCATTACCCCCATTTGGCCCTGCAATCGCTCACTATCAGCCCTCATTTGCTCACTATTCTGGGCCATAAGGGCCTTCATTTGTATTAAAAACAGGTTCAAATCCACCGGTGGCGCTACCACGGTCGCGGGCGTGGTCGCCGTGGCCATGTGCGAGGCGCCATTTTGCGCGCCCGTAACCTCGTGCGCGACGACGCTATTTTGCGACCCTGCCACCCTCACTGCTTCGCTCGCCTCATGTCCCTCATTTTGGTCCTGGATCGACCCTGCCTCACTCTCCTCTACCGGAACCCAGCCGTCTTGGTCTGCCATAGCGCGACTTTCAAAATTCGGGTTTTTATATTTTTTTTTTGTAAAACACAATTAAATTTCGCTGTTACAATTTCGAGCGCGTGAAACGCGCTCCGGATCGAATCCCACTTCCCAACACAATGTTACAGACGCGGTTTTGGATGTTAGTTTACCGAGCGGTTTGGTATGACCGCGTCTGCACAGTTTACCCGATTCCACTCGAACGTTGGCCGAATCGCGCTACGCTAGATCAATGAAGGAAAGGACACAACGGCTGGGTTAAATGACACGACACCAGGGGTACAGTTCTCAAGACCTCCGGAGGAGGTTATAATATTTGTATGCAGAACGTTTTAGATTACACCGACAAGAGGTACAGCACAGGAAGGTGGGCACTTATTCACGGTCTTATCTTATTCCTGACAGACCACAGACAAACGGGACAAGACTGACTCACACAGGGATTGATGGCAAGGAGGGGCAGGTAGTCGATGGCTCAAGGTGCACCTTGAGCTCAGGGGCAGAATCGACCCGGTCCGGTCCAGAGATGCGGGGAGGTATCGTCGCGCTGGAGGTGGCGTCTGTTTCTCTTCAAGCTGGGGGCGCATCTGACGTCACCTCCGGTAAGTGGCTGCGTATATCCAGCGGGGAGTGACACGCCCTCGGCTCGTTAGCTCCGCCCAGATGGAATCGGCCCGCCGCTTCTTATTGGGTGCGGGGGGGTTACCGGGCTCCGCCCTTGACGAGGAGCTGACAGTCAGCCCCTTCGTGGTAACCCCGTCGGAGCACATGGGCAATGGCGGCCAACTAAGCCGGAGTGAGGACGCCCACTCCCCGCACCGCCGCCGCGCCGCCCCCGCTGTGGTTGTAGTTCCATGAGATGATGGGAGGATGCGGAGATGAGGTTGTGGGGAGGTATTGGGAGGTCCTAAACTCACTACTGGTGCCATACAATCACATTCTGGTGCAACGAAGAGTCAGAATTAATGGAAACGAGTCCTTAACTGACATAGACTAAGAATAACTAGCAAGATGTCCTATAGTTGTCTACGTGAGATGCGGTGAACCTGGGCACGACATTTAATGGGGGAAAAAGGGGAAGGTCGGGGCTACAGAGTGTTGTTTACAGACAATGGGACTAGGGAATGGGGGATTGGGGATAGTTGGGGAGTATTGGGGAAATAGGGGAATATTTACAAGCGGATATGGATGGAGGCCAAATCCCATATCCGCAACAATATATATATATATATATATATATATATATATATATTGTTGCGGATATGAGGATTGTGTTTTTTTATTGTGTTGTATTGTATAGTAAATTGTTGTAAATATCACCCTCTGTAAAATGTAATGATTCCTTGTAAATACCTCCGTAGTGCGAAGGTCAAAGGGCGTCTCGGTAGTTATTCCATAAACACCACATTGCAGGACACGATAAAACCCTTGTTCAGTAGCTTATATCTTATTATGTGTCTTAGGGTAAGGCTGTGTCTCCCATTAATTTAAATACTCCATTGCACCAAGTGAAATAAGAGTAGATCCCCTTTCATTTCATTTCAATGGCCAACTGCATTTTGGGCGGTTTTCTTCAACCACCATTGGCCACGAGGCAGGGTTGGGAAAGAAGGGCGTGTCTCCACCTCGTCATAGAGGGGAGGAGTGAGCCAGCCCCGAACAACCAACCGAGCACGAGGGGTTTGGTTTGAGAGGGCGGAGGAAGAGCATTTGGGGGAGGTTCGCAAAGGTTGAGGGGCGGGGCCTATATAACCCGCCGCGGGGGTGTCCCCCAAGGAGATGGGCTGGAGAGAAGTGTGAGAAAGGCTGAGCTGAGCTGCGTGGAGAGGTACACGAAAAGGAAGGGTCCAAGAGAAAGCCGAGGAGCTTTTACGAAGCAAGCTACACGAGAGATACAGCAGAGGAGTGCAGCCCCGTTTCAACCAGCCGCGTGAAGCCCTGACGGTGTGCGCTGTAAAGCGGATTTCAAGGAGCCGCCGGCCCCCCCGCTTCCCGCCCGGAGTGGACCCGCTCGCTGTGCCCTGTGATCCCACCTGCTCATCCTTTCCAGCCATTCCTGCCTGCAAGTTCCCCATTTTGCCTACGTGAGTTTGTTTTGTTTGTTCTGTCCTGGGTAGGAAACTAAGTCAGTATAAGCTAGTAATTTGCACTGTGTCACCTGCATCTCATGTCCCCTGTAAATAAACGTGACTGCTTTCTTTTTGCTTATGTGTGTAAATAATAATAAACCCAGTTACTCTTCTGTATGTCTTCTTCCTCTTTGCATTTGGTCGCTTTAGAGTTTTCCAGATTGAGTAGCTGTGGCGCGATACGGCCAACGTTTGGGTAAATCGGGTGAATCGGGGAAGAACAGTTCGGCCGCGGTTATACCTCCGCTCGGTAAAAATAACATCCTAATCCGCGGACCGTAACAATATATATATATATATATATATATATATATATATACTGTATATATACTGTATATATATATGTATATTGTTGCGGTTTTGAGAACCCACACTTGTAAATAAATATAACATCATTAAAGGTTAAAGGGAGCACCCCATAGATAGGCCACAAGCAACACGTAGGTCACCATAGGACTTCAGTTATTCCTTAGTATGTGTTTAGATAAGGCCATTTTCCAATAGTTGAATCTGCGTTGTGTCAATCAAATAAGAATAGGCCCCCTTGCGTTCATTCCGTCCATTTTGCCAGCCTCCCTCCAAGCGACGCCATTAAGCGCTAGCCATCGCCCTCGCCCTTTAGGGCCAGCGGCGTGTGCAACCTCGCTGGGCTTCCGCGCAAACCAGCAGCCTTCGCTGCCCTTGAGTTTGAGCTCGCTCAAACGCCGCCATAAGCCACGAGGTGAAGCCCAGAAAAAGGGGGTGGAGCGCCAGGAAGAAGGTGTGGCCACGTCACCCAACCATCAGGGCGGGGCCGGTAAGCCATAACCAGCCAACCAGGGCTGGAGGGACATCACCTGATAGGCGTGGCTTTTGGGCTCGCAGAGCGATCGCTGGCTGGATTATAAAAGCGAGCGCACAAAGCCCTTTTACAGGACTTATTGGGAGAGCGCACATTCAACAGGACTTGTTGGGAGAGCGCACTGGTAACAGCACTGCGAGGACGAATGCGCTTCATCGTGGGTTTTTTTTTTTTTTTTTTGTATACAGAGTCGAGGCTCGTGAAAGAGCTAACATTTATCAAAGAAACAAATCAAACAAACAAGCAAGCAAACAAAGTATATAAAAAGGGGAGCGGTCGACAAGATGGGGAGAGAAGGGGAGGAAGCACACAAGCACAACATTTGAGAGCAGGGACATTGGGAGATGTGTGGGAGGGAGAGGGCCTGGGGGGAGGCAGGATAGGTATAAAACGCAAGGACACCAAGGACTTCCAGGAAAGAAGACAAAAATCACCTCAAAAAAGTGGATTTGGGGTGAAATTAGCAGGGGTAGAAAAGATCAAGGTTTTGGATTGGGGAAGATAAGAGATGGTGGTGAACAGCCGTTTTAAAGACCTGGAGGGAGGAGTGGGATTGAAGAGAGTGAGGGAGTTTGTTCCAGAGGCGGGAGAAAAGAGGAATGAAGGAGTGAAGGTGAGCAGAGAGTCTTGATTTTGGCAGTTTAACCATAAGAGGGTTGCAGGCAGATCTTGTGCGACCTGTAGGAATATTTGGGGGACAGAGCCCAGAGAGAGCTGGGGGAGCAACGCCGGAGAGGAGTCGGTAGAAGACGGAAAAACCACCAACCTGCCTGCGGTGAGTAAGTGAAAGGCCCTCGGAGATAGCGTCATCGCGGGAGATTCCAATGATTCTGAACGCTTTGGTTTCAACAGCGTGAAGACGAGCTAGGTGTGAGGCAGGAGCACCAGCCCAGAGGGGAGAGCAGTATTCCATTGAGCTGCGGATGAAAGCCTTGTATGTGGTGAGGGGCTCAGGTGTGCCAAGGAAGGACTTCGCACGACGGAGGATGCCCAGTCGGCGACTGGCTTTGGAGGCCAGCTTGGAAATGTGGTTTTCCCAGGAAAGATCATGGCAGATAGTGAGACTCAAAAGCTTGAGTGACAGAACTTCTTGGAGAGGATTATTCAGAAAGTAGATGGGAGGGCTGTCTAGTCGGTCATTTCGGAGAGACATCGTAAGAGTGTGAGATTTGTCAGGATTGAAAGACATGTTCCACTTGTTTGCCCAGTCTGTGATTTTGTCCAGGTCTGCAGAGAGTGAGGAGGCTGCAGACTGCCGATCTGAGGGATGAGGAATGGAGCGGCAGAGAGTGGAGTCATCAGCAAAGAGATAGAGAGGATTTTCAAGAGAGTCAGAGAGATCATTTATGAAGACCAGAAAAAGCACAGGGCCCAGAACACTGCCTTGGGGAACTCCAGCCTGAACAGGAAGAGGAGATGAGAGAAACCCATTCAGGGCCACACGTTGACTACGACGAGAGAGGAAGTCCGCCAGCCATGCGTGGAGATTTCCATGGATACCAAAGGAGGAGAGTTTGGTGAGCAGAGCGGGGTGCCAGACCGTATCGAGGGCACATGATATGTCGAGGGAGACAGCTCTAATTTCCTGTTTGGCATTGAGGACCTCCATCCATTGTTGAGACAGCAGAAGCAGCATGTCCAGAGTAGAGTGACCTGGTCTGAAACCAAATTGATGATCAGAGATCAAGCCATTGGAGAAGAGGAAAGATTTCATATCCGAAGCAATGATGGATTCCATGACTTTGCTGATAATTGGGAGAAGGCTGATTGGTCTGTAGTTGCTAGGATCTGTTTTTGCACCTTTTTTGTGCAAAGCGGTGATGTTGGCTGATTTCCAAGCAGATGGCAGTTGACCTTGAGCAAAAGAGAGGGTGAAGAGAACAGAGAGAGGGAGTGAAAGAGCAGAAGAACAGGATTTTAGGACCCGTGGGCTGATGCCGTCAGGTCCAGTTGCAGAATCAGAGTCGAGGGTTGACAGAAACTTTTCCACCTTGTCAGGAGGAAAGGACACGGAGTCCAGGAGCAGCTGGGTACGGCTGGGTACGGTGGGTACAGAGAGGGATGGGTTTGGGACACAAGATTTGGAGGCAAACACAGAGTTGAGGCATTCAGCTTTTTCACGTGCGGAGTCAGCTGTGTAGCCGTTTGAGGTAAGGGAGGGGATGGAGGGTGAACAAACACCAGAAACAGATTTGACCAGATGCCACCAGGATTTGGAAGAGGGAGACAGATAAGAGAGTTCGGTCTTGAGAACGGAGAGATATTGTTTCCTGGCTCTCCTGAGGGTGGACACACACTTGTTTCGGGCTTTGTGAAAGGAAATGAGATTTCCTTCCGTTGGATTTGCTTTCCAGGAGACGAAGGCAAGTTGTTTCTGGGCAACAGCCTCACCACAAGATTCCGTGTACCATGGACGGGAGGAAGGGTATGACAACTGAAGACGAGATGGGATAAAAGATGGGTTAAAATGGGATGGACGAGATGGGTTGAAAGGACTTGCACAATTTGCACTTGTGCACAGGACATTGGAGAGGAGGCGTTTGGCGCGAGTCGTACAAATATTAAGTACGCCGCCAGGATACCAGCCTTCCGCCCGTGACATAATTGTCCGTTTGCGTTACACTGTGAAGAGCTGCCTGCCGGGTTTTCCATCGCCTGGACCGGAGCCTGACTGGAGCCTGGACGCGCTGGTGACCATCAACCTGTTCCTCTCCAATCCCCGTGTGAGTGACTGTGTGTGAGACGGGCCCGTTTGTCCAGGGAATAACTTAAGCCTGTAATTAAGACTGCCCTGTGTACTTCTCCTTCCTCTTTCTATCTTATACATTTCTTTCGTTTCCTCTTCTTTCTGTACATTTGTAATAAATTGCCTTGTTCTTCCTGGTTTCCTCTTATCCGATCGCATCAGTCTTTTCTCTCATTGGGTAAGCGTGGCACGATTCGGAACCGCTATAATCGGGTCTAGTCGCCTGTTTACAGCTTGGATCACGGGTTGCTATCCGCTCAGCATATTCCATCCATATCCGTGATTCGAGCGGGAGTTAATCCCTCGTTTCCGGTCGGCGTTAGTAATTAGGCAGTAGTGAATCCCTAGGCCTAACAAACCCTACCTAACGCCATGCCGGGAAGGACGTTATAACTTCCAGGACTCGCGTCGGCCAGATAAAAGACAAGGGGACTAACCCCCCCCCCCCCCCTTGATAAGGGGAGAGCCGACGTCGGAGATCCGTAACAATATATATAGATACATCAAAGGACACAGAGCTGGTGTTATAGTCCATTATTTTTAGGCGAGTTATATGAGGCAACCCGGCGGAAAAGTTTATCGTTTTTATACTTTGCACACATACAGTATAATCATCATTGCTTACTGTCTGAAAGTTCCTGAAAAATCCAATGTCAGCAACTTTGTCAAATGTCACACCAAACATGCCTACCCTTTTAACGACTGCGGCAGAAGAATTTTTGGAGGTCGGTTTGCTGGGAAACAAATATTGTTAATTGTTATTGCCTTTTTTGTGTGTTGGCAGGCTTGAAAAATGGCAGAAGATTGCTTGTTCTGTGATGAAAGTTTGAACCAGGGTTCCACTTGTGCTGTTTCAAGACGACTTCAAACCATTATTGAGAAAAGTTTAGAGTATGGAGATAGGCTGCATACTAAGCTCACAGACTGTTCCTCAATTGTTGTGCATACAGACTGTCGGAAGTATTATACCCATCCAGGATCCAAAAAGAAACCTTCCAGCACAGACAAACCAACATCAGAAACACCCCGGTCTACGTTCTGCCATGCGAGAATTTGATATCAAGACTGACTGCGTCTTCTGTGGCAAGGAAGCCAGCACAAGGGTTGAAAAGAACAAAGGAGCTAATTTTCGGAGGGAAATCTGTGAAGTCAGAACCATTGAAATGAGAGACAAAGTGATTGCCCGAGCTCTTCAAAGAGGGGATGAGTGGGGTGAGGTTGTTCTAGTCCGGGCAGAGAGTGTCATAGATTTTGTGGCAGCTGAAGCAAAGTACCACAACAAGTGCTATTCAAGATACTTTTCTGACAAGATCTCTGATAAAAGTCAAGGTCGTCCAGAGGATGAAGAAAAGCAGTATGCGTTCAACAAGCTTTGTGCATATCTGTGTGAGAATGATGAATGTCAATATTCTATTGCCGAGCTTGAAGAAAGAATGAATGAAGAAGGCAACCAGGCATACAGCAGGAAACATTTTAAAGAAAAACTACTGGCAAACTTTGGAGACAATCTCACCATAACTGAGTTACCAGGGAAGAATGGAGTGGTGAGTTTCAGAGACAATGCACAGAAGATCCTTCATAACAAGTGGTACACAGATAAAGCGTCTGACACAATGACTGAACGAAAACGGATAGTTGAGACGGCAGCAGCAATTGTCCGAGAGGATGTCAGGTCGTAAATCTTCGATGGTGAGACCTATCCAGCAGCGAATTCTTTGGAAGAAACAGCTGGTAAGATGGTTTCCAGAAACGCTGAAATGCTTCGTTGATGGTGTCACTCAACCACGCAAAAGAAGAAACAAAAACTCAGACAGAAAGTCAGCAACTATCCAGCATGCTATCATGTTTGCAAACCGCCCAAGATCCTTTGTGTCACCAATCCTGTTGAGTGTTGCGGTGTACATACATCGTAAATATGGCCATAAGGATCTCATCAATCTGCTGCATCATACTGGATTAGCAGAGAGCTACGCTGAAGCACTCCGATACGAAAATTCCCTTGTCCTGGACTCATCAGCTCCTGACAACACATTGACAGAGGGATTCATGCAACTTGCATTCGACAATGTTGATTTCAACACCAACACCCTTGATGGTCATAACACATTTCACGCATTGGGGGGTATTGAGTGCATCACCCCTTGGAAGGAACACACCAGTGCCAAGGTGCAAGGAAAATTTACTTGCAGGTGTCATTGGCACTTTTGGAAATGTACCCATCAGAACATGCAAAAAGCCAGAAACACTTGGACTGCAACGAATCGCAGTCAGAAGCCTGTCTCTGTGTCCTGAGGAAGCATCTCAATCCTTGGTGAGGGCCATGAAGTTGGACTCTTTGTGGATGGCAGGCTGTGCCATGGAAATACTACCAAGGCCATCATGGGCTGGTTTCATGGAGGAAGCAATGCAAAATTCAGGACTGTTTGCAGTCAGTTCGGTTGATGCACTTCCATTCATAAACCTTGACCCAACCAAACCAAGTGCCATCTATACAGCTCTGATGTTTGCTGTTGATGAGTGCAAGAAGAACAAAGCCTGGTGCGTCGTGAAGTTTGATCAACCATTGCATCAAAAAGCTTCAGAAATCGTCGCAGCATCATCAGAAGACTTCGGAAATGTCATTGTGAGGCTCGGTGGTTTCCATCTGTTGGTGTCTTTCATGGGAGCAGTTGGCAATATAATGGCTGGGAGTGGACTTGAGCAACTGTGGAGCACTGTGTATGCTCCTTCATCTGTATCACACATGGTCACAGGCCACGCATACTCGCAAGCACTCAGAGCGCACTTTCTGACTCAAGAAGCATTGGCAACTATTCTTCTGAAGACCTCAACACTACTTGATGGCACTTGCAAAGAGAGTCTTCGTCAACTGTATGCAAGTCTTTTGGAAGGTTCTGATCTTGAAGAAGCCTTCTCCTCTGAAGACGTTGCAAAACTGTTTGATCACATACAACAAATCTGCAATCAAATGAAGGATAGCAACAGAACAGGTAAACTGTGGATTCAGTACTTTGAGCTTGTGCAGATCATTAGACTGTTTGTCCGTGCAGAGCGAACAGGCGACTGGCATCCTCATCTATACACCGTCAAACAGATGCTTCCCTACCTGCATGCTGCAGGACATCTTGCCTATGCCAAGTCTGCTCACCTGTACGTGCAGCAGATGGAAGAGCTTAACTCAGAGGTCCAACACTTGTTCGTGGAGTCCGGCTACTTTACAATCCGCCGCTCAGACAAACTTTGGGGTGGAGTGTGGTCTGACATGACCATAGAACAGGTGTTGATGAGGGCCATGAAAACATCTGGAGGATTCACTCGAGGAAGAGGGATATCTGACAGCACCCTTGCCCGGTGGATAAAAGCACTACGTTTGACAGTTGCGCTCTGCAACAGCCTTGAAGACTTTGCAGGTGTTGTTCATGAAACATCAGAACAACACAAAGAGCTTCGACCCTCAAGACAAACCAAAGACAAAAACGACGTGGACTGCTTCATCCAATGGTTAACTTCTCATTCACCCTTTGAAGCCAAGCCTGCCAACATGCTGGTCAGTTTGTTAACAGGAGTGATTGCTGATGAATCTGTCAACTGTGACAATGCACTCAGAGTGGGGATTGGTTCCCAAAAGGGCATGATCGGCAAAACTTATGCTGAAGTGAAACTGCAATGCAAAAACAGAGTCAAATCCCTTGTCTCCATGAACAACTCAGTGAAGATCCGAGGGAAAGAAGTGGTTGTTCAGCCACAACAGATGCTGAATCTTATCCTCTCAATTCTGGACTCAGAATCAAATTTAGCAACATACATGAAGCATGAGCTTGTGCCATGACCACCATCTCTGGTTGATGTCAATTCATTGAGACGACCCTCAAAAGCTGCATTAGCATCACTTCTGTTGTCACTTCTTCCACCTGGGCCTGCTGACGTGCCTCACGACCCACTTTATGTCATTAATGGAGGTCACCTTCATTGTGTTGTATGGCCGTGCCCAGCGACATATGCAGAGATCTGTCAGACATACGTGAGGCATGTTCCCACTCACTATGGAATGACTGCAACTGTGGTTTTTGATGGTTATGCTGGCCCTCCCTCCACAAAGTCAGAGGAGCAGAGGAGACGAGCAGCAAAGCGCACATCTGCTGACATTGACGTAGCTGGTCATATTAAAGCTACTGTGTGCCAGGCTGATTTTCTTGGGAATTCACACAACAAGAAAGGACTCATAAAAACTCTCAGTGAATGTCTTCAAGCTGCTGGCATTGATGTGAAACAAGCAGTCAGCGATGCAGACACTCTGATTGTGTCCACAGCCCTCCATCACACGACAGAGGGCCAGCCAGTGGTAGTCTTAGGAACTGACACTGACCTCCTCGTGATCCTCGTGGCCAGAGCACCTTCTGATTGCAACATCTGTCAGGTCAATACTATTACTGGGCACAGTAAAGCCCCACAGAAAGTATTCAGTGTGTCTGCCATCCAGCAAGCTCTTGGAAACTTGAAGGACAACTTTCTGTTTCTTCATGCTGTAACCGGCAGCGAAACAACATCAGTGCCGTATCAGCAAGGAAAAAAGAAAGGCTACAAAGTACTGAAATCAAATGACCACCTGGCACAGACTGTGACAGTCTTCAACATCCCAGAAGCAGACGCAGAGGACATTGCAAAGGCTGGTGAAGAATTTTTGCTGCCACTGTATGGTGGTTCACCTTTCAACAGTTTGGATGATTTCAGACTCGCAGCGTTCAAGAAAAATAATGCCAAAAACTCGACAAACAGTGTTTTCCAAATGGCAAGCCTGCCACCAACCAGTGCAGCTGCTCGTCAGCATTCCTTCAGGACCTACTGCCAGGTTCAGCAGTGGATGGAAAACAACATTGATCCAAACAAATGGGGATGGATTCTGTCCAATGGTTCCCTTCTGCCAGTGCCAACGGATTTGCCTTCAGCACCGGATAAACTGAAGCGCATTGTGTCATGCAAGTGCAAGGCTGGCTGCACTGGTGGTTGTGGCTGTCGAGGAGTAGGTATGCCTTGTTCCGTCATCTGTAACTTTATGGGGCTAACATGCAACAATGCATTGGAACTGAATGACTTGGAAGACTGATCAAGAATGTTTTGTGAATTTTTAGTTTTCAGTACGTTTTCAGACTGAAAAATCACTATTTCAAGCTGACATCAGCACAAATATAACATCATGTATGATTATTATGTTGTTAAAAATGGGTATGATTATGAAGATAAATGTGTTTACTTTCATTTTTATGTGATTAATGCACCAATAATAATAATTAGTATTTGAAAGGCATTGGATAATCTATCCATAAAATGAATGAATGAATGATCGTTTTAAGGCCATTTTCCCCGCTGGAGCGGGGGTTAGCCTTGCGGGCCCCATGACAATCATGGTTCCCTGTTTGAGGCAATGTTTTTATGGCCGGATGCCCTTCCTGACGCCAACCCTTGGTCGCCTCTTACGATGCGCAGGGATACGGTGTACCTATTCTAAACCGGGGTACACACCGGGATCATTCATCCCAGCAAGCTGGTACTCAATTTGCCGACCTCGGAAGGATGACAGGCTGAGTCAACCCCGCTGGCGTTAATTCAGCGATTGACCGGGATTCGAACCCAGGATCCGAGGATCCCAAGCCGGCACCCTAACCGCTAAGCCAACACCAGGGATAATCTATCCATACCCTCTAAATATCCGACACACGATTCTATTGCGGAAATAGCTTAAAATGAATGCAATAAATAATTTTGTTGCTGACACTGGATGTTTCGGGAACTTTCACAGGATAAAGTTTGGCCCCTCTTCTTTTTGTGTGCGAAAAATGAAAACTATAACCTTTATCCCCACCCCAATACCTCATTATACTGGACTATTAATTCAAGTAAACCATTTTGCATGTCCCAAATCCGGATCTGCAGTAGACTGCATAAGTGTTCACATTTTGATGCCACCTGAGTTTATTTCATGATACTTTCAAATCAAACTTAATATATAGTCTTCACAAAGTACTCCAAAGTTATAAAGCTAAAAAAATGCAGATAAAATGTGAATAAGTTGGATTAACAGAGAAAATCAGATGATTCTCAGTTGCATAAGTATTAAATCCTTCGCTTAATGAACCCGAAATCACTTCAGGAGCAAATTATTTGTTAGAAAGGTTACAAAATAAGTGTAATAGGTTTCAACTTCATGTAATCAGTGGTTTAACTTAAAAATTGAGCTCCCTCACTTATTGAAGGAGTTTTAAGGTGCAACTCACTTGGTCAACCAACAATGCCAACATGAAGACCAATGAGCTTCCAAAGAGGTCAGACAAAGTGGTGAAGAAGTACCGTTCAGGAGAGGGTTACAAGAAGATTTCAAAGTCACTCATTATCCCTTTGAGTATGGTGAGATCATCATTAGGTAGTGGAAGATGTATCATATCACCTAGAATCTACCCAGATCAGGTTGCCCACCCATCCAAACTCAGCAGGCGGGCAAGCAGGAAACTGGTTTGGGATGTAACTGTAAATCCAACAATGACTTTGAAAGATCTACAAGGCTCTATTTGCCGTTTGAATATTATCCAAAATGGGGGTCAGTGTTCCATCAATCAACAATATCCCATTCCATTCACAAAGTTGGCCCCTGGGCAGGTGATAAGAAAGAAGCCATTACTGAAAAAGACGCATCTAAAAGCTGGTATGGAGTTTGCGGAAAAGCATCTTAATCACCCCCAAATATACTGCAGGCATGTTCAGAAAACAAAAAAACGGAACTTTTTGGTCTAAATTCAAAGCGTTTTATCTGGCGAAAGCCTAACACTGCACATCACCCAGTCAACTCCATCCCTACTGTCAAGCATGGTGGTGGTAGCATCATGTTATGGGGCTGCTTTTCATCAGCTGTTCAGGACAGAAGGGACCTTGATGAAAACCTGCTTGAGTCAGCCATTAATCTGAAACTGGGTAGGAGATTCACATTTCAGCAGGCCAATGATCTGAAGCACAACGCTGAAGCCAAGTCCTGACCTGAACCAGATTGGACATATATGGCAAGACTTGAAGAATGCAGTCCATTGACAATTCCCATCAAGCTTTGCAGAACTAGAGCAATTTTCACATGAAGAATGGGCAAATAATTTCACCATCTCACTGTGCAAAGCTGTTAGAGGCAGTCATTGCTGCTACAGGTGCTTCCTCCAAGTACTGAATGAAGGGGGGCTGAATACTTTTTCAACCTGTGAATTTTAATTTGTACATGTTTTTTACAGGTATTCCTGACATGCATCCTCCTTCAACTATAAGTGTTTAGGATGATCTTTTCAGTTGTAAATAAAAAAGTTAATTTGGAAAAATTGTTTCTACATAATTCGTAATTCATCTAAATGTTTCATTATTGGTAGAGGTGAATACTTTTGCATGCCGCTGTGCATGTACACAGTATTGCAATGTAATAGTCACCCACTAGGCGGTGTCATGAAACAGGCCAACACTCATAACAGCTCCCTTTTTAACATTACTGATATCTTATAATGCAATTTATTATACTGCCCTTTTGGAAAGAGATGTAAACCGGTAATACAACAATTTAAATATTGGAAAATGTTACCTCTAGGTAAGCACAATTTCAGCATACCAAATTTATTCAAATACATTATTAGCCCCCATTGGACTTAGTCCGAAACGGGGGCTTATGGATTGAGTCTCGTACGTCCGTCTGCAACAATATCTCAGAGATATAAGGACTAATGTTATCCGTACTTGGCCCACAGCCAATACATGATGGCGTACATATGCACATCATTTTGTTTCGAGATCAGGTCCAATATGGCCGACTGGTGGCCATTTTGTTACTTAAACGTGTCCCCAACCATTTCTCGGACATGCAAGGACCGAGTTTGTTCAAACTTGGCACAAAGGCAATACATGAGATAATACATATACAGAAGATTTTGTTTTGTAATCCGACTAAAGATGGCTGACTGGCGACCTTTAACTCCATACAGCAAAATTACTAGAACCACAGGGGCTATGACATCCTTGTTTATTGTACACAGCTCCTTTCCTATTCCATCTCCAGGTGCTGCTTGACACACGCCATAAGGGAGTACTCCGATTTCACTCTGTTTGTTTGTTTTCTTGTTTTTCTGGGTGATATCCAGCCATCCTTTGAACTGGAAAGCTGAAATTTGGGCACAATAGTGAGCACATGCTTTGGCAAAAACTGTATTTTTGATTAATCAATTAATTGATTAATTACTTAATTATTATCGATTTATTAAGTACTTATTTATTTCCTTTCTCATCTGGGCAATATCTGAGGCACCTTTTGATATAGGAAGCTGATATTTGGACACGACAGTGACCAAGTGATTTGGCTGTAAAGGGTATTTTTGATTTATTGATTCATCAATTAATCGATAAATTGTTTACTATTTCGATTAATTAGTTAATTCATTAATTTTCAAAATGTTAGACTTTCAAAGAGTTGGATGAAACGGTGGTGGTTTAGGTATGCTATTAGCCAATTGACTAATAAATTAATTATTTTATGACTATTATTTATTTAAATTACACAATTAATCAATTAATTACTGTATACTGCTTCGTCCCCATTCCATCTCCATGTGCTGCATATATTCTTTATTTAGAATGTCTTTTATTTATTTATTTCGCATTGGGGTGGTGTACTTTAAAAGTATGTCGACTTGTTTATTTATTGGGGAAAGAAATTGACTCCTGTTCCTCTGGCAAAATTATAACATAGGACTATGCCAGGCGCTGAATAGTTCAACCATAACAGTCACATCAAAGTAATAAATGTGCTTGCTGTTACTGTTGTGAGGGAGGCTCTTTGACCTCGGCTGGTGTTGAGGGTGTGCTGCTGGTCCTCCCGGCTGGTGTCTTGCGATGCTCGAGCTGCGCCTTTCCTCCACTAGCCCATTCAAGGGCAGTCCATAACAGGGAGGTGGTGCTGACTCGGCCACTCTCAGGTCCACGTGACTGTGGCGATACAGGGCACCTTCCACATTCATGAAATAGGAGCGCAGGGCAACTTGTTTCACACCAGTTCCTACCTTCCGGGAAGCGGTTTAATGCAGATGTACTCACCAACATTCAGCTCAGGAAAGTCTTTGACACACCCAAGGTGACTCTCCAAGAGTTTTGACGCAAGGTGAGTTTTGACGCAGTTTCTCCAAGATACCTGGGATGACACAAGGCTCGAGGAAGTTGTTGGCCACAGATAAGGACGTCTTCAGCCTCCTTGACATCAAGCACTGCGCTTGCTGAAAATTACATAAGAAAAAAGTAAGAAAATTACTTGCACTGCACTTGCACGGCAAAGACACTGGGCTTGCTAAAAATGGCAATGAGTGGCTTGTGATCAGCCTCTGCCATGATCACTTCCTGGCCATGCAGGTAGTATGGGAAGCATCGACAGGCAAACACTATTAGTCAGGTTCACTATGTTTTTTCGTTCCAAATTTTTGGAGATGAGCAAAACTATGCATTTTTGGAATATTCAGAGCATGAGGAATCCAAAAATTCATGTTGGCATTTGGGTAGACACCTTTGCGAAAATGACACTCAGGACAGTGATGAAGATCTGTAAACGCATATTCCTGAACGGTATAGACCTAGTAGATCCTGTGTATAGGACTTATAGTTCAATGTGATACTAACAAGGCTGCTTTCTTGCTTTATAAACCCATACCTATAACTTCAAAGGACTTGCAATAATCATGTATTATGTAATACAGTTATATCACAAATATAAAGACAATGGTTTTCAATTACCTTTGTTTGTTGCTTTTCTATAATCCTGAGCACTATTTTGAGGCCTTTATTGGATTGCTTGACCCAGAAAACATAGGATTAGCATATTTAATTAAGTTTCTAGGTTGACCAGAAGCCGAGATAGCGCAAAATATGTATTTTATGGAGGCCATTTTGAAAATCCAAAATGGCGGCCATGCAGGTGTCTGTGCAAATGCCAACATTGATTTTCGGATTCTCCATGCTCTGATGATTCCAAAAATGTACAGGTTTGCTAATCTCCCAAAATTTTGAACGAAATTATATTTGTTAACATAGTGAACCTATCTCAAGCATCCTTTTTCGATCTGTACATAGTTTTGCTACATAAATGTTAACACCCTTCATGCAAATGCAACTGGTTGTCCCTCCTGCAAGAGACAGCACCTTGGCTTTAGTCACTTTGCATGGTGACTGGCTTTGAGATGTCATAGTGCCTTAATTCAGGCACGGTGGTGACCAGGTGCTTTATTTCATGCACGGCAGCATCGTCTTTCGGTAGCCAGTCATATCGTGAATTTGGCCAGGTAGGTCACAAAGCCAATGAAACATTGGACCGCCTTCACGTCTGTTGGGTGTGACATTTCCAGGATAGCTCTTGCCTTTTCAGGATGAGTTTTCGGACCATTTGAAGACAGTATAATATGTCAATGGAAACGGACCTTTCTCACCTTGAACTGCAGCTTCTTCAGTCCAAGTCTTAGTTTAACCTGCCTGCAGTAATCCATCAGTGCCAGTAACTTATCAGTGCCAGTAATCCATCAGTGCCAATACATATCACGTGCCTTCGATACGGTCTGGCACCCAGCTCTGCTCACCAAACTCTCCTCCTATGGTATCCATGGAAATCTCCATGCATGGCTTGCGGACTTCCTCTCTGGTCGTAGTCAACGTGTGGCCCTGAATGGATTTCTCTCAACTCCCCTTCCTGTTCAGGCTGGAGTTCCCCAAGGCAGTGTTCTGGGCCCTGTGCTTTTTCTGGTCTTTATCAATGATCTCTCCGACTCTCTGGAAAATCCTCTCTATCTCTTTGCTGATGACTCCACTCTCTGCCGCTCCATTCCTCTACCCTCAGATCGGCAGTCTGCAGCCTCCTCACTCTCTGAAGACTTGGACAAAATCACAGACTGGTCAAACAAGTGGAACATGTCTTTCAATCCTGACAAATCTTACACTCTTACTATGTCTCTCCGAAAAGATTGACTGGACAACCCTCCCATCTACTTTCTCAACAATCCTCTCCAAGAAGTTCTGTCGCTCAAGCTTTTGGGTCTCACTATCTGCCATGATCTTTCTTGGGAAAACCACATTTCCAAGCTGGCCTCCAAAGCCAGTCACCGACTGGGCATCCTCCGTCGTGCGAAGTCCTTCCTCGGCACACCTGAGCTCCTCACCACATACAAGGCTTTCATCCGCAGCTCAATGGAATACTGTTCTCCCCTATGGGCCGGTGCTCCTGCCTCACACCTAGCTCGGCTTCACGCTGTCGAAACCAAAGCTTTCAGAATTATTGGAATCTCCCGCGATGAAGCTATCTCTGAGGGCCTTTCACTCACTCACCGCAGGCAGGTAGGTGGTCTTTCTGTCTTCTACCGACTCCTCTCCGGCCTTGCACCCCCAGCTCTCTCTGTGCTCTGTCCCCCAAATATTCCTACAGGTCGCACAAGATCTGCCAGCAACCCTCTGATGGTTAAACTGCCGAAATCTCGGCTCTCTGCTCACCTTCACTCTTTCATTCCTCTTTTCTCCCGCCTCTGGAACAAACTCCCTCACTCCCTTCAATCCCACTCGTCCCTCCAGGTCTTTAAAACAGCTGTTCACCACCATCTCTTATCTTCCCCCATCCAAAACCTTGATCCTTTCTACCCCCGCTAATTTCACCCCAGATCCACCTTGTTTGAAATTCCAACTTCTTTCCTGGAAGTCCTGGCAGTGTCCATATGTTTTATACCTCTCCCACCCCCCCCCCCCCCTTCCCATGCCCCCACCCCCCAATGCCCTCTCCCTCTCACAGATCTCTCGATGTCTCCATGTCTCTCGGTCCCTGCTCTCAAAATAATGTTGTGTTTGTGTGTTGTGTTGTGTTTGTGTTTGTTGTGTTGTGTTTGTGTTTGTTGTGTTTGTTGTGTTGTGTTTGTGTGTCCTTCCTCCTCTCTCCCCATCTTGTCTACCGCTCCCAATGTTATATGTTTTATGTGTCGGTTTGTCTTTCTGTGTGATTAATGTTCGCTCTTTCACGAGCCTCGATCTTGTATACAAAAAAACAAAAAAAAAACAACTTTGCGTCATGTTCGCGGTCTGCTTCGTCATCTTTGTCCCCACAGCCAACAATGAGGATGTCAATTGCTTCTCAGTCTTTTTCACAATGACTATGTTACTTATCCAGTTTGTTGTGACCATCTGCTTCATGTCTATTGTGCCTTCATGGTGGACTTCAGCTGTGCCTACATGGCGGACTTCAGCTGTGCCTTCATGGTGGACTTCAGCTGTGCCTACATGGCGGACTTCAGCTGTGCCTTCATGGCGGACATCGTGCCTTCATGGCTATGGGCATATTGCTTGGGTTGCACTGGACTGGACAAATACTGGCGTCCATTTCAAAATGTACCGGCTCTATTGGCCCAATGAAAACATCGTTGTATGCGCTTATCAGTTGTTGTTTGTTCAAGGAGACAGTCAGCTGGTGCTCCATTTTGCGCAGCTCAGCAGGGACAATGAAGTGCATCAGTCCCAAGCGCTTACATGTGGAGCCTGACAAAATGGGTTTCTGGGTGGCCTTCACAATTTAAATCTCAAGCTTGTGTGTTCGTCCACATATTACACACTTTGTTTTGGAAGTCCAAATGACTTCATCAGCTCGCCCGAATACAACTCCAGTCTCGTGTCACTTGGTAAGAGTTGGGCTTTAGGTGCTAGAATCATCTTGTTTTTTCAGCTCATTACATCACATGTTGCCCCACTGCCCCAGAGTCAAGCTGGCATTGCTGTATCTTGTTATGCAGTTGTAGTGTGATAAACCATTTTTTCCTCTCTCAACCTCACAGCACTGATACACTCACTTGTGTAAATGACATGCCGCTGTTATTGTCTTCCTAATCAGATTCAGTATTCTCCACCCTGTGTAGCTGCTCTGCTGTGGGCCTTCTAATGCTTTCCAAACACTAACGACATTCCCCTGTTCAAAAAGCAGATTTTTTTACTTCCTCAAAAACTCTTGGACTATTCTCTCTTTCTTCACTTTTCTATCAATGCAGCTCTTTTATTTAAGACCTGGCGTCGATGAGGACTATATAGTCCGTGATTGGAGCCTTCGACATAAAAATAAAAAAATACAATTTTTGTATTTGCAAAAAATACAAAAATACAAAAAATAAATGTAGTTATCAATTTGAATTGTTAAAGTTTTTTTTTTTTTTAAAGTAACATTTGATTTATTTTTTTTTCTTTACAGTTCGTCTACAGTAATACCTCTTCGGTAATACAAGTTCACCCACATCAGTAGATCTAACTTCAGTAAGTTAGTTAAACTTATTAACTTCAAACTTTGCTTTGATTATTTTAACGTTTTGCAGCCATTAACTGTAGCTTTTAACGTATGTGTAAAAGGTTACGTGTGGTTACATGTAAATTTACATCTAAGTGATGGTAAGAGAGTGACAAATGGAGGAATCAAAAACGACTCCCCAAACTCCATCAGATTTATCAAACTAAAAGAAAGTTAGCCTGGCTTTGGCATGGCTTCTGTTAAATTTAGCCATAAACCCAGACCACATGTTACATTTAGCCATTAGCCCAGATCACATGTTAAATTTAGATCTTGGACCAGATCACATGTTAAATTTAGCCATAAGCCCAGATCACATGTTAGATTTAGCCATAAGCCCAGATCACATGTTAAATTTAGCCATAGGCCCAGATCACATGTTAAATTTAGCCATCAGCCCAGATCACATGTTAAATTTAGCCATTAGCCCAGATCACATGTTAAATTTATATCTCGGACCAGACCACATGTTAAATTTAGCCATAAGCCCAGATCACATGTAAATTTAGCCATAAGCCCAGATCAAATGTTAAATTTAGCCATAGGCCCAGATCACATGTTAAATTTAGCCATTAGCCCAGATCACATGTTAAATTTATATCTCGGACCAGACCACATGTTAAATTTAGCCATCAGCCCAGATCACATGTTAAATTTAGCCATTAGCCCAGATCACATGTTAAATTTATATCTCGGACCAGATGTTACGTGTTCCTCCCCGACCTCCTGGTCTCGGTGTACCTCCGAACCCTGGGAGGAATCACGGCAGAAAAATATATACTACTCCGTGTCGAAATCAACAAGGAAACCACACCAATGGGGATAACAAACCAATAATATATTTAAAAACCACACAATAATAATATTACCAATAATGATGGCAAATCCAGACAATCAATATATCTTAGGTTGGTACCAACACTAAGTCACATAACTCACTGCGTTCCCGGTGACTGGAACAAAAACCCCTCAATGTCTCTATAACTCAACGGAGATGAGGCGACGGGGCGATGGCAAGTAAGGAGGTGTAGGCAAGGCGTGGACTGTCACGTGATCCACGCCAACAGCAAACGGGCAGTGGAAAAGGAGCTCCCAAGGACGCGATCCAGACGTGCACATGCACCGTTCAATCCGCGAACCGCAGTGCAATCTTCAAGTGCCGCTTTATTGCACAGCCGTCCCCGGCAAGCCACCGGAGGATAAGCCCAGCCGACGTGACAAAAAACCTTTTCCGATGAAGCTAGCGCGCGGGGCGAAATGGCGGACGGCTCTCACTCGAGCCGCGGCCTTGCGGCGAAGATTCTCCGGAACCTCACGCCTGTACCTGACTTCGCAGGATCTTCCACAACTCCAGCGATAACACCGATCGCACGAGATTCCTCTCAAGGACTCAAAGTCCCCTTGCCATGTACGCTCAATCACGCTAGGTACGGAGCTTCTTCAGGACGCCTCATTTTTCCCTGTCCTCACGCTTCATGTCTATGTCTATTCTTCATGTCTATTCTCCTTTACCGCCTTTTTCTTCCGGGTCGGTTTCCTGTATCATTTTACGTTAACCTTTTTAACTTTAGATAGCTGTTCCTGAATACTAAACCTTTTGAGAATAATAATACTACATGATATCAGAAACATGTCAAGTGGGTGAAAACCACAACAGCGGAAGTGACGAATCCGTAACACTTCCCCCCCTCAAGAAAGAAAGTTTGAACACAGCGAAAACTCTCTTTGCATGCAAACTCTTTAAACAAACAAAAATAAACTCACAACCCCAAATCACCAATTCCCGTGAGCAGCAATTAATAGCTCCCAAAAATAAAGCAACAAACTTCGAACAACCCACAGAGATTTCCAACATTAATTGACTCTGGACAAAGCGTCAGCCACGACATTGTCCCTGCCCTTTACATGTTCAATTTCCAAGTTGAACCCCTGCAAAGCCAAACTCCATCTCATTAACCTCTGGTTTTTATTTTTCTTTTTTTGAATGAAGGTTAAGGGGTTGTGATCCGTGAAGACTTTTATGGGAAAGGACGTAATTCCTAGATACACCTCATAATGCTGCAGCCCTAGCAGGAGAGCCAGGGTCTCTTTCTCCACGGTGGCATAATTTGCCTGATGTTTGTTGAACTTCTTGGAGTAGTCGCACACCGGGTGATCCACTCCCTCCTCATCTTCTTGTAATAGGACTGCCCCAGCCCCTACATCACTTGCATCGATGGCCAACTTGAAAGGTGCTTGAAAGTCCGGGGCTGCTAGGGCCGGAGAGCTCATTAATATTGCTTTGACGTGGGCAAAGGCCGCCTGACATTTGTCATCCCAAACAAATTTGGTTTCTTTTCTCAGAAAACTCGTTAAAGGGGCTACCACATCAGAAAAATTCCTACAGAACCGCCGGTACCAACCCGCCATACCTAAGAATCTCATCAGCTCTTTCTTCCCTTTTGGGACTTGGAAGCGATCAATGGCTTCTATCTTGGCTGTCACCGGTTGCACCTGACCCTGACCTACGACATGGCCGAGGAACACCACCTTTACAAACTCACTCTTAGCTAAGTTGATGGTCAACCCTGCCTCGGTCTTTTTCTGAAAAAATGCATGGATTTGTTTAATGTGGTCTTCCATGGTCACGGTGTGGATGATGACATCATCCAGATAAGCCTCCACCCCCTCAAGGTCTGCAATGAGCTTATTAATCAGCCGTTGAAATGTAGCCGGCCCGTTTTTCAATCCAAAGGGAAGAACCTTGTACTGATACAACCCATTTGGAGTGACTAAAGTGGAGATTTCCTTGGCTCTATCAGTAAGAGGCATCTGCCAATACCCTTTCAGCAAGTCAAATTTGGTTACAAATTTAGCTGGGCCTATCCGATCAATAGAGTCATCAATCCTCGGGAGGGGATCGGAGTCGGTCTTGGTCACTGCATTAACCCGTTTTAAATCCGTACAACAACGAAAACTGCCATCGGGTTTCGGAACCAACACACATGGTGAGCTCCATTCACTGTTACTTGGTTCGATGATGTCATTTTCCAACATATATTGCATCTCCTTCCGGAGATACTCCATCTTCACAGGGTTCATCCGATAGGGGTGTTGTTTCACCGGAGTGGCTTCCCCCACCTCAATATCATGATATACCAGGTCAGTACGACCAGGTACATCAGTGAACAAATGTGTAAATTCCAAAATTAGGCTGGATAGTTGCCCTTGTTGTTCCCTCGTCAAATGACCTAATTTTTTATTTAAATGACTCAACACTTCTGTGTTCGTCAATCTGGGACAAGCCTGGTCATCCAAGTTATCAAACTTCACCCCAGCGTCCCCCTCTGTATTCACTTGTTCCCCGGCCATCGGCACGACAGGTGAGATAGGAACCATTTCTTCCACAGGCTGCCTCTCATGCTATTTCTTCAGTCGGTTGACATGACACAGCTGTTGCTTTTTCCGTCGGTCGGGAGTTGCCACCACGTAATCTGTCTCATTAACCCTCTTTTCCACTGCATAAGGACAAAAATACCTAGCCTGTAGTGGCTGACCTGGAACAGGAAGCAATACTAACACCCGGTCCTTGGGACTGAAGTTCCTTATCTGAGATTTCTTGTCATGTCTCTCTTTCATTTTTCCCTGGGTCATTTTGAAGTTCTTTCTTGCCACGTCACAGGCCTTTGCCAACCTGTGTCTTACCGTGGACACATACTCCACCATCGGTGTTGGTGACTCCTGCTGTAACCACTGTTCTTTCACCAATTTCAACGGTCATCGCACTGCGTGTCCAAACACAAGTTCAAAAGGACTGAATCCCAATGAATCCTGCACGAACTCCCTCGTAGCAAACAACAATAAGGGTATTCCTTCATCCCAATCCTTGTCACATTCAAAACAATACGTTCTAATCATATTCTTCAACGTCTGGTGAAACCTTTCCAAAGCCCCTTGGCTCTTGGGATGGTAAGTGCTTGATCTGATTTGTTCCACGCCCAACAGGTGTTGGATGCCAAGCAGCAGCCAATGCCTCTCTCACAATTGAAGTGTCAGCATCATTGTCACACTGCTCCACACTGATGTGATGTTTTCGGAAGGTTGAAGAGAGAAGGTGGATGAGCTCACTCTTGTTATGAGTGTTGTCCAGAAACTTTGCTCTTGGGGTCCAGTTGGACATATCCGGTCGAATCTGGAGATTACAGCAGGAATTCTTGGTACGCCGGATGTGGTCGTGATCTTTTGGTGATCACTTGTTGAAAAAGCATGGACATGAAATTGGAACCCTGATCAGATTGGATGACCTTAGGTAGACCAACCAAAGTGAAAAATTTAATCAAGGCCTTCACAATAACTGCCGCTGTTATTTTCGTAAGAGGCACTGCCTCTGGGAACCTTGTGGACGCACACGTGATGGTCAGCAAATATTGATGTCCAGCCTTAGTTTTGGGTAAAGGGCCCACACAGTCAATAATGACTCGGGTGAATGGCTCTTCAAAAGCTGGAATTGGTTTTAAAGGGGCGGATGGGATTTTTGTCCCCCGTCGCACAGCGTAGCGAAAGGGGGACTATGGCTTTCCCCTCTGTCCGTGTGTCCGTGCGTGCATGCGTGCGTGCGTAAGCGAAGGACCGCATTCGAATTTGGTGTGTGGGTGCAACCCACGTCAAAATCCAAGATGGCCGCCGCCATGTATGTCTGATGCCATGTATGTCTGATGCCATGTATGTCTGAACCTTGTGAGATGAATATCTTGAAAAATAAGCGAAGTACCAACTTCTAATCTGGTGTGTGGGTGTATCTAGGCATAAGGAAGAACGCTATTGAAAAGTGGGTCGCCACGTCAAAATCCAAGATGGCCGCCACCATATATATGTCTGAACTTTGTGAGCGAAATATCTTGAAAAATAAGCGAAGTACCAACTTCTAATCTGGTGTGTGGGTGTATCTCGGCACAAGCAAGAAGGCTGTTTAAAATTGGGTCGCCACGTCAAAATCCAAAATGGCCACCGCCATGTATGTCTGAACCTTGTGAGATGAATATCTTGAAAAATAAGCGAAGTACCATCTTCTAATTTGGTGTGTGGGTGTATCTCGGCATAAGGAAGAACGCTATTGTAAATTGGGTCGCCACGTCAAAATCCAATATGGCCGCCGCCATATATATGTCTGAACTTTGTGAGTGAAATATCTTGAAAAGTAAGGAAAGTACCAACTTCTAATCTGGTGTTTGGGTGTATCTAGGCACAAGGAAGAAGGCTATTGAAAATTGGGTCGCCACGTCAAAATCCAAGATGGCCACCGCCATGTATGTCTGAACCTTGTGAGCGGAATATCTTGAAAAATAAGCGAAGTACCAACTTCTAATCTGGTGTGTGGGTGTATCTAGGCATAAGGAAGAACGCCATTGAAAATTGGGTCGCCACGTCAAAATCCAAGATGGCCGCCTCCATGTATGTCTGAACCTTGTGAGCGAAATATCATATCATAGCATGTTTTCTGCGTCTTCCACTTTGTCAACTCACATCACTTCGCCGACGGGGGAGCTAGGCGTAACGCTTGTTTGATTAGGCTTTCCCACCAGTTGACAAGAATGGCAAGATTTGCAGAACTCCGCCACATCCCGTCGCAATCCTGGCCAGAAAAAATGTACCAATATTCTGTCACAGGTCTTGTTCACTCCCAGGTGCCCGGCCCAAGGTGTCTCGTGTGCCAAACCCAAGATCTCCTTCCGGTACGGCGGTGGCACCACAATTTGGTAATGAACTTTCCACTCATCGTCTGCCGGCACGTCCGGTGGTCTCCATTTTCTCATGAGTATTTCCCCCTTCATGAAGTAACCAAGAGGTATCTTCGTAGCCTCTTCCTCTGTAACGGCTTTCCCCAGTAAACTCCGGATCTCCGAGTCCCCGTGTTGCTCTTCCACCAGTCTCTTTCGGACCAGCACAGTTTGCTCACCCTCGTTCCCCGCGGTCTCCGACGGACACTCCATGTCCCCTTTTGTTCCATACGCCACCTTTTCCTTAAGTTCTTGGAGGTCACTCCCCTTGTCATTATTTCTTTCCGAGGTTTCTTCCAATATCTCTAAGGACCCAAAATCCCCCTCGCTTTCCTTTTCCTTCTCTTCAGAGTGCCTTCTACCCATAGCCCGAGTCACTGCACAGGATGGAAAGATACCCGGAATCTCCTTCTCTAACCGCGTGGTGTTATTTTCCTTACTGGGCTTGTCCACCAACATTGGATTACCAGAAACTCGACCACCGGCCAAATCATTCCCGACAATAAAAGAGATTCCCTCTACAGGAAGAGTGGCTTGTAAACCTACGGTGACCGGTCCTGACACCAAATCAGACCTCAAATGGATGACATGAAGTGGAGCTTTAACATAGCCACCAACCCCCTGTAAAAGCACACTAACCCCAGTTGCCGTCTTCTCTGACAATGGCAAAATGCCCTCAAGCATCAAAGATTGGTGTGCTCCTGTGTCCCTCAATACCCTAACAGGTCTCGGGTTAGTCCAGTCCCCATCCAGTGACACAAACCCCTCTGAAATGAAAGGTTTGTAACCCTCTTGAACAAGGTCGCTCCGGGATGCCGTAACTTTGGCAGGGGAACCTTCACAAGGCTCTGCTCTCCAAGAACGATTTCTCACATTTGCCAATGCATTCGGAGTCATACTAGGCTGATTCCGTTCTTGGTTTTCCCTTTTCATGGGGTAACACTGAGACATCAAGTGTCCAGGTTTATGGCAAAAAGCGCAACTTGGCCCGGAGGAGAACCTCATGGTCTGCCTCGAGCCCCCCGGAAGATGGGTCTGCCTTGGGACCGCAGTTCTCTGATTTCTAAAAGTTGTGGTATCAGAGTGGTCCCCATCATCATCTCGAGACCGCCCTCATGCCTTTTCGTTCTCCGCACCGGATGTACCATAGCTCCCCTGTTTAAGTCTAGGCGAGAAGTTAGGTTTGTGGCACCCCACCCTGTGTGTTAAGGCATAGTCATCTGCCATGGTTGCTGCCTCATACAACTTTGGAACTTTCCTTTCCTCCAGATGTACTTTGATGTCCTCGTGGACACACTGCTGGAATTCCTCCACCAGGATCAATTGTCGTAATAGTTCGAAGTCTTTCCCAACCCCTTTTGAATCACACCACCTATCAAACATGGTTTTTTTCATTCTGGCAAACTCCACATGGGTCTCACTCTCCCTCTTCCTGGCATTCCGGAATTTTTGTCGGTAAGCTTCCGGGACCAATTCATAGGCTTTGAGAATGTTTTTCTTCAAAATCTCATAATCTGCACATTGGTCAATCGGTTAGGCCGAATAAATATCTTGAGCTTTGCCCACCAGAACACTTTGCACTAATATGGTCCAGGACTCCTCAGGCCAGGTTAGCAGTTGAGCCACCTTCTCAAAGTGTGAAAACAAATTGGCTACCTACTTTTCATTGAAGGGTGGAACCAGCCTCACATGTCTGCCAACATCCCAGGTGTTCTGACTCGGTGTCGAACCAGTCGGCATGGATGGTACATCTCCCCGTTCTTTCATCACATCCAGCTCCTTGAGTCTAATTTCCTGCTGAAGCGCCATTTCACGGTCCTTTAACTCCCTGTCGGCTTTTCTCTCCTCTGCTTCGAGTTCCCTGGCAGCTCTCCTTTCCTCTGCTTTTTTCTCTTCTAACCTTTCCTGGAGTTCTCTTTCCTGTTCTGCTCTTTCCTTTTCTGCTTTCCTTTCCTCTGCTTTTAACCTTTCCTGGAGTTCTCGTTCCTGTTCTGCTCTTTCCTTTTCTGCTTTCCTTTCCTCTGCTTTTTTTTTTTTTTTTTTTTTTGTGTACAGAGTCGAGGCTCGTGAAAGAGCTAACATTTATCAAACAAACAAATCAAACAAACAAGCAAACAAAGTATATAAAAAGGGGAGCGGTCGACAAGATGGGGAGAGAAGGTGAGGAGCACTCAAACACAACATTTGAGAGCAGGGACATCAGGAGATGTTTTTGGAGGGAGAGGGCCTGGGGGGAGGCAGGATAGGTATAAAACGCAAGGACACCAAGGACTTCCAGGAAAGAAGTCAAAAGTCACCTCAAAAAAGTGGATTTGGGGTGAAATTAGCGGGGGTAGAAAAGATCAAGGTTTTGGATTGGGGAAGATAAGAGATGGTGTTGAACAGCCGTTTTAAAGACCTGGAGGGAGGAGTGGGATTGAAGAGAGTGAGGGAGTTTGTTCCAGAGGCGGGAGAAAAGAGGAGTGAAGGTGAGCAGAGAGTCTTGATTTTGGCAGTTTAACCATAAGAGGGTTGCAGGCAGATCTTGTGTGACCTGCAGGAATATTTGGGGGACAGAGCCCAGAGAGAGCTGGGGGAGCAAGGCCGGAGAGGAGTCGGTAGAAGACGGAAAGACCACCAACCTGCCTGCGGTGAGTGAGTGAAAGGCCCTCGGAGATAGCGTCATCGCGGGAGATTCCAATGATTCTGAACGCTTTGGTTTCAACAGCGTGAAGACGAGCTAGGTGTGAGGCAGGAGCACCAGCCCAGAGGGGAGAGCAGTACTCCATTGAGCTGCGGATGAAAGCCTTGTATGTGGTGAGGAGCTCAGGTGTGCCAAGGAAGGACTTCGCACGACGGAGGATGCCCAGTCGGCGACTGGCTTTGGAGGCCAGCTTGGAAATGTGGTTTTCCCAGGAAAGATCATGGCAGATAGTGAGACCCAAAAGCTTGAGTGACAGAACTTCTTGGAGAGGATTATTCAGAAAGTAGATGGGAGGGTTGTCCAGTCGGTCTTTTCGGAGAGACATCGTCAGAGTGTGAGATTTGTCAGGATTGAAAGACATGTTCCACTTGTTTGCCCAGTCTGTGATTATGTCCAGGTCTGCAGAGAGTGAGGAGGCTGCAGACTGCCGATCTGAGGGATGAGGAATGGAGCAGCAGAGAGTGGAGTCATCAGCAAAGAGATAGAGAGGATTTTCAAGAGAGTCAGAGAGATCTTTGATGAAGACCAGAAAAAGCACAGGGCCCAGAACACTGCCTTGGGGAACTCCAGCCTGAACAGGAAGAGGAGATGAGAGAAACCCATTCAGGGCCACACGTTGATGACGACTAGAGAGGAAGTCCGCCAGCCATGCGTGGAGATTTCCATGGATACCAAAGGAGGAGAGTTTGGTGAGCAGAGCGGGGTGCCAGACCGTATCGAAGGCACGTGATATGTCGAGGGAGACATCTCTAATTTCCTGTTTGGCATTGAGGACCTCCATCCATTGTTGAGACAGCAGAAGCAGCATGTCCAGAGTAGATTGACCTGGTCTGAAACCAAATTGATGATCAGAGATCAAGCCATTGGAGAAGAGGAAAGATTTCATATCCGAAGCAATGATGGATTCCATGACTTTGCTGATAATTGGGAGAAGGCTGATTGATCTGTAGTTGCGGGATCTGTTTTTGCACCTTTTTTGTGCAAAGCGGTGATGTTGGCTGATTTCCAAGCAGATGGCAGTTGACCTTGAGCAAAAGAGAGGGTGAAGAGAACAGAGAGAGGGAGTGAAAGAGCAGAAGAACAGGATTTTAGGACCCGTGGGCTGATGCTGTCAGGTCCAGTTGCAGAATCAGAGTCGAGGGTTGACAGAAACTTTTCCACCTTGTCAGGAGGAAAGGACACGGAGTCCAGGAGCAGCTGGGTATGACTGGGTATGGTGGGTACAGAGAGGGATGGGTTTGGGACACAAGATTTAGAGACAAACACAGAGTTGAGGCATTCAGCTTTTTCACGTGCGGAGTCAGCTGTGTAGCCGTTTGAGGTAAGGGAGGGGATGGAGGGGGAACAAACACCAGAAACAGATTTGACCAGATGCCACCAGGATTTGGAAGAGGGAGACAGATAAGAGAGTTCGGTCTTGAGAACGGAGAGATATTGTTTCCTGGCTCTCCTGAGGGTGGACACACACTTGTTTCTGGCTTTGTGAAAGGAAATGAGATTTCCTTCCGTTGGATTTGCTTTCCAGGAGACGAAGGCAAGTTGTTTCTGGGCAACAGCCTCACCACAAGATTCCGTGTACCATGGACGGGAGGAAGGGTATGACAACTGAAGACGAGATGGGATAAATCTGTGCATGAGAGAGAGAGCAATTTACTTTGGAAGAATTCCCAGGATGAGTTGATGTCAGAGGTGGGAGAGATGGGAGACCAGTCCAGATGATTGACGGCTGCTTGAAGACCGTGCCAGTTGGCCTGAGTGAAATGCCAGACTCATCGACGCTGAGCAGGCTCCCTGAGAATGGTCAGAGAGATGTCCACTTTAACAAGGACGTGATCAGATGATCCGATTGGAGCAGAAGAAGAGCAGCAGACATTTTCAGGGAAGTTAGTCATAACCAAGTCCAGAAGAGAAGATGCTCCGTTGACTGAGATCCGGGTCGGGAAATTGATAGATTGTGTCAGTCCCAGTGAGTCGCAGAAGTCCTTTGCTGAGGAGCCATGGCTGGTGAGAGTGGTACCCACACCCAGCCAACTGGCATGGTGACAATTGAAATCACCACATATGAGGAAGAGAGAGTTGGGATGAGTCGATAGAAGTTGGTCCATATTATCAGACAGCGAGATGTAGATGCAGTCATCACTGTTTGGTGGACGGTACAACACACATATGAACAAGAGGTGGGAGCGAAGGGGAAGCCGGAGCCAGAGGTATTCCTGGGGGTGAGGTGGAGAGAGTGCAGTGCAGGGCGAGTGAGGAAGAGAGTTTTTGATAAAGATAGCAACCCCACCTCCAGGACCAGGCTCAGGTCTATCATACCGGAGGAGGGAGTAACCCGGGAGAGATACTAAGGAATCAGAGACATCATGTAGGAGGAAAGTTTCTGTTAAGCAGATCACGTCTGGTTTGACAGAAGCAACCTGTATGGAGAGATCAGTTAAGTTTGAACGAAGGCCCCGGATGTTTGAGGTCCATACCGTTAATGAAGAGGAAGGGGGAGCATCGGATACAGAACAGGGGGGAGGAGGGTAGGGTAAGATGTGGAAGAGGTGGAAGAGGTAGGGAGAGGTAGGGAGAGCTGTTGAAGGTGTGTCAGAGATTTCAGAATAGCTCGGAGAAAGGGAAGGATGGGGCGGACAAAAGGTTTGATGGTGATTGGGTGAGGGACAATGAGGTGTTATTGGAGGAGGGGGAAGAGCGAGGCAGAAGGTTGGGGGAGATGGAAGTGAGAGTTGGAAGGGGGAAGAAGCGGGGAGGACGCTTTGAGGAGGGGGAGTGAGAGGGGGGAAATTGAGAAGAAATGAGGGTGGGGAGATTTGAAGGGGAGGGGCGAGGGGGCAGTTTGGGAGGGAAGGGACAAGGGGAGGGATTTGAAAGGGCTGGGATATGGGGGAGATTTGGAGGGGAGGGGTGAGGGAGGAGTCTAGGAGGGGAGGGGTGAGGGGGAGTCTTGGAGGGGAGGGGTGAGGAGGTAGTTTAGGAGGTGGGGGGAAGGGGGGAAATTTGAAAGGGATGGGTGATGGGGAGGATTAGGAGGGGAGGGGAAAGGGGGAAGATTTGAAAGTGATGGGTGATGGGGAAGATTTGGAGGGGAGGGGTTATGGGGAAGAGTTGGAGGGGAGGGGTGAGATTGGATTTTAGAAAGTGTACGATTAATGGGAAATGAACATTTATTGCAAAATGAGTTTCTTGTGACCTTCGAGTTAAAAATACGTTTAAGGACGCTGGATGGAGGATGGAGTGCAGGAGAGTTTAGGGAATGTAGAAAAAAGGCACTATAGGAGATGGAATTTTTTTGGGGGATGAATAGATTTGGTGAGCAAGTCGAAAGCAGCCTTTTAAAGAAGAAGAAGAAAAAGGTGTTATAATATATGATGGAATACAGAACTTGAGGGGAAAGTGTAAACATTGAAGGTTAATAACAGTGAAAACTATCTGGGGAAATGGGGGAGAAACACGTGGTCGAAGAACGAACGAACGAATAAGAATGAATAAACGAATGAGAACAAAGAATAAGAACAGAGAAGGAAAATGTTTTTTTTTTGTTTTTTTGGAGTTGAGATTTACACAAGGAAGTAGGCTATGGGGTGAAAAGACTGGGAAAAGCAGAGAACGAAAGTTATTGGATCACAAACGACGGACCGCTGAGAGAAAAACAAAGCCTCAAGGTTGTACACTGTACAAGGCCTCAAGACACGACACGAATTAACACGATTTTCAATACAGGTATGAAAGATTTGCACCGAAAATCTTCCTCGGGACACAATATACGTACACACACCATAAAATAAATACAGTTATAACGAAAATACAAATGGGAACAATTACTTAACTTCGATTTCAAATCGCTCGCGACGCGGCAAAGGCCTTGCTCTCGACGCGGCAAACAGACGATTAATTTATGAAAGATAAACACCGAGAAACTTCCAAGGTGCACACTATAACTTCACACACCGAAAGATAAATACAGTTTCGACAAAATACAATTGTGAACAGACTTAACTTTGAAAACGTGGAGACCGTGTGGAGCTTCGAAAATCCCTGCCGCCATCTCCAAGATCTCGCGATGGTTTTAACCTTTCTTGGAGTTCTCGTTCCACTCTCCTTTCCTCTGCTTTTCTTTCTTCGAGTTCTCTTGCAGCTCTCCTTTCCTCTGCTTTTTCCCTTTCCTGGCTCAGTAATTGCATCTCCAATTTCCGGAGCTCCACATCTTCTGGTTCCTCGGGTAACCAATCCCAGGCTACCTCTTCCCATGTTCCTAATCCCACCATAGATTGTATCACCACTGTCTGCATCTCTGCCTTCCTCATATTAGTTCGGACATCCAAGCTAAAATGTTTGGCCAATTTCAAGAGGTCCGATTTTACTAACGCTCTGAACTGTGCTTCACTAGGGGGTCGCTGCAAACTTCTCTGCGTCAAACTCCATGGTGACTATTGTTAACACCTGTTAACCTTCACACAAGAAATTTTAAAAAACAAATATTTTTTTGTTTTTTGTTTTTGGAAAAATTTGGGAATGTTGGAACAAGTTCCAAATTTGGGAATTCTGGGAATGTTAGGGCATTCTTTCCTGGACTTAATTTAGGGGATTTTTAGATCCCGGACGAGCCCCCAATTTTTGTTATGTGTTCCTCCCCGACCTCCTGGTCTCGGTATACCTCCGAACCCCGGGAGGAATCACGGCAGAAAAATATATACTACTCCATGTCGAAATCAATAAGGAAACCACACCAATGGGTATAACAAACCAATAATATATTTAAAAACCACACAATAATAATATTACCAATAATGATGGCAAATCCAGACAATCAATATATCTTAGGTTGGTACCAACACGAAGTCACATAACTCACTGCGTTCCTGGTGACTGGAACAAAAACCCCTCAATGTCTCTATAACTCAACGGAGATGAGGCGACGGGGCGATGGCAAGTAATGAGGTGTCGGCAAGGCGTGGACTGTCACGTGATCCACGCTAACAGCAAACGGGCAGTGGAAAGGGAACTCCCAAGGACGCGATCCAGACGTGCACATGCACCGTTCAATCCGCGAACAGCAGTGCAATCTTGAAGCGTGCGCCGCTTTATTGCACAGCCGTCCCCGGCAAACCACCGGAGGATAAGCCCAGCCGACGCGACAAAAACCTTTTCCGATGAAGGTAGCGCGCAGGGCGAAATGGCGGACGGCTCTCACTCGAGCCGTGGCCTCGCGGCGAAGATTCTCCGGAACCTCACGCCTGTACCTGACTTCGCAGGCTCTTCCACAACTCCAGCGATAACACCGATCACACGAGATTCCTCTCAAGAACTCAAAGTCTCCTCGTCATGTACGCTCGACCACGCTAGGTATGGAGCTTCTTCAGGATGCCTCGTTTTTCCCTGTCCTCACGCCTTCTTTTTCTTTACCGCCTTTTTCTTCCGGGTCGGTTTCCTGTATCATTTTACGTTAACCTTTTAAACTTTAGATAGCTGTTCCTGAATACTAAACCTTTTGAGAATAATAATACTACATGATATCAGAAACATGTCAAGTGGGTGAAAACCACAACAGCAGAAGTGACGAATCCGTAACACGGACCACATGTTAAATTTAGCCATAATCCCAGATCACATGTTAAATTTAGCCATAAGCCCAGATCAAATGTTAAATTTAGCCAACAGCCCAGATCACATGTTAAATTTAGCCATTAGCCCAGATCACATGTTAAATTTATATCTCGGACCAGACCACATGTTAAATTTAGCCATAAGCCCAGATCACATGTTAAATTTAGCCATAATCCCAGATCACATGTTAAATTTAGATCTCGGACCAGATCATATGTTAAATTTAGCCATAAGCCCAGATCACATGATAAATTTAGCCATAAGCCCAGATCACATGTTAAATTTAGCCATAAGCCCAGATCACATGTTAAATTTAGCCATTAACCCAGATTACATGTTAATTTTAGATCTCGGACCAGATCACATGTTAAATTTAGCCATTAGCCCAGATCACATGTTAAATTTATATCTCGGACCAGATCACATGTTAAATTTAGCCATAAGCCCAGATCACATGTTAAATTTAGCCCTAAGCCCAGATCACATGGTAAATTTAGCCCTAAGCCCAGATCACATGTTAAATTTAGCCCTAAGCCCAGATCACATGTTAAATTTAGCCCTAAGCCCAGATCACATGTTAAATTTAGCCATAAGCCCAGATCACATGTTAAATTTAGCCATAATCCCAGATCACATGTTAAATTTAGCCATAACCCCAGATCACATGTTAAATTTAGCCATAAGCCCAGATCACATGCTAAATTTAGCCATAAGCCCAGATCACATGTTAAATTTAGCCATAAGCCTAGATCACATGTTAAATTTAGCCATAAGCCCAGATCACATGTTAAATTTAGCCATAAGCCCAGATCACATGTTAAATTTAGCCATAAGCCCAGATCACGTTACATTTAGCCATAAGCCCAGATCACGTTACATTTAGCCATAAGCCCAGATCACATGTTAAATTTAGCCAAAAGCCCAGATCACATGTTAAATTTATCCATAAGCCCAGATAACACATTAAATTTAGCCATAAGCCTAGATCCCATGTTAAATTTAGCCATAAGCCCAGATCACATGTTAAATGTAGCCATAACCCCAGATCACATGTTAAATTTAGCCATAAGCCCAGATCACATGCTAAATTTAGCCAAAAGCCCAGATCACATGTTAAATTTAGCCATAAGCCCAGATAACACATTAAATTTAGCCATAAGCCTAGATCACGTTAAATTTAGCCATAAGCCCAGATCACATGTTAAATGTAGCCATAACCCCAGATCACATGTTAAATTTAGCCATAAGCCCAGATCACATGCTAAATTTAGCCAAAAGCCCAGATCACATGTTAAATTTAGCCATAAGCCCAGATAACACATTAAATTTAGCCATAAGCCTAGATCACGTTAAATTTAGCCATAAGCCCAGATCACATGTTAAATTTAGCCATAAGCCCAGATCACGTTACATTTAGCCATAAGCCCAGATCACATGTTAAATTTAGCCATAAGCCCAGATCACGTTACATTTAGCCATAAGCCCAGATCACATGTTAAATTTAGCCATAAGCCCAGATCACATGTTAAATTTAGCCATAAGCCCAGATCACATGTTAAATTTAGCCATAAGCCCAGATTACATGTTAAATTTAGCCATCAGCCCAGATTACATGGTAAATTTAGCCATAAGCCTCGATCACATGACTTGTGAACAAATGAAGGTGTAATCCGACACGGTCTCGCACAGCATCCCTCTGGCATCTTTCGCGCCACCATTGGCAGCTTTTACTTTTAGCCATAGAATACTTACCGTACTTCTCTCTGGCTCAGTCGCTTCACTTGTATCAAATAAAACGAAAGTTCTGACTTCTTTGCTTTGTTGTTTGTACAACTGAAGATATAACTTTTGACCATGGTTGCAATAACGGAAATATCGAAAGAAGAAGATAATAACATGGCCAAGTAGTGTAAATCGTGTATACTTTACATACACACACCACGTGCCTTTCCCCTTCGAGTTCGTGTTTCAGCGGACATTGTATTATGGGGCGACAAATATCCCGGATGTCCTGCCCTGAGGATCGATCATCTGAGTCGGCACTGCCAATGAAGAATGAGCACAAATACATCCACGTATGTATCCAACCTGACTTGTTTGTTTGTTGCTAGGCGGAAGTGCTGGCGCTAGTGTACAAGTGCACGGATGTCCTCTAGTACTGGCTGGAATAAATGAAACCCCCTTGACCTCGAAGCTCGAACTCACACGAATAACTAGATCTCGATCTCGTTCAGGTTCAGATGAGATTTTAACAATGTATAAATGGAGAATGACGTCACCAAGAGTCTTGCACATTCATCCGCAGCGAATCTGCCAAGTGGAATCCGTTGATATCAATTTTTATTTTCATCAATCCGGTATCTCTTTAATTATTTGAATCCAATTCGAATATATATTTGCAGATCAATAAAATCGGATGAATTATGTTTATTTCTGACTGGGAGGTGGACATTTGTACAGTGTATGAAGTCCCTTTATTACACGTTGCCTTGGGGTGTGTTGATTTTCCAAGCAGCTACAGCTAGCATTTTCCAAGCCACCCGTTCCTTATCAACGGTTTTGAATGGAGTGCTTGCTTGAGTGCTTAAGCTACTTAGCGACCACCCCCTCACCACAACGTTTAGTTGTTTTTAAAAGTGTACGTTTTGGTGACGGTTGTGTGTGAGAGGCTCGCAGGTCCTTTCCCACAAATCGTGATCTTTTATCCTCTGGGCAGTTTTATTCATAATCCGCGGCTCCTGTCGACGCCTTCACTCCGCAATCGGCGTGGTTATGACACTTGTTTATTTATTTTTGCTCATTATCCACGCCTTTCAAATGCTGTCGTGTTCTGCGGTGTATGGTGAGAATATTAAACCCCTACCCACGATATAATTACCGTAGCAACGCATGATGGACTTTATTTGGAAAATGTGCTTTACAATGAAATTCCCATTCACCATGAAGTTGATTATATTAGGAATATCACTGGGGGGGGGGGGGGGGGGGGTTGGAGGGGACGTGAGGAAAGAAGTGGGGTGAGAGGAAGGTCAGGGGGAGGTGAGGGGAGGGCCGGGAAAGATATCCTACATATCATCTATTTTGGTGGCGGGGGAGGGGGGGCAAAGGAGGAAAATTTTCCCCTGCAAAGAGTGCTTTTACCTAAGTGTTGCCTAGGTAAAAAAGGAAATTGTAATACCCTCTGCCACCATCACCAGGTGGCGCGACACGGTACACATTTACATAGAGGATTATCCACCCCTGTCCCGGTCCCCCACACTCCCGCATGAGGCCGCAGCCACATAGTCTATGTTACCCTCCAGACAAAGTTGTATTTGTATTTGTATTTGTACCCCGAGTAAAGTATTTAAGTGTTCATAGCTGGAGTACCCGGCGTTGCTCAAGCAAAAAACAAACATTAACATATTTGAAATGAGGGCAAATATAATGGAAAAGCAATTACATCCAAATCAGAATCCATCACAAATGTCAAATCATCATTTTACCTTTTCGTTTAATATATGCTGGTGGATGTGCCGCTGATGACGTTTCTGAGTTAAGTATGATGACGTTCAGGAAGAATAAGAAGCCTGACCAACTTCGACTGCTTCCGGAATTGTTTTATTAATTATTTGTGTTCAAATGTCTGGTGATTGTTTTGTATTTATTTATGCGAATGTGTACTTGTATATAACTGTCATTAATCAAAAAGGCTTAAGCACTATAGACCGATTTTTTTTTAAATCCCAAAAAATGAACTTTTTGTTTTTCAATTTTTTTTTTGTTTGCCTAAAACACTCCCAAGCAGTCACTGATGAACCTCTGAAAATTTGACGTAGATCCGTTCAGCCATCTTTGAGAAAAATGGTGACACAGACACACAGCTCTCTTATATAGTAGAACTAGAAGATATGCAGTGAGTTATGTTGGTGTTAGGGATGGATAAGGGAATGAAGAGAAGAGTTTCGGTGGGTCTTGTGATGTTTGAGGAGTTCACTGTGAACATTATCGGTTTGAAGCAGGAAAGTGCTCTCAGCCCACTAGTGTTTATCATGGTGATGGAGCTGGTAAGCAGGAAGGTAAATATGAGTGGTATTCTGGGGACGTTATTGTATGCGGAGGATCTGTCTTTTGGTGGAGAGTGTGTGGGAGATGCAGGAAGTACTGGGGGAAAGGAAGGATCATTTGGGAAGCATGGGCTTAAAATGAGCATGGAGAATATTGAGGTGATGTGGGTCGGATAGCAGAGAAAAGAAATGAATATCAGGTTGGAGGAGAAGAAGATCAGACAAGGAAATCGGTTTGAGTATCTGGGTGGAACATTGACCAGGGATGCTAAGTCAGAGGTTGAGTAGTGGAGGAGGATTCAGGTGGTGTGAATGCATGGAGGAGGGTGGATGGAGTAATGTCAGACAGAAATATATCAAGGAGATTGAAAGGAAAGGTTCTGATGTTGTGCGTAACGCCGGCCTACCTTTATGGTCTGGAGATGGTGACTGACAAAGAGACGACAATAGAGGCTGCGGGTTTGCGAGAACAATTGGGTCAGGACTCAGGAGGATTGCGGGAGTGAAGAGGGTGGATAGAAGGAGAATGGATGAACTGAGGGAGGAGGTTGGTGTAATGGTGTACAGATGAGCTTGATGGGGAAATTGGTGAAATGCCGGCTAAGGTGGGCTGGACATTTGGTGCGGATGCAGGAAGAGAGAATGGCAAAAAGAGCGGATAGTTTGAGGGACGAAGGTAGGAGGAAAAGAGGTGACCACGGAGAGTGGAGAGACTTGGCTAAGGACAGAGGGGAGTGGAGGAGTATCGTGGTCAAGGCAGGGTGGGAGCGTGGTGCCATTGGAGCTCACCCCTTATGAAGAGAAGAGGACAATTCGAAGTCCAGGAACGTGGAAGAGCGAGGACACTGAACGGATCAGGATGTATTACGAAACAAACTTTTTTTACTGAAGGTGAATCGGTGATGTTAAGCAGGCTTCTTCTTATGCTTTTACTTACTTCTAGTCACTAGCAAGTTGCCCGTGCCCACAAGAGATTCTAAATGGGGTTGGGATTGGTGCGGCAAAAATACAAATGGCCTCTTCTGTCATTGAGCAGCAAGTTGGAAGCAACAAATCCCATTTATTGCCACATCTGATGCGATAGAAATGCCACTTCCATTTGAAACTGTTTGTTTGATTTTATATGTAGCTTTTTAGCACCTAAGGTCCATAATAAAAATTTGTATTGGTATCAAAGCTAGGGACGAGTTGAACGTTAATAGTAGGATGAGTGAACATGTCCTGTGTAGTATTTTCACAAAGAGTAAGCTTTTGAGCCAACGCAAGGACAAAACTCCAAACACACGTTGTCTGGGTTGAGTCTTGGCCTTAGTTGCATCTTTCCTGATCTGGAGCTGTGGCAGTGACGACTAAATTGTGTGACATTTTACATATCGGATAATTTTGAACAGCAGCAGAGTGCATCTAATTAATTATTACTAGGGCATGCCCGTACTATATATATGCCCGTACTATATATATATCTAAAATTATATCCCCCCCCTCTATTTACATGAAATGGTTTGGTCCATTCGCAACGCCAAAGCGAACGGCGAACGGCTTGCGAGTACGGTGACAATCCCCCCCCTCTATTTACATGAAATGGTTTGGTCCATTCGCAACGCCAAAGCGAACGGCGAACGGCTAAATCGCCATAGCTCGGTAACTACTTGTCCGATTAATTTCAAACCTTGAAAAGGCACATCCTCGGGTCCCCAGCAATATACCTGGCAAGTTTAAAGTATATCGGACCGGTAGTTGTCGAGAAACAGCGGTCACAGACAAACATACATACATACATACATACATACAAACATACAAACATACACACAGAGATTACTGGAATTATAGATAGATTATCATGAAACATCTCAGGACTTTATTTGGACATTTACGGCGAGATGCGGAAGAGTGAGAAGTGACCAACGTGAGATAATCCAAGTCTCTTATTATGCCTTAAATTCTCTTTAAAATACCAGATTGTAGTAATCTATGTGAATGTGAAAAATATTGTTTGCTATCAGTGGAATGAAATGTGTAATTTTGCATCTAGCACGTACAAAGAAATACAGGCTTTTACATGTGTCAATGTGACCTGAACTAGATGCCAAAGTAAAACCCCATTGTTACACCTTTGCAGCACCAGGGAACCTTCCACAGATCCCCGTACACCGTGTACACTGCAAATCCACAGGATCATCATGGCTGACACATGTGAGGGTCCCACGAGCTTCCCGTTTACCAAACAAGGCCAGTTCGGATTCACAGGGGCCTGGGTCTCTCAATATGAAAATGGACAGGGACGTACATGCCTCAAAAGATATTCATGACAAAAAAATCAATAAATGTAAGTAATATCTATGGTAAGTATGCCTACAAAATACTACTTTTTGAAAAAGATAACATTGAATCAACTTCAAATTTTCTTTCAAACATAAGGAAAGAAGCTACGGCATGCACAGGCTGTATTTTCCATTCATCGTTAGGCCAAGGCAATTTTGCACACCTAGCAGGTACAGCACTGTTAGTGTACCAACGTGAACAAAACACTTTCATCTGCTCAAGGTTTGGAGAAAGTAATATCATTGCAGCGGTGTACTGAAGGTGTCCGGTGCTCAGGGGCAAAACATAATATTGCACTGCCCCTCCATACCAGATTGTAGTAATAAGCCCCCCTTCCACACCCCTTCCCTCCTCCAAATCCCCAACCAAACTCGCCATTGATATAGGGAAACTAGGATCTTCATATTAAAATTCCAATTAATTAACCATTGACCACTCCACTGGATGCAGTATTCTTTTTTGTATACAAAATCGAGGCTCGTGTAAGAGCTAACACATAGAACATATAATAAAGGGAGCAGGAGAGAAGAGGGGGAGAGAAAGGGAAGCACAAAAACAGTAAAGAACAGGGACATCGGGAGGTCTGTTGAAGGGAGACGGCTGAGGCGGGGGTACATGGCATAAACAAGATGGACACTACAAGGATTTTCAGCCCAGAAGAAAACGGAATTTGCAAAAGGTGGATTTGGGGTGTATTAACGGGGATAGAAAAGATCAAGGTTTTAGATGGGGAAAGATAAGAGATGGTGGTGAACAGCTGTTTTCTGGGTATTGAATGAAATGAGGGCATGGAGGCTGATGGGGATGATGAAATGCAGAACATGTTCAGAAAGAGGAACAAAAGAAAAGGAGATTTACAAACCAGTTGGGGAGGGAGGTGTATAAGCTTGTTAGTACAGGGGTATGGGAGGGGGGGGATCATTTTTATTTTCTTTATTAATGCCCTGTGGAAAGATGAGACCAAATTAGAGCTTTTTAGTAAAGCACATCATCTCTATGTTTACAGAAAACAAAATGAAGCCTTCAAAGAAAAGAACACCTTCCCTACAGTCAAACATGGAGGAGGTTCAGTGATGTTTTGGTGTTGCTGTGCTGCCTCTGGCACTGGGCGCCTTTAATGTGTGCATGGAATCATGAAATCAGGAGATTACCAAGGCGTTTTGGAGTGCAATGTTCAACGTAGTGTCAGAAAGCTGGGTCTCCGTCAAAGGTCCTGGGGATATATTAAGTTCTGAATCAAAAATAAAGATTTTGTAATATTAACAGTAAAATTAAGAATTGTGGAGACCAAATACTTTCGTCAATTTCAACTTATTCTTCGGGAAAATTGTGAGTTATTTTTAAAAAGTGCAAGGGTGCCAATATTTTTGGCCACAACTGTACACAGCAAAATAAGCAGTAGAAATTCGACAAAAACGATTAGGAGAAACTTATCTTTAATGATAGCCCAGCAACCACAGGACACACAACCGAGCCCAAGGAACCGGAAGCGGGACATCAAACATTGGTTTGTGGAGTTTTGGCACATGTCATCTCAAATTTTAGAGACGTAAACTTGAAGGGCTTTGATGTCATTACATGCCTCTTGGAAGTTCATGCCAGGATGTTATCGTATTTTTTGTACACGATTTATTTTCACCAGGATGTCATGCCAGCAAAAGAAGAAGAGTAAAAAGGTTGAAAGTGAGGGCACTTTGCAACAACTGTCCTGCATCCCCCTTGGTTTCTGATGTTTCCTTCTGATCCTCAGACAGTCTTTCCTTTCCAATAGGCCCACCACGTCATCGAGGCCATCGTGAATAGCTTTGACAGCCTCTCCTCTAGCACTCCAGCGGGTTTCAGACTCCCGCTTAACTCTAATGGGTATCACCTCTCTAATTCCCCCCACACCCCCCATCGGAGAGCTGAAGCCTGGTGTTGGCTTAGCGGTTAGGGTGCCGGCTTGGGATCCGAGGATTCTGGGTTCAAATTCTGGTTGATCGCTGAATTAACGCCAGGGGGGTTGACAGCCTGTCATCCTTCCGAGGTCGGCGAATTGAGCACCAGCTCACTGGTAATTCCCTGTGTGTCTCAAGAGGTGGCCAACAGGGTTGGCGGCAGGAAGGGCATCCGGCCATAAAACATTGCTTCACAAACTGGACCAAGGTGCCCAAAAAAGGCCAACCCCTGCTCTGCAGGGAAAAATGGGCTCTAAATGTGGTTCTTCTTCTTCTTCATCGGAGAGCTGAACATGAAAAAAACTGATATAAACTCTCATTATTTGCAAAGAATGGCACTACAAGTGGTTCTAGACTAGTGGAGTGAGCTCCCAGTCAGGTTCAAACTGTGATTGTCACAGTTGATGAACACTGCCCGGGAATATATATGGCTGAGAGCCGCTTCTGTACACCGGATATACAGCAACACATTACAGCTGCATTGTCATAGCACTGAGACCTACAATCATCTAATGGGAGTTTTTCGGAACATAAGGTTGTTGATCAGTTTCTTGATGGCCACTGGCCCATTGCATCCTTTGAATGAACTTGGATGAAATCAAGAAAGGCTTCTATAATGGACACATTCTTGTTGATGAAATCTGCACCAACATACCTGACAACCTCAGACATTTGTTCCCAGTGTGTTGCATCAGGAGTTGAGTCAAGCAAGATTCCGTAGTACGTTTTCATTCTGATGTCACGCAAAAGTTCATCCCTCACCCCAGAGGCACGAAGGTTGATGAACTCATTTTGAGTTTGAGGGGATTTTTTTTTTAATACTTGGGCTAAGGATCGTAATAGAGCTGACACACACACACACACACACACACGGACATACTGACTAGACAAATGCTCAACACAGCCACTGAGCTTGGGGAAAGTGCTGTCACTACTGTCACTTCTCGGGATACTCTGCGTACCAGCGACATCATAACAGTCGCGCCGCTTTTCTCACTACTCATTGGAGCATTTCATCCGCCCCTTGGATGCAAACTGATGGGGATTGTCCATGCTCTATCCTTTTCAACCAAGGAAGCAGCTCGTACCATTTTAAAGTCTTTAGTATGACATAAACTGATCCCTGGTGTTGGGCTAGCGGCTAGGGTGCCGGCTTAGGATCCTAGGATCCTGGGTTCGAATCTCGGTCGATCGCCGAATTAATGCCAGGGGGGTTGACTCAGCCTGTCATCCTTCCGAGGTCGGCTAATTGAGTACCAGTTCACTGGTAATTCCCTGTTTGTCGTTGAAGGCGGCAAAAATGGTTGGCGTCAGGAAGGGCATCCGGCCGTAAAACATTGCTTCAAAAAGGGGACCAAAAAACAACAACAACAACCACGGTCCCCGAAAAGGCCAACCCCCGCTTTGCGGGGAAAAATGGCCTCTAAACGGTGGTTTTAGTATGACATAAACTGGTCCAAATCGGATGGGTGTTTTTTAGAAGACACCATTTCCTTAATGGATGGCAGGTGTCTCCCTACGGGAGCTCATCCGCCCATTGCCAGGTGTTGTTTTTGGTACTGGCAGGGTGTCACAGTCACCCTCTCCACCAGAATCGAAGTCGAGGTTTTGACAGCCAGTTCTCCACCTTGTCAGGAGAGAAGGACACAAAGTCCAGGAGCAACTCCATACGACTAAGTAAGGTGGGTACAGAGAGGGATGGGTGTAGGACCCAATATTTTGAGGCAAACACAGAGTTGAGGTATTCGGCTTTTTCACGTGCAGTGTCATCTGTGTAGCCGTTTGAGGTAAGGGAGGGGATGGAGGGGGAACAAACACCAGAAACAGATTTGACCAGATGCCAGCAGGATTTGGAGGAGGGAGACAGGTTTGAGAGTTTAGTCTTGAGAGTGGAGAGATAGTGCTTCCTGGCTCTCCTGAGGGTAGATACACGCTTGTTCCAAGCTTTGTTCTGAGTCAGGATAGAAGGGAAAATGGATGAAGGAAGATACAGAAAAATGCTTGAGGAAACCTGCTGCTCTCTGCAAGAAAGCTGATGTTGTGACAGAAGTTCACCTTTCAGCATGACAACGACCTGAAGCACACAGCTAAAGCTACACTGGAGTGGCTAAGGAACAAAAAGATAAATGTCCTCTAGTGGCCCAGTCAGAGCCCCTCCCTAAATACAATCAAAAATCTGTGGCATGACTTGAAGATTGCTGTCCATCATCACACCCCACTCAACTTGACTGAGCTTCAACAGTTTTGTACCGAAGAATGTGCAAATATTGCCCAATCAAGGTGTTCAAAATTGGTAGAGACCTATCCCACCAGACTCACAGCTGTAATTGCTGTCAAAGGTGCTTCCAGCAGGTATTAACTCAGAGGGGTGGACACTTATCCAACTAAGATATAATAGTTTTGTATTTTTAATTCATTTTCTGAAATTTGTAGAATATGTTTTTCACTTGGACGTTGTGGGTTACGATATATAAATACAGGTGGAGAAAGTCTGTTATAATGCATTTTAATTCCAGGCTATAAAGCAACAAAAGGTGAAAATTTTAAAAGCGGGTGTAGACTTGCTATGCGCACTGTATGCTGTACGTCTTATTTGTACACCATCCCCCAACCCCTTACTTCAACCTTCCCACCAACTCACCAACTACAACAATGTTCTGCCCCTCTGCTTTCTCAACCTCCCCAACCCCTTTTTTTAACAAACACCTTTATTTTCTCCCTTTTAGTTTTCCCCCGTTTTGTAATCAATCCTACACCTCTATGAGATTTGTACAGTAAATGGCACCTTGCAATAGTTTGCTTCATTTTTTTCCATATTATTTTATTGCCTTGTATTATTTTATACCGTTGACTTTCCCTTTTTGGCTTAACTCGATCAACAGTTTATTTCCACCTTTCCGATGAATATGCGAGGCTACCTTGTTACATCCAAGTAACAGATGGAGATTTCATCAACCCTGAGTACAGGTGGTTTGACCATAATGGAAACCGAATACCAGGTACCTACTCTATTCTTTGCTTGCTTTGAATTATGGCTCAATTTTGTGTTTTTTGGTTCAATAATGTTCTGATACATAGACAACTATAACGGCAAACCCGGTGGAGTCAGGCTGAACTCAGGCAGTCAGGCTGAACAGTTTATGTTTTGTATCCCACTGACAGGCCGGATCTGGATTCGGACTTGAAAACAAAATCTAATCTGCTTCTTCTTGTCACCTGACCAACTCGTCCACCAAGACTAGTCATAATTCGTCCATAACATTTTTAAATATCATGTCATATATCGCTTTTTGCCTGATCTTTCAATGTTGAAGAATCACTTAAAAATTAAATAATTATCGTATCCGAATCCATAATCAGATCTTCACCAAAATCGAATTGATTCGTCCTTGTCACACACCCAACCAGTCCACCAGGTTTCGTCCAAATCCGTCCATAACTTTTTGAGATGTCCTGCTTTATATCGTTTTTGGCAGTATCTCCCAATGGTGAAGAAAAAATTTAAAATTTCTTCTAGCTGGATCCGAATTCGGATCTTCACCAATATCGAATCATTTCGTCCTTGTCACATACACTACCTCTCTGCCAAATTTCGTTTGAATCCATCCATAACTTTTTGAGATATCTTGTTCATAGACAGACAGACAGGCAAACAAACAAACAGACAGACAGGGGTGAAAACATAACTTCCATCCACCTTCGGTGGTGGAGGTTGTAATTTCTGGCGACACTGTCTGGGCCCTGGACCCTGAATGCGTCCAAGTCGAGCTTTAAAAGCCGAGCCAGACACGAATGGGTTTTCATACAGTGAATTGTAAGTGTTAAAATGAAGTTAAAACCCACAAACAGTACAGCATGATAATTCGCTCACTTTAATATTAAAACACAAGTTTCTCGTAGCTATTGCAACTTTAAAAAAAAATTCACCGTACACCCCAAATACAACCACCAAGTTTCAACTTGTTCCGTTCAGCGGTTTAGGAGTGCATAGATGATGGACAGACAGACAGACAGAGGTGGCTAGCTTTGTAATATATACAGTATATATATATATATATATACATATATATATATATATATATACACATATACAATTATACATATACATATACATATACATATACATACACAGTCACCTGAAAAAGTAAGTACACCCCATGTAAATGTTTTGACTTTTTCAACATATTTCAACATACAGCAATTTGATCTTCATTTCAAAAATTTTGACAGATAAATGTGATATAATATAACAAATATCATGAAACATTTACATTTTGTAGTCCATTGTATAATTTAAATAAACATAAATGCAAATTTAGCATGTGGAAAAAGTAAGTACACCCCTACGTTTATCACTACTTCAAATACCTAAAATTAGAATCAGGTGCACCAGATCAGGTGCAAATGATTATAACATCGTTGGAGATGCGGCTAACCCCCGCTCTAGCAGGGAAAATGGCCTTAAAATGCATGTTGTGTTGTGTTGTATCGTTAGAGAGGATCTTGGAGGAACCTGTCTTATTTAAACCTCAGACATTTAGTTTGGTTTGCTCTTTGGTGTTGAAGTGTGCGGCGTCACCATGCCTAGATCAAAAGAGCTCTCTGAGGCCTTCAGAAAGAAGGTTATAGATGCCTACGAGTCTGGGAAGGGATTTAAAAAGATCTCCAAACAATTTGAAATCAATCATTCGACTGTCTGGAAGATCACCTACAAGTGGAGAAGATTCCAAACAACTGCCAACTTGTTCAGCCCAGGCCGCCCCAGCAAGTTCAGCCCGAGAGCAGACCGCAAGATGCTGAAAGAAGTCTCTAAGAACCCCAGAATGTCATCACGGGACCTACAGGTAGCTCTTGCCACTGTTGATGTCAAAGTGCATGAGTCTACCATTAGAAAGAGGCTGCACAAATTTGATCTGCATGGGAGGTGTGCCAGGAGGAAACCTTTGCTGTCCAGAAAGAACATCAGGGCAAGACTAAAGTTTGCCAATGAACACCTAGGCAAAGACCAGCACTTCTGGAACAATGTGCTCTGGACAGATGAGTCAAAGGTAGAGCTATTTGGCCACAGTACCAGAAGACATGTTTGGCGAAAACCAAAGACAGCATTTCACCACAAGAACCTGAAACCAACTGTAAAGCATGGTGGTGGAAATATTAGGGTTTAGGGCAGCTTTGCTGCATCAGGGCCTGGGCAGCTCACCATCATAGAATCCACTATGAATTCTTCATTGTACCAGAGGGTGCTTGAGGATAATGTGAGGCCATCTGTCGGAGAGTTGAAGCTCAACCGAAGATGGACCTTGCAACATGACAGTGACCCTAAACATACCAGTAAATCCACCAAGGAATGGCTGAAAAGAAAGAAATGGAGGGTTCTAGAATGGCCAAGTCAAAGCCCGGATCTAAATCCCATTGAGATGTTGGGGGGGGATTTGAAACGAGCTGTGCATGCAAGAAACCCCTCAAACATTGCACAGCTGAAAGAATTCTGCATGGAGGAGTGGGCCAAAATATCTCCCAGTCGATGTCAGAGACTGGTAGACAGTTATAAGAAACGCCTACTTGAGGTTGTTTCTGCCAAAGGGGGCAATACCACCTATTGGAGCCAAGGGTGTACTTACTTTTTCCACATGCGAAATTTGCATTTATGTTTATTTAAATTATACAATCAGGGGTCGAATTATTCTGTAGGGAGGGCACAGCAATGTTTGCCTTTGATGACTTCAAATTTTTTGGGGCACCAAGGCATTTTCTTTTGGGTTTGGGGGGCACCAAGGCAATCTCTTTTGGGTTTGGGGGGCACCAAGGCAATCTCGAATTATTCTTGTGGGCACAAAGGCAAAGTGTGTCGGTAACTTAAACAGGCAGGGAAATGTTACTGACAGAACAAGTAAATCAACTTAAACTTTTTAATAATGTATTTTTAGAATATAAACAGTTTCAGAAAACTCAACTCAACTCAGAACTGCATTGCCATCATGGCCATGTAACAAAGTTTAACCTTTGTTTGACAGAACAAGTAAATCAACTTAAACTTTTTAATAATGTATTTTTAGAATTTGAATCTCAATAACAGTTTCAGCTTTGATTTCTCTCAAAACTCAACTCAACTCAGTCAGAACTGCATTGTCATCATGTCCATGTAACAAAGTTTAACCTTTGTTTGACAGAGTTGAACTTTTTTCATCATCATCATCAGACATCATCTTTACTCAATACTTACTCAGTCTTGAGTCAGGTATACATGATTATAATTCAATCACCCTTGGGGGAGAGGGGTGTAGTATCAGGCCTACGTCCAAATGCACTCATGGAATGCCACCTGGCAACGCTACGTGTAGGATCAAAGTCGTCGGGGTCGGGCCCTTCTGTACTGATGCGCAGAAGGTGTTCCTGCATACCCAACCCCAGTTTTAGCCTCCAATCCCCAAGAATACGCTTCACTGCTGAGAACTGCCTCTCTACATGTGATGTGGCCACTGGGCACACAAGGCAGATCTGCACCAGATGAAGTATATTAGGGTATTTGTGGCCCTTTTCTGTCAGAATGGTCTTCCATAGACCTAGGAAATTGGACTCCTCTCCATGATTTCTGCTGATGTCAAGCTTCAAGGACAGCCATTCTCTTTGTATTTGACTTGGATCACAACCATTTCTTTCAATGATTTGCTGAAAGTGATTGCTAAGGTAAGTGACTTTGGCATTGCCATAGGCAGCAAGGGTGTCCTTGCCCTTTGGCATGTTGCTGGGGTCAAACACCTCAAACGCAATCACGACCTCATTCTCATAGAACTCGTTAAATCCTCCGACAGCCAATGAAAAACCTGCATTTCTTGGAGATCCCTACAGCCTCTCGTAGACATGTGCGCACAGGTACAGCGGTAGATGTACACCACCGCTGACCTTGCGGGATTGTAACATACCTATAGTCGGGACGGAAGCAATCGGAAGGCCGTCCCAACCATGAGTATTACCCCCGCTAATACAGCGCGGTTGGTAGGCAACGACGTGGGTGTGCAAACGTCGGCAATAATAGCCACGCTGTAATTTATGCGCTCATAGTAGCCCATAATGCTTTGCGTTTCATTGATGATGCTGGATGACGTATGGGATGACGAATGGTCGTAGGCGGGGCCAATATAAATTATGGGATGCCCTTGAACCTCGTTTCCCGTACCCAAGGACGATAGTAGGACTGCAACATTCTGTATTCAGTAAGAGAACGGGAAACGAGGTAGCCTAGACAATGTATATGCTTACTATGCTAATGTTCCGACATGCACTGAGAAAACGAAAGCCGACGAAGTCAGTTTGTTGCTTTCATCATTACTTTATTCATTCTTTGGTCTCTATTATTATGCTTTATTGACAAAAAGGGCACAGCAGCGACTGAAGAAAAAGGGCACTGCAACTCTCTGCCGTAGTGATCATGAAAAGTTCGGGGGCAGCACGGCAAATAGCTTGGGCACGCCGGCTTTTGCCGTCGATGCCGTTGATAATTTCGACCCCTGTACAATGGACGACAAAATGTAAATGTTTCATGGTATTTGTTATATTATATCACCTTTATCTCTCAATATTTTTGAAATGAAGATCAAATAGCTGTATGTTGAAATATGTTGAAAAAGTCAAAACTTTACATGGGGTGTACTTACTTTTTCACGTGACTGTAGATATACAACGGTAGAGGGTGGAAAGGTGGAAAGTCGCTCCCTATTTTAAAGTACTTATAAATTATGATAGATAGAATTATCTATAATTAGATAGGGTTAATATATATATTATATAATATATTATAAGTACTTTAAAATAGGGAGCGACTTTCCACCCACCCTGTATATACACACACACATCATTCATTCTTGGGCATTGAATAATCACGTCACATCCACATAACTTTGCACAGTATTGAAATGGGGTTATAATTTTTGCATTTGTAATACTGTACATATACCAAATTATAAAATTGTTTTAAAATCTCTAATGGGGTAAATGTCATAATCTTTAATGGTAATAATTTGTAAATTCTTCTTTTCCAGATGGTGCTGACTTCCTCGTGGGAGGTTTTGGAATTTTGGTTTTCAAACATATCCTTCCACGATTGTCAGGAAGCTATTCTTGCATTTGTTATTACAGAAGAGGTGACTCGGTCATTTCCGCACATGCCAATCATTCTGTAATAGGCAAGTTAATTTGTACTTTGTGAAATCATATGTTGTATTTCTTTTATCCAAACGATTTATGGCAATGATGAGAATTTATATTCCATGAAAAGTTCCTTATTGTGATAAAATTTGTTTTGATTTTGACTCTTTTCATCCTCCTGAAAGTGAGAACCTCATCATCGAAATGACAACTTGAAATGTTTGCTTTTACAATGCACGTAATGACGAAATGAAACCTTCAAGTTTCATGTCCTCACACTGAACCTCCAATAAGCAATGTCTTTTGTGTTTTACTTTCAACTCAAAGATTGTGGGTGAAAATCTTCACCAAAATCGAAAAAAATAATGTCTCATAAAACTTCACTTAGCGATGCCCAGTAATGTTTAATGTAAGATTCAATGTAACATCTCTGCTTGGATTGTTAAGGCCTTGTTTGGGGAAGGGGGTTGTGGAATTGTGGAAAGGGCTTTCAAGAAAAGGAAGGTAAGTGTTATTTGTTGTTTACATTGTCTCGGCAAGGTAACAGAGGCGTCCTTAGTACCACCGTGAGGGGATGGCGTTGTATAATTTAGATGATGGAGGTAAGGAATATTGTCCCTTCCATTCTCCTATGTTGAAGTAGGCACCGCAGGGCAAGGATAGAGAGAAATACTGTACAGCATATTTCCCACAGAGCATTCCTCCCAGCTGTCCGTCAGTGCATGAGAGGTGGGCCTTGAACCTTTCTGGTTTCAGTGATTGTTGGAACTTCCGGATAAGTGATTTATCCGCGTTGCCTCGAGGAGAAAACCATATAGAGGATTCTTCATCCTGTGCCTTTTACATCTCTTTCCCAGTTTTTGTGTGCATAATCAGTGCATACGTGGTGCCATAGCAGGGTTACTTTCTTCGGTGTAGCTTTTCTTGTATAATTCATGACTCCTTTTGAGGTCATGTATGAGATTGTCTCGAGACTGTCCATGTCTCATGCCAAATCAATTATTCGTTTATTTCTTATGAAACTATGTGAACCTCATGTTACCACCGTTTTCCATGCAAACATTTGTTTCATTGGTATCCCTGGATGGATAAATTGGTAATAATCCTTATTAATTAATCGGCTTGGTGACCGATCCTGCTGGAATACAGGCCTACATTATACGCTTGGCATGGGTCCTTGTAGAACCGTGATAGTCCAACTATCCTGGGAGTTGAGGATGTGCCCCCTTTCCGGTGATTTCCATCCACGTGTTTTACTATTGCTCATTCTGGGGATACATTTCTTGGTTTAGTTAAATTGAAAGAAAATTCAAACAAATTGTCATGATGTTTGCACAATTTTAGGACTGAACTAGAACGGCACTCGGTACATACCTATGCCAAGCTGAACAGTTTACGTTTCATATCCACTGATTGGCACCGCATATCCACCTAGTCTTGTCATAACTTATCCACAACTTTTTTTAAAATATAACGCCACATATCGTTTTTGGCAGCTCCATCTCTCAATGATGAAGAGTCAATAAAAAATTATCTTATCTGGATTTGGATCTTCACCAAAATCGAATCATTTCATCCTTCATCATTATTATTAATCATAATCCTACCACCAAGGGTCTTTTTGGACCCCAGAAGAACTTAAAAAATTATCGCGTCTGGATTTGGATCTTCACCAAAATCCAATCATTTTTTCCTTGTCACACACCCAACCTGTCCACCAATTTTTTTCCGAATCCGTCCATAAGTTTTTGAAATACCGTGCTATATGTTTCTTTGGCACCATCTCTCATAGTGAAGAATCACTTAAATAATTCTCGTATCCGGATCCGTTTCTTCACCAAAATCTAATCAATTTGACCTTGTCACACACCCAACCTGTCCACCAAATTTCGTCCGAATCCATCCACAGTTTTCAGATACCCTTTTCACAAACAGACAAACAGACAGACAGTGGTGAAAACATAACCTCCGTCTACCTTCAGTGGTGGAGGTAATGGATCATTTGAAGGAAGCATCATGATCTGCAAAGGAAAATTATTTTTTAAACTTCTGGTGTCATGCAGAGATGCAAAAGTTTATTTTGGTTAACTTTTAGTTTGTCAATTTACTTTGTAACCAGATTCGGTGGCACAATCGTTAGAGCATCTGCCATGAGTGTGGGATGTCGCTTGAAAGGCAATGGCAAACCACCCAGTATAACCCTTGCCAAAAAATTATTTGGCAGCACCAACTTTGTAAAGTTGTAAAGAGATCTCTTCGTAAAGAGATCAAAATGCTAGATGCGAAATCAAAATTTAAAGTTAACTTTATAATTACTTTTAATTTTGCTTTGTAATTCTCATTTGCTTTGTTATTCTTTGCTTCGCCCCATAGTGTATCACTGGGCAGAGCAGACAATGAAAATCATGGTGCAGTACATGACACTGACATGTGACAAACAACTTGCTGCTCACTTTTACGCCCTTCTACGGAAAAATCTCTCCAGGCTTCTGCTAACTCTGCGTTTCCAAGTGCACATACACTCCTGGAAATGCCGTCCCTATGCCAAGTCTGCATCCATGTTTTCTAGCAACGCCACACATGTTTTTTATTTCAGCTTCATGGGTAGGTTCATTACATCTGTCATGAGTTATTAAATTTGGGACCAAGTGGATCTTGGTTATGTGAGTTATACAAAGGTTTCACCTTGAATTATGCGATAACTACTCTACACCTGTTTTATTTGTAATGCCTTGTATCAGCTTACGACTGTAGTTATGGTTAAGTGTGTAGAGCTGGGGTTTTTTTTACTTCCAACCCGGTGTCAGCTCAACTGGGCACTTTTATGTCGAAAACACCTATGCCTATCCGATCAACTGGGGACAACATGGACATGCAAACGTGTTGATCCAATGTGTCATGTATGGACGTCTCAATCTCCACCAATTTTTTCAGACGTGCTGAAGCTACCTCGGGTCAAGTCATGGGCATAACCACCCCCTTCCCTCCACAAGGAAATTCTCTGCATATATGTGCGTGAATGTCTGAAATCATTGGAAACTAAAACAATGCGACTGTGTCGCCATTATGCCTCCGCATAGTCCCACAACGGGTAGATGCCATCACTCTGCATATGTATGGGTAGGGGATCACGTTTGTGAAGTTTCGTGTTGATCGGATAAGGTTCGTTTTTCTTTCCAAGATGGTTGCCAAACCACGTGACCTTTGACATCATTTTCAAAATATATGCAACAGTGCCATTAGATGATATTTGTAAAATTTCGCATCAAGAGGGTGAGCGGTTTCAGAGATATAATTATTTTATATTTTACTTCACCCCAATATGGCTGCCAAACCATGTGACCTATGATGTCATAAATCTAATATTTCAACACAAATGGGTCATAGATCATGTCATGTGCATGCAATTTCAGATTTTTAGGATAAGGAATTCGATTAAAACATTTTTGGCTGGTATACCACTTTACCTATGATGTCATAATTATCATGATTTTGTTCCCCATCGGGAGTACTTGACAATGTGCCAAGTTTCAAAATTTTCCATTCAGCGGTTTCTGATAAATAATTTTTTTATTATTTGCTTTCAATCCAAGATGGCTGCCATACCACGTGACCTATGATGTCACAGTTATCATAAAAACCTTCTGCATGGGTGTCACTCCTATCCTGAAAGTTTCGCCTCAATTAGATATATGGTTGCTGAGAAAAACAAGGTTTAGCCCGGACGGACGGACGGATGGACTGAAGGACAACCCAAAAACATAATGCCTCCGCCGACTTTGTCGGCGTAGGCATAAAAACTGGCCGGCCCAATCTCCGCCAAATTTTTCATACTTCCTGGGGGTACCCCCTCAAAATCAGGTCCATGGCAAAAAATAGCCCCCACCCCATGGGAGGGTGAGGAGCCGACTTATGATTTTCACCTCTATGGCTTGACCAATCCACACCAAATTTTGCAGACGATTGGATGACCCATCTTGTAAAGTATATATAAAACCGAGTTTGCTTGTTTGCTTGATGCCTACTGAGCAAGAGGTAAGTATATATATATATTAAGTATATAGCACAACGTGTGCACGTCCATTAAGTATACATATTACAAGTATGTGAGTGCGTCTACTAAGCACATACTTCAATGTGAGTACGTCTATTAAGTATGTCATGTTGGAACATGAAAACATCTATTAGATATGCACTATTATAATGTGAGTACTTATATGATTTACATACACATTACCATCTCCACGACCACCAGCTAATGTTGAATTGGTTATTTATCTTACTATAATTCACCAAATGTCCGTCCGTCTGTCTGTTTGTCTGTCAGTCTGTCTGTCCATTCGAAGGTACTGTAAAAACTGCTGAACCGATCGCAACGATATTTTGGGTGGGTACTCCTGGGATCTCCAGGAGTAAAATAGGCTATTTCGTTTTCCAAATTTCAGCTTTGGTCTCCAGCATTCTCAGGTTTAGACTCCCGCATAACATTCGCGTTCGCATAACGTTGATTGTGACGAGTTTTCATTGTGACAATGTTGTTTTCCCGGGTGCCGCACAAACGGCTGCACCGATCGCTGCACGGCTGCACCGATCGAACTCGGTGACCTCGGACAAAGACCTTTTATAAGGACACGGGTTGAATCCCTGCTTGAGAGAATTCAAAACCCCTCCCCGCCATCACGGCCGTCTCTCCAACTTACAATCCCACGAGATATGCAGAAAGGACCACCCAAAACCAATATAAACACCATTAAACATCGTTCGTATATAAACATCATTAAAAGTAAATAATGACCTTGGCCAAAGTTCAAACGACGTTTAATCTCTACATGAGAGAATTCCATCCCCCTCCCCGCCATCACGCCCATCTCTCCAACTTACAATCCCACGAGATATGCGGAAAGGACGACCCAAAACCAATATAAACATCATTAAACATCATTCGTATATAATCATTAAAAGTAAATAATGACCTCGGCCAAACTTCAAACGACGTTTAATCTCCACATGAGAGAATTCCACATAGCTATTTGGGCGGAGAATACGCTAACAGATCGCAATCACGATGGAATAATATTTACCGATATGAACAGTTTTGTGGCTTTTATTGAAATTCTAAAGATACTGTTTAGATTTTGATGATTTGCGTGTGATATGATTTAACGGATGTTTATATGAATCGTTTAAAATAAAAAAAGCTTTCAATTTCTGATATTTTACCTTTTCATTTGGGCCTCCCAATTGAAGCCCCACCCACAGGGCGGGTACCGTTTCTAGTTTGTTTAACTCTACCATACCATCTGCACTACCAGCACACAGCCTTGAATTATTTATTTATTTATTTATTTATATACAATTTACCATATCTACCAAAGACTTGATTTATTTATTTATTTATTTATTTATTTATATACACTTTACCATCTCTACTAAAGACTTAATTTATTTATTTATTTATTTATATACACTTTACCTTATATATCTCTATATATAAAGGAGGTGTGTGTGTGTGTGTGTGTGTGTGTGTGTGTGTGTGTGTGTGTGTGTGTGTGTGTGTGTGTGTGTGTGTGTGTGTGTGTCTGTCTGTCTGTCTGTCTGGATGTCCGCTTATAACTCAAGAACTACACATCGGAGAAAAGTTTTAGACACAGATTCGGAATCAGTATAAAATCCCGGTGGTTTTAGGCTACGTTTTATTTTAATATCAATGGTTTAAAAAAACCGCGCCAGCTGCAATTCCATGGTGTAGTTTGTGGCGGTGCTAGACGTTTGGGGTGTATTGCAATGGTTTGTCGGGTTTGGCTGTGGGTCCAGAATAGCTCCCATTTCCTTATGTTCTTCCACTTTTATTTTGATTCATCTGTTAAACGCCTTCCTTACCTACCTTATATCCCCCCGACGAGGCCTCTACATAATTTCATGCGGCAGAATTTCGTGCATTTTGAGTGAAAGAAGTGAGACGAGGGTGTAGGAGGAAGAAGAGGCGCGGTCACTGTGGAGGCCACAATCGTGAGTGGAAATGGCGGGAATTGCGTTTGTATCGTAAAGTAAAGGATCTGCATTCATTTCTGAACTTGCATTGGTGGATTGTTATACATCTGCATTATTTTTCATAAAAAAACTTTATGTTGAACTTGAAGGCTCCAAGCACGGACTATATATATAGCCCTCATTGAGGTAAAAAGAAAAGTAAAAAGCCTGCTATCGCTTGCCAAGCTAGCCGTTCCCCCCTCCCCCTCCCCCTCCACTCCCCCTCCCCACTCCCCTCCCCTCCCCCTCCCCCTCCACTCCCCCCTCCCCTCCCCCTCCCCCTCCACTCCCCCTCCCCTCCCCCCTCCCCCCTCCCCCCTCACCTCCCCCCCTCCCCCCTCACCTCCCCCCCTCCCCCCTCACCTCCCCCCCTCTCCCCTCCCCTCTCCTCCTCCCCTCCCTCCTCTTCTCCCCTCTCCTCCTCCCCCTCCCTCCTCTTCTCCCTTCCCTCCCTCTTCTCCCCTCCCCCCTCTTCTCCCCTCCCCACCCTCTCCTCCCCTCCCCCCCCCCGTTCCCCTTCCCTCCCCTTCCTCCTCCCCTCCCTTCCCCCGCCCGGCAATGCCGGGTACTTCCCATGGCCAGCTGTACGTGGGCTGCTCGAGGGTTGGAAAACCAAGCAAATCTTTATGTCTTGGCACCAAGTAAGAAACCAGAAATGTTGTACACCAAGAGGTTTTGAGAAATTGAAAATTGACAAACGTCATGGAGGAAATGTACTGTGATATTGCTCTAAAATATACATGTTCTTTTCATCATATATTTGTATTATTCTTATTCAACCCGGGCGAAGCCGGGTACCTCAGCTAGTATATATATATATAACGCGAGTTGTCTGTGTGTGTCCGCGTTTTATTCAGAGATGGCTAAACCGATCTTCATCAAACTTTCAGAGGTTCATCGTGAGTTCCCGGGAGTGTTTTAGGCAAAAAATCAAAAAATTAAAAAATAGAAGAAAAAAAAGTTCGTTTTTTTGGAGTTAAAAAATTTCAAAAAAATCGCTCGATAGTGCCAAAGCCTTTTTAAACTAATGACAGTTATATACAAGTACACATTCGCATAAATAAATACAAAGCAATTACCAGACATTTGAATACAAATAAATCAAACAATTCCGGAAGTGTACGAAGTTGGTAGTACCGCTTCTTCTTCTTCTTCCTGTACGGCAACACACTTAACCTTCACCCCCCCCCTCCCCCCCTCCACTCCCCACTCCCCTTCCCCCCTCCCCTTCCCCCCTCCCCTCCGACAAAATAACTGCAATCAAGCGCTTCCTATAGCCATGAATGAGCTTCTCCACCTTTCTACTGGCAGTTTGGCCACTCTTCTTGTGCAAACTGCTCCAGTTCTCCCAGATTTGAAAGGTGCCTTCTCCCAACTGCTGTTTTCAGATCTCCCCACAGGTGTTCAATGGGATTTAGATCTGGACTCATTGCTGGCCACTTCAGAACAGTCCAGCATTTTGTCTTGAACCATTCCTGTGTGCTTTTTGAAGTGTGTTTGTGGTCATTGTCCTTCTACAAGACCCAGGACCTTCGACGGAGACCCAACTTTCTGACACTGGGTTGAACATTGCGCTCCAAAATGCCTTGGTAGTCTCCTGATTTCATGATGCCATGCATAAATTCAAGGCACCCGGTGCCAGATGCAGCACAGCAACCCCAAAACATCACTGAACCTCCATGTTTGACGGTAGGGAAGGTGTTCTTTTCATTGAAGGTTTCATTTCGTTTTCTGTAAACATAGAGATGATGTGCTTTAATAAAAAGCTCTAATTTTGTCTCGTATATCCACAGGATATTCTCCCAGAATAATTTTGGCTTGTTCAGGTGTGTTTTTGCAAACTCCAGTCAGGTTTTCTTATGTCTCTCTCTAAGCAGTGGGGTCCTCCTGGGTCTCTTACCATAGAACCCCCTTTAATTTAGTTGGCGACGGATGGTGCGAGTTGAAACTTGCAGTTGAAACTTGCAGGTACCTTTTGTCTGAAGGTCAGCTTGAATCTGTTTGGCAGTTGATTGAGGTGCTTTCTCCACCATTCGAACAACCCTTCGCTGCAATATTCGATTAGGTTTTTTATTGCAGCCATGTCCAGGGAGGTTGGCTACAGTGCCATGGGCCTTAAATTTCCTGATAACAATGCGTACGGTGGACACAGGAACATCAAGATCTCTGGAAATGGACTTGTAGCCTTGAAATTGTCCATGCTTGGCTACAATCTTGTGTCTGACCTCCTCAGACAATTCTCTGGTTTTCTTGCTTTTCTCCATGCTCAATGCGGTCGGTACACACAGTGACACAAAACAGCAGAATGACTCCTTTTCACCATTCAAACAGGTTGAATGAGTGATTTTTATATTGCAGGCACCTGCAACTCACCATAGGTGAGTTCAATTTCAAACTAAAGGAGAATCACCTGCTTGAAATGTAATTATTTCTAACAACTTGTAAAAGGTACCAATATTATATTGTCTGGGCCATTTTCGGATTTCTGTTTGGAATAAGTTAAGATTTTGTATTTTTTCAGCTTTTTTTGTTTTGTTCCACTGAAATCCAAAGAAATACATTTGTGGACACCAAACAATTTTTTTAATTTCAACAATTTTCTGAAAGAAATGGTGCATTATTTAAAAAAATGTAAGGGTGCCAATATTTCTGGCCACGACTGCATGTACTATACCACCTTTAATTATTTATTTATTAATTTATACACACTTTACCATCACAATTACTGACAAACCAATTTGAATTATTTATTAATTTATGTACACTTTCTGACAGTGTACATAAATGAACCAGACGTTTATGTACCAGACGAAGCGCGAGCTTGGAGCCGGACCTCGACGCCTACCATCTGCCGGGACCCTCCTCTGCCGTTCCATACCATCTGCACTGAAGACTTTATTTATTTATTTATTTATTTATTTATTTATATGCACTTTACCATCTCTACTAAAGACTTGCATTATTTATTTATTTACACTTTACCATCACTGACTGCTACCTATATAATGCACCACCTTTAATTATTTATTTATTCATTTATATACACTTTACCATCACAATTACTGACAAATCACCTTTAATTATTTATTTATATACACATTCCCATCACTGCTATCTATATTCCATCTTGTTTTATTTATGTACACTACATACATATTTATTTAGGTATTTAGTTATTTAAATGTAAAATCTACCTGTCCCATTTTAAGGTGTGGTTGAGGGCGGTGTCTTTAAAGAGGACTTGCATCCTTTTTATTTGTTTGTTCTGTGTTGTTAATTTGTTTGAGTCATCGAAGCAAAAGCTCTTGAGTGTAATATGTGATTTTATTTTGCCAATATTGTTCCCTTTATACTCTGGGATGTGCAAATACCAATAAGGATGTGTGCATGCCACCTGCCTAATGCATGCTTTCACCCAATAAACACAAGTGATGGAACAGCAGCCGTTTTGTTTCAAATTTTAACTCTTTATTATCACCATAATGCATTAATGCATCCTGACATTGCATTAAGAAGGCCAGTGCATACGATCTGATTCAATCACGATTGTACCTTTTATCATCAGGTCATACCGTTGCAGCTCTCTACTGTAATGTCATTTATTGCAGTGTTCACTTTTGTAATCTAACAAATGTAGTAGCTGAGCTATGCTCCCAATCTACCTTGGCTCTGTGGACCTTTCAATCAAGCACGGTTGTTAAGTATTGTAGTATGTGCATCGTAAATGTAAGTAAATAGGATAGATACTGTTGGTACAGTATTTAAATTGTGAAATTGACAGATAGACTTGTTGAAATAAATCGGGTTAAATAGATGAATAATGTCCCGGAGATGGAGATGACACCAGAGGTATAAGCTTCCATGATGAAGTGTTGTTGATAAATTGTGACTGTTCCTTCAGTGGTGCCATATATGAGATACTGGGAGGATGACTGTGCAATGAACGGTGGAAAGTCCTGCCCCGAAGATTACATTTCACAAATGAAGTTGGTAAATATTACACATAAATTACATAAAAGCAGTGTGATATTTGTGGTTGCATTTTCAAATTAAATGAAGGTTAAATTTCAAAAACAGAATGTGATCATTATTGGATGTAATCATTAATTAATATTTCACTTTATGCATGTAACTGATGTTTGATGTCACTTGTCTTTCACAGCCAATCATTGAACCCAACCAGCACAGCTGCCCAGAAAGGCAAGGCTCAGGACCTGAGCCTTACCAAAAAGGACATGATCCTTGCCTTGCTGGGCAGGTTTGCTAGTTGGTGATGCTTTGCATTTCTTATGTCTTCCCAACTCTACAAGCAGTTTTGTTTGTGAATTTGTCCCTCTGGTAGCCCATCCCTTCATTAATTATTCCAATTTTGAATTTCCTCATTAATTTGAGCTGTCCGGTGCCATCCAGTGGAGTCGTCAGTATCATTTGTAGCTCATTTCTTGTATTAATCAACAAGGCCTTCATTTGCAGCTTGATGGAGTACTGCTCTCTCCTTTGGGCTGGCATACCTGCCCCACACCTTACCCTTCTTGATACCATATAAAGCAAGGCCCTCAATAACATTGGATCATCCAGGATGAAACTGAGTGTCTTGGCCTGTTAATTTCACATCGCAGACAGGTTGGTGGCCTCTCTGTATTCTTCCGCCTCCTTTTTTGGTCTTTCACTGGTCCTCTACTCTATATTGGCTCTGTCCCGCACAGGTTTCTGCAGGATGCACACGGCCTGCCAGTAACCCTCTTCTTGCTTGTTAAAATTGCAAAATCATTTCTTTGCAAAATTTGCAAAATTGCTAAATCGTATGTAAATCTCCACCACCAGGGGCTAGTCGGATAGCTGAGAGGTAAAGCTTCACCTTTGTGCCGTTTGGGTTAAAATACCAAATCTGACTATAAACTGCCACCTTTGTGCGTCACAGGTATATTGTTGCATTTATCATGAATGTACCATCTGTTGGATGATATGTTAATTGGGGACATTGAAAATACCACGGTGCTTTTGCAAAGAGTTAACTATTGTTAACTGGTACTGGTACCCTGGACAAATGCCGAAATATTGCCCAAATCAGTTGTGGAATTGATGTGGAATGCCTTCTTGGGGTGGTCCCTGAGGATCTCTGTGCACATATGACCGGCAACCTATACCAGGATATGATACGATGTCATATATACGGTATAACATATTCGTTATCCTTCATTAGACTTTACCAGTCTGATTGATCCCTAATTCACACACACACACACACACACACACACACACACACACACACACACACACACACACACACACGCACACACACACACACACCTTCCCTGCATTCAACACAGAAATAATTGAGCAGCTAAAACAAGCTCCACCAGACATCGCTTTGCCAGGAAATCACTTATTCCACCCAACTACAGCTATCAGATGAGGATGCCCCCTCTACTTCTTTCTTCTCTCCATATACTTCCTCCAGCTTCAGACTCAGCCTCTCACTGCATCCTGGTTCACCTTCTCACATCCTGCTCTACTTGCCTTCCCACATATTACAAACATGCTTTCTCATTCAAGGTTTTCTTTATCGTAAGCGGCTAGAATGATGCATATTGCAAACAATAATTATTTATATTGATGATTTGACGACTGTTTATTAACACAACATTGGGAATTAATTCAATCTATCACAATCCTTCATCCGATTCCTACAGGTGTACCAGGCAATAAGGTGGTATTTCGCAATGCAGAAGCCAAGTTCCTCGTTGGATCCACCCGTAATGCTGCCAGTCTTTTATGTCAGACATTCCCTGTGGACCCTTAGGCAAGAGCGTTGTCGGCCAGGGTTCGGCAAGGACAAAGAGAAAATCTCCTGCCCACGATGCTGCGGTGTGTGTTAAGTATATAAATATAGTTTTGCACATGCATATCAGGCATAGTAAATGCCAAGTTACAAGCAATGCAAACTGTTTTATCACCACATTTGCTGCAACAATAATTTGACATCAAAATGCATGAGGCTGCCATATGTAAAGATTCTACCCAATAAATTTTGATAAAGGAAATATCTATTTATAAGACCAGCAATGGTACCCGCCCTATGGGCGGGGCTTCAATTGGGAGGCCCAAATGAAAAGGCAACATATCAGAATTGAAGGCTTTTTTAATTTTAAACGATTTATATAAACATCCGTTAAATCATATCACATGCAAATCATCAAAATCTAAACAGTATTTGTAGAATTTCAATAAAAGCCACATCACTGTTCATATCGGTAAATATTATTCCATCGTGCTTGGAAAAACTGGAAAATTGGAAAAATTGGAAATTGGAAAAACATGGGGTCCCAGGAATACCCACTCAAAATTTCGTTGCGATCGGTTCAGCCGTTTTTGCGGTACCTGGGAACAGACAGACAGACATTTGGTGAATTATAGTAAGATGCCATTGTGACATACACAGATATATGTGTATATATGCTGGAAAGGCAATGTGCTTGTAAAAGAGTGAGGCCACTGTCAGGTTTGGCGGTATCAATCAGCATCCGCAGTTGCTTGCCAACCTCTGACAGTCTGACAAGTCCCCCTCGTGTTGAACCCTAACACTGCATCCGTGAAAAAAATAAAAAAATAAAAATAAAAGAAATGAAATATATATATATATATACAGTCACGTGAAAAAGTAAGTACACCCCATGTAAAGTTTTCACTTTTTCAACATATTTCAACATACAGATATTTGATCTTCATTTCAACAATATTGATAGATAAAGGTGATATAATATAACAAATATCATGAAACATTTACATTTTGTAGTCCATTGTATAATTTAAATAAACATAAATGCAAATTTCGCATGTGGAAAACGTAAGTACACCCTTGGCTCTAATAGGTGGTATTGCCCCTTTTGGCAGAAACAACCTCAAGTAGGTGTTTCTTATAACTGTCTACCAGTCTCTGACATCGACTGAGAGAAATTTTTGCCCACTCCTCCATGCAGAATTCTTTCAGCTGTGCGATGTTTGAGGGGTTTCTTGCATGCACAGCTCGTTTCAAATCCCCCCACAACATCTCGATGGGATTTAGATCCGGGCTTTGACTTGGCCATTCCAGAACCCTCCATTTCTTTCTTTTCAGCCATTCCTTGGTGGATTTACTGGTATGTTTAGGGTCATTGTCATGTTGCAAGGTCCACCTTCGGTTGAGCTTCAACTTTCCGACAGATGGCCTCACATTATCCTCAAGCACCCTCTGGTACAATGAAGAATTCATAGTGCATTCTATGATGGTGAGCTGCCCAGGCCCTGATGCAGCAAAGCTGCCCCAAACCATAATAATTCCACCACCATGCTTTACAGTTGGTATCAGGTTCTTTTGGTCAAATGCTGTCTTTGGTTTTCGCCAAACATGTTTTCTGGTGCTGTAGCCAAATAGCTCTACCTTTGACTCATCTGTCCAGAGCACATTGTTCCAGAAGTGCTGGTCTTTGCCTAGGTGTTCATTGGCAAACTTTCGTCTTGCCCTGATGTTTTTTCTGGACAGCAAAGGTTTCCTCCTGGCACACCTCCCATGTAGATCAAATTTGTGCAGCCTCTTTCTAATGGTAGACTAGTGCACTTTGACATCAACAGTGGCAAGAGCTACCTGTAGGTCCCGTGATGACATTCTGGGGGTTCTTAGAGACTTCTTTCAGCATCTTGCAGTCTGCTCTCGGGCTGAACTTGCTGGGGCGGCCTGGCCTGAACAAGTTGGCAGTTGTTTGGAATCTTCTCCACTTGTAGATGACCTTCCGGACAGTCGAATGATTGATTTCAAATTGTTTGGAGATCTTTTTAAATCCCTTCCCAGACTCGTAGGCATCTATAACCTTCTTTCTGAAGGCCTTAAGATACCTCTTTTGATCTAGGCATGGTGACGCCGCACACTTCAACAACAAAGAGCAAACCAAAGGAAATGTCTGAGGTTTAAATAAGACAGGTTCCTCCAAGATCCTCTCTAACGATGTTCTAATCATTTGCACCTTATCTGGTGCACCTGATTCTAATTTTAGGTATTTGAAGTAGTTATAAATGTAGGGGTGTACTTACTTTTTCCACATGTGAAATTTGCATTTATGTTTATTTAAATTATACAATGGACTGCAAAATGTAAATGTTTCATGATATTTGTTATATTATATCACCTTTATTTATTAATATTGTTGAAATGAAGATCAAATAGCTGTATGTTGAAAAATGTTGAAAAATTCAAAACTTTACATGGGGTGTACTTACTTTTTCAAGTGACTGTATATATATATATATGGGATATATGTCACAGTATATTGTATTGTGATGAGGCACTTAAGATCTCAAGATAATAGTAGTGCGTGAAGCCAGAGTTTTGCCTTACACATCTGCAACTTTGTCCTGGTATCTAAAAATGGATGGGAATTGTGGGGTTGAGGAGGGGTGATAAATGGAGAGAAATATATTTTTGGGAATGAAGGTTAGACAGTAAGGAGTTGCGATTGAGATACTACAAAAACGGAAAGGAGGATTGAATAAGTTAGCGGTAAGGGGAAGGGAGGAAAGAGGAATGTTTGGGTGATATAAAAGGGGAGGGAGGGATGTAAAAACATTCTGCCATTTTCACATACAGTACATACTATATATATACTGTATATGATATTTTAATACAACAATAAAAACAACAGATTTAGTTCCACGTGAGAGGGTAGTATTTGAACATTATCCACACATTTACCTTGTTCTTGCTCATTCATGCCCAGTGGCCTGCACTCCTGGCTCATTTAGCTCGACTCAGAGCACCCTCTGCCAGCTTTGTGCATTGGGGTTCTACAACCCTTACTTTGGAGCCATTTCATGTGAGGTTTGCCCAGCTTTGAAAACCACCAAGTATACAGGCAGCCAACGTCTGCAGGATTGCTTTGGTAAGGACTATATAAGACTCATGAACATGAAAATTGCCAGGGGGAAAGATTTGTGGGATTTGTCGTCCTTCTAACTTATATATCTAATGGGTGAATGATGATAATGGTGTATAAACAAAGTTATTATTTTCCAGGCATGACCATTTCAGTTATATGACCAAGCTATTATGTCCCACATGCAAATTTCCATCGGATTTACGACTGATCTAAATGAGAGACGTGGTTACTTTTTAAAGTGTAGTTTTCACTTTTTAAAGTTTTCACTTTTTTCGTCACTTTTTAAAGTGTAGTTTTCACTTTTTAAAGTTTTCACTTTATTCATCACTTTTTAAAGTGTAGTTTTCACTTTTTAAAGTTTTCACTTTATTCATCACTTTTTAAAGTGTAGTTTTCACATTTTAAAGTTTTCACTTTTTTCGTCACTTTTAAAAGTGTAGTTTTCACTTTTTAAAGTTTTCACTTTATTCATCACTTTTTAAAGTGTAGTTTTCACTTTTTAAAGTTTTCACTTTATTCATCACTTTTTAAAGTGTAGTTTTCACTTTTTAAAGTTTTCACTTTATTCATCACTTTTTAAAGTGTAGTTTTCACTTTTTAAAGTTTTCACTTTATTCATCACTTTTTAAAGTGTAGTTTTCACTTTTTAAAGTTTTCACTTTATTCATCACTTTTTAAAGTGTAGTTTTCACTTTTTTAAGTTTTCACTTTTTTCATCACTTTTTAAAGTGTAGTTTTCACTTTTTAAAGTTTTCACTTTTTTCGTCACTTTTTAAAGTGTAGTTTTCACTTTTTAAAGTTTTCACTTTTTTCGTCACTTTTTAAAGTGTAGTTTTCACTTTTTAAAGTTTGCACTTTTTTCGTCACTTTTTAAAGTGTAGTTTTCACTTTTTAAAGTTTTCACTTTTTCGTCACTTTTAGTGTAGTTTTCCCTTTTTAAAGTTTTCACTTTTTTCATCACTTTTAGTGTAGTTTTCCCTTTTTAAAGTTTTCACTTTTTTCATCACTTTTTAAAGTGTAGTTTTCACTTTTTAAAGTTTTCACTTTTTTCGTCACTTTTTTAAGTGTAGTTTCCACTTTTTAAAGTTTTCACTTTTTAAAGTTTTCACTTTTTTCATCACTTTTTAAAGTGTAGTTTTCACTTTTTAAAGTTTTCACTTTTTTCGTCACTTTTTAAAGTGTAGTTTTCACTTTTTAAAGTTTTCACTTTATTCATCACTTTTTAAAGTGTAGTTTTCACTTTTTAAAGTTTTCACTTTTTTCATCACTTTTTAAAGTGTAGTTTTCACTTTTTAAAGTTTTCACTTTTTTCATCACTTTTTAAAGTGTAGTTTTCACTTTTTAAAGTTTGCACTTTTTCGTCACCTTTTAAAGTCTAGTTTTCACTTTTTAAAGTTTTCACTTTTTTCATCACTTTTAGTGTAGTTTTCCCTTTTTAAAGTTTTCACTTTTTTCATCACTTTTTAAAGTGTAGTTTTCACTTTTTAAAGTTTTCACTTTTTTCGTCACTTTTTAAAGTGTAGTTTCCACTTTTTAAAGTTTTCACTTTTTAAAGTTTTCACTTTTAAAAGTTTTCACTTTTTTCATCACTTTTTAAAGTGTAGTTTTCACTTTTTAAAGTTTTCACTTTTTTCGTCACTTTTTAAAGTGTAGTTTTCACTTTTTAAAGTTTTCACTTTTTTCGTCACTTTTTAAAGTGTAGTTTTGACTCACAAAAAAATAGAATAAAACGCTCTTGCCTGGTCACCTGATACTTGAACTGTATTTGCACAAAAAGGACCAACCAGAATTGCAGTTTCCTGTTCGAAGCAAACAGATGGCGTGTTCTGCGTGTTTATTTTATTCTTCTCCCTCTCACTCTTCTTCATCTGCATCTTTACTCTCTCTTTCTCTACCTACTTACCTCCCTCCATCAACTACAATCTCTAACTCCCTTATTATAAAAAATCGGTTTCACCCTCTACGTAGTACTTTTTGTCATGTTCTCACCACATCACCACCTTCTCTGACTATCTACTTGCCTTCCCTTTTCTCCTGCTTTCTCCCCATCCCTATTATACTTCATCACTCTCTTTTTTTTTTTAAGCCTTTCAAAAAAAATTACTTCATTCTCTTTGATTTGCTCTTCATTTTTTTTCTCTTGTTCATGTGTACTTTGTAGCCTGGTGTTGGCTTAGCGGTTAGGGTGCCGGCTTGGGATCCTAGGATCCTGGGTTCGAATCCCGGTCAATTGCTGAATTAACACCAGGGGGGTTGACTCAGCCTGTCATCCTACCGAGGTCGGCAAATTGAGTACCAGTTCACTGGTAATTCCCTGTGTGTCACAAGAGGCGACCAACAGTGTTGGTGACAGGAAGAGCATCCGTCCATAAAACATTGCTTCAAAAAGGGGACCAAGGTGCCCGAAAAAGGCCAACCCCTGCTCTGCAGGGGAAAATGGCCTCTAAAAGCTGGTTATTCTTTGTTTATGTGTACTCTGGTCTTGCTACCTCCCGTCTTGGCAGCCAATGCTGGAAGTCATTTGCCCTTATGATATACCCACGGCTGACAGGATGGCTTAGAGGTATGCACTATGCACACTAGCGTCTAACATGTCTAGCCTGGGTTTGAATCCCGGCCCAGCTATAAAATGCCATCCCGGTGTTTCACAGGGAGGTTGATTCATCAATGTGTGTGCCATCCCTCTGATGGACCTTAACCGGGCATCCCGTCTGCCAGCATTACTTGGTAGACATTAAGGGTCCACAACCCTTCACGAAGAGTAGGTGAGCCATCGATGACACCATTAACAAATTACAAACTCCTACCTTAACTACTACTGGAAGAAGGATGGCAAACCACCCAGCATGACTACAGGCCAGGAAACTGCTTCGGCAGAACCATCGCTCTGTATCAGAGTATGATGCATCGGATCTGGTTTTACTCACCATTGTGGATTAATGCCGTTCACTACTGCAGTTACTTTTTAGTTAGTGCCTTCTGATATGTCACACAAAATTCACAAAAACAAATTCACAAAAAAGAAAGGACGAATTCACAAAAAAGAAAGGACGAATTCACAAAAAAGAAAGGACGAATTCCCAAAATTATTTTTCATTGGTTGCTGTACCATTCCTGGATTGGGAATTTTGTACGATCCTTATCCATTTTAGCAACAGTGAGCTGGTTCTCCCTCTCCCCACCCCACAAGCTCAAAAAATTTGTATATTTTTTTTTTTTGGAATAAGGCGGTTTTCCGCACTTTCCTTGTAAATACAAAATAATCTTGAAAACATTAATATATGTGCTTCCTAAAAGTGATTGGCTTAATTGTTGAGAGGTCTTTAAACACATCCACCATTCATTGGGGCATCACAAGTTCATACAATCTTCTTTTTTACATTTATCAAAGGCTCATGGAAGAGCTTGTGCATGAAGGACCAAGACTCAAGTGGACGGCATTGTACTTTCACATTAATTACAAATTTACAAGGATATTAGGAGACAAATGTGCAATGTATACATGATTTAAACCCAAGATTTCCAATATCGTGAGCCACCGGTTCAGATGGGAACATGAAACAGGCCCATCCTTCGGACCTACAATTTATGGAGGACATAAACCTGTTCTCGAACTTTCATTATTGTGTGTATATGAGAATCACGACTGTTCGTACAATAACGTGACTGCCGCTCAAGGGAATTAACCATAAAATTAGGCCGAGAGGTTTGCAAAAATGCATTCCTAGTGTAGTGCAAATGCTGTCCATTAGCATTTGTACTGCACTAAGGTCCGAATTGCAAAGATGTCACATGACAAACTACGTACAGCTGTTTACAAACTACGTACAACTGAAGGCAATGGGCGGAGTGGATCCGCTCGCCGTGCACTTTTAACCAGCCGTTGTTCGCACAAAATATGATTCAAATCGTCTTTTAAACATAATTTTCAGCATTTAGATGAGAGTGCCAATTTCAAAATGGTTAACTGTAATTGTTCTGTTCCGGTATGCAAATCAGACTCGTGGAAATATAGGAATATGAGAAATGTCCATGGATGAGAGGTGTTGAGTTCGTACCATTTCCTGTTAATACAATTGGCTAACGGCGGCAGTGGTTATAACACACACACATACACACACACACACACACACACACACACACGCACACAAACAAACAAACACACACACACACACGCACACAAACAAACACACACACACACACACACACACACAGAAACACACACACACAGACACACACACACACACACACACACACACACACACACAGAAACACACACGCACACACAAACACATAAACACACACACACATACACACACACAAACACATAAACACACACACACACACACACAAACACATAAACACACACACATACACACACACACAAACAAAACGATGCTTTGCCTTTCACCAATAGATGCAAAAATCGAGTATAATTTATCTTGTACCCCAGAACCAAACAAGAAATACATATTTATAACAGCACATCACCCCACACAACTCTGATACCACGTCCCAAACATGATTAATCGTAAATATCATCATTTTAAACTTACCCTGTACATCGACCAGCCCCAGATATGACCTTCCCATCGGTGTTGAAAAGCACGAGTGTTTGGTTCGAATGTACGATCCACAAACCTTGGGCCCTTTCATGGGCCCACATCGTAGGGAGATTGGCAGTGCGGGCTACAAGATATCAAATTTTTGAACGGGTTGATCAGGACGTTCTCCTAATCTTTTGCTGTGTAGAGGCACAGCTCTATCCTTTTTTTAAATGCTGTGCGTTAAGCAAATAAGCAGCATGTACCGTTTTAAAGTCTTTGGTACGACTTGGCCGGGGTTTGAACCACCGACCTCCAACACTCAGAGTGGACGGCTCGAACCATTACACCACCGAGTCTGCTCAACATTGTCCTTGCATTCACATCACGAGATAATGAATGCTCATTACCTTCGCAAAAGCGGAAGGTTATGTTTTGATCGCTGTGTATTTATTTGTATGTCTGTGTGTGTGTGTGTATGTTATTCGCATAACTCAAAAAGTATTCAACCGAATTGCATGAAATTTGGTGGGATGATTGGTTATTATACGGGACACATTTGATTAGATTTTGGGAGCAATCGGGTCAAAGGTCAAGGTCAAGGTCACGAAAAGGTCAAAATCGTATTTTTGTTGTTCTGTTCCCTACACTCCCATGCCAAGTACAGAACAGTAGCTGCGGCGAAGGTATGCGCTCTACCGAGTGCCCGTTCTAGTTGTACATGTTTTTCCTAAGCTTTGCCGATTGTGCTTGACTGTCATGGACATGCTCTTGCTACCTGAATCATGTTGATGTCTCATTCATAGCTATTTATATGTGAACATTGCAAATGACATCAACTTTTCTTCCTTGTCCGTCCTGCAACATTTGTTCCAGTGGAACCCAACTTCATTATTCTTGGAATCGCTGCTTGGGGAATCTTGTCAGTTTTTCTCATAATTATGGGCATCTTCGCTCTGTGAGTATATCCGTTTTAATAATTACAACCCCATAGGCTCATTATATATTGTTATAATCATAAAACTTATAACCTAGTGTTCTTTAAGGTTGTTAAAGAAGTTATGTGACATCATATGGTGATTTACAAAGTCAGATCAAAGTAGGATTTGCTTTGTGAAAGGAAGCAAATTGAGCACAATTTAGCAAAATCAACCCATTGAAGATTGAATTGTACACTTGGGATGGAACAAGAGAGAGTTCTGTGGCTGAAGCTTGAGAGTCACGAAATTGCTTCACTCTAGAAGTTGAGTGCTCTCTTTCAGTAAAGGTTCTCACTGATGAGAGCTGATTCCTTGTACTGTCCGTCAATGAATGTTGCAGATTGAATGTTGTGTTCGTTTATTTTTGCATCACTAGCTTTGATTTTATGCTGTGGCTGTATTTCACTCTTTAATATGATGTTCATGCTAATGGGTTATATTTTGTTTGGCAGGATAGTGTAGAGGTATGCACACTCAACCTATGATTTGTTTATCCTCGGTTTGAATCTCAATCTAGCTATAAACTGTCACCTTGGTAATTCGCTGGCAGAGCGATACATCAAAGTGTGTGCTGTCCCTTGAATTAACCTTAAACCGGGAGTCCCGTCTTCCAGCATTACTTGGTGGATGTTAAAGATCCCATGGTGTCCTTTGTCAAGACTACAATAACTATCGCCGGTACCATAAACAAAGTACAAATTCCTGCTCTTACCTAGCCTGGTGTTGGCTGAGCGGTTAGGGTGCCGGCTTGGGATCCTAGTATCCTGGGTTCGATTTCCGGTCGATCGCTGAATTAACGCCAGGGGGGTTGACTCAGCCTGTCATCCTTCAGAGGGTGGCAAATTGAGTACCAGCTCACTGGTAATTCCGTGTTTGTACGCAAGAGGCGACTAACAAGGTTGGTGGCTGACAAGGTTGGCGACTGACAAGGTTGGCGGCTAACAAGGTTGGCGGCTAACAAGGTTGGCGGCTAACAAGGTTGGCGGCTAACAAGGTTGGCGGCTAACAAGGTTGGCGGCTAACAAGGTTGGCGACTAACAAGGTTGGTGGCTAACAAGGTTGGCGACTAACAAGGTTGGCGACTAACAAGGTTGGCGGCTGACAATGTTGGCGGCTGACAAGGTTGGCGGCTGACAAGGTTGGCGGCTGACAAGGTTGGCGACTGACAAGGTTGGCGGCTCACAAGGTTGGCGGCTAACAAGGTTGGCGGCTAACAAGGTTGGCGGCTAACAAGGTTGGCGGCTAACAAGGTTGGCGGCTAACAAGGTTGGCGGCTAACAAGGTTGGCGGCTAACAAGGTTGGCGGCTAACAAGGTTGGCGGCTAACAAGGTTGGCGGCTAACAATGTTGGCGGCTAACAAGGTTGGCGGCTAACAATGTTGGCGGCTAACAATGTTGGCGGCTAACAAGGTTGGCGGCTATCAAGGTTGGCGGCTAACAAGGTTGGCGGCTAACAAGGTTGGCGGCTAACAAGGTTGGCGGCTAACAAGGTTGGCGGCTAACAAGGTTGGCGGCTAACAAGGTTGGCGGCTAACAAGGTTGGCGGCTAACAAGGTTGGCGGCTAACAATGTTGGCGGCTAACAATGTTGGCGGCTAACAATGTTGGCGGCTAACAAGGTTGGCGGCTAACAAGGTTGGCGGCTAACAAGGTTGGCGGCTAACAATGTTGGCGGCTAACAAGGTTGGCGGCTAACAAGGTTGGCGGCTAACAATGTTGGCGGCTAACAATGTTGGCGGCTAACAATGTTGGCGGCTAACAAGGTTGGCGGCTAACAATGTTGGCGGCTAACAAGGTTGGCGGCTAACAAGGTTGGCGGCTAACAAGGTTGGCGGCTAACAAGGTTGGCGGCTAACAATGTTGGCGGCTAACAATGTTGGCGGCTAACAAGGTTGGCGGCTAACAAGGTTGGCGGCTAACAATGTTGGCGGCTAACAAGGTTGGCGGCTAACAAGGTTGGCGGCTAACAAGGTTGGCGGCAGGAAGGGTCTCTGGCCATAAAACATTGCTTCAAAAATGGGACCACGGTGCCCAAAAAAGGTCCAAACTCCTGCTCTGCAGGGAAAAATGGCCTCTAAAGGTGTTTTTTTCTACCAACCTGCAAAGGCCTATCCCGGTACAGACGCACACCCAACAGTGATGTAAACAAGCAGCCACGTGCTGGAGACGAAATGATGATGTTTGGATTATGTATCCGGGAAACCTTTCTTTTTAGATGTAATGGCGAGCAGGTTGTTTTCTGCTCCACATCTTTCCTTTCTCTTTAATCCCAATCCTTGGTAATCTGCCCATACTGTGTGGTGAACAACTGAGTAATCTGTAAAATGGAATCATTCACTTTCATTATCATGAAGAGTGAACTGCTTATTGTTTTTAATATCAGTTAAATGTCATGACAGGAGGATGAGAGCTTGCTCTAGACCCGTGGCAACAGGGATGATGAAAAGACTGAAGCCTAACATGATGAAGAAGGCACAAGAATTTGAGAAGGTGCTCAATAGCATCAATCTTACCGAAGTCAGGAACAACCTCCAACCATGCTCCATTGGGACTCTCACAGACAGCAGAGGTTCTATATCTGACATTGAAACCATTGGTGCTGAAACCTCTTTGGACAATTCCTCGATCCCTTGTGGGTCGTCAGGCTCCAGCATCGAAGGAGACGCTGTTTCAACTGAACACACTTCCTTTTCAAAGGATCCAATGGAATAAAACTTTTGTGTTGACCCAAGCATGACGTTTAAATGGTGTGAAATGATGGAAAATATGTGGTTCCAGTATAAATAAACGAATCCTATTTCTCAGGCCACATTGACCAGACTTGGCATTTCAGCTTGTGCAATTCAAAGTGCCAAAGTAGCACTTTAATCATGATCACTTCCCCGCAGGAATTTGTAACTTTGAATCCTATATTTATATATATATTGTTTGTATACAAAGTCGAGGCTCGTGGAAGAGCTAACATTGATCACAAAAAGATAAACTGACACATAAGACATATGAAAAAGGGAGCGGGAGAACAAGATGCAGAGCAGGGACATCGGGACATCTGTGGGAGGAAGACGGCTTGGGGGGAGGAGGCATGGGAAAGGGTGGGGGTGGGGGGTGGGGGGGGGGGGGGTGGGAGAGGTAAAAAAAACAAAACACGTGGACACTGCAAGGACTTCCAGGAAAGAAGTTGATATTTCAAAAAAGTGGATCTGGGGTGAATTAGCGGGGGTAGAAAAGATCAAGGTTTTGGATGGGGGAAGATAAGAGATGGTGGTGAACAGCTGTTTTAAAGACCTGGAAGGAGGAGTGGGATTGAAGAGAGTGGGGGAGTTTGTTCCAGAGGCGGGAGAAAAAAGGAACGAAAGAGTGAAGGTGAGCAGAGAGTCTTGATTTTGGCAGTTTCACCATAAGAGGGTTGCTGGCAGATATTGTGCGACCTGTAGGAATATTTGGGGGACAGAGCACAGAGAGAGCTGGGGGAGCAAGGCCGGAGAGGAGTCGGTAGAAGACAGAAAGACCACCAACCTGCCTGCGGTGAGTGAGTGAAAGGCCATCGGAGTTAGCTTCATCGCGGGAGGAATATTTCATATATAGTCATTGCTTGAACTCCATTTTTACCTCCACCACCAAAGGTGAATGGAGGTTATGTTTTCACACTTGTCTGTTTGTAAATTTGGCTCTTCGTGAACAGGATATCTCAAAAAGTTGTGGACAGATGGGGATGAAACTTGGTGGACAGGCATACAAATCGACATACAATCTCCAATGGTATACAGCCTCCTTCATATGGTATACGGACAGGTAGCTATACGACCTCCAATCGACAAATCGATTCGATGTTTGTGAATATCCGAATCCGGATCCCCATACGAGAATTTTTTTGAGTGATTCTTCACCATTGAGTGATAGGGCCAAAAACGATATATGGCGTGATATTTCAAAAAGTTACGGACGATTTGTGACAAAACTTGGTGGATGACAAGGGAAAGTGACAAGAACAAGTGTTACATATTTATGTGAATGTATGTGAATTCCCATTCAGGTCTTTGCTTATCCATGCGTAGTAGATTAAGGGTTGTTGTGGTTGGAGGGTCAGGAGCCCTTCTGAAAAAGTGTCCGGAAACGGAAGTGACCGGAAACGGAAGAGGAAAAGACACGAGGAAGAAAAAGGACGAGTATTCTTTTTCCTCGCCCCGCTCCGACGAAAGGTGGGATTGATTGAGCCGTGTGGAAAAGCGGCGTTCCCGAGCCCATCTGGCGAGAGGAGTTACCTGGTACGATACCTGCCCGGTGGACGTCAAACTGTCGTGTGGCCGTGCACCGACCCAGCGTTTGGCACCGTTCGCGACACCGTCTAAAAAGACGCGTACGGGTCGCCCGTTGGGGCCTAACACGCCTTGCAAGCGGCGTGGGGCTTGTGGCTTGCTTTCCCGTACCCGCTTCACGTGGCCACGAGGGGCTGCAGCCGGGGTGCCTGGTACGATACCTGCCCGGTGGAAACACGTCCACCCGGGGTTCGTTCAACCGCCCGAGTGCGGCGACGCCGACCATCATCTTGGTCAGGAGGGGCCCAGAGACATTGTGCGGGACCGAGACCAAAAGGGGGTCGTGAGTACCCACGGGGACACACATATATAAGATGGCCATCTTAATCATAGGGAATTGATTGTGGATTGGGAATTGTTGATGGTTGTTTATTGTTGATTGCTCGGGGAAAATCTCCGTGGTTGTATCATTGAAATTGTATGGTATCATTACCATTGAAATATATCCTTGAACATCAGTTTTCTCTTGGGTGGAATTCATATGGATTGCGTGGCGAAAGCGCATATATAATACCACTTTCTGGCAAAGTTCCTCTCACGGTCCGGGGGTCACCGAGACCAGGTATTCACCGAGGGGACCACGTAACAGAATTGGGGGCTCGTCCAAATTACGATTCGCAATTGGGTCTACGTCCGGGATCTAAAAGTGTATTTGTATAAAATAATAAAATAATATTTTTATTAATTAAAATTTATTAATTAAGTATTAATTGGTAAATTTTTGGGGAAATTGGGGTAAAGTCTTGGGTGAAGGTTAACAGGTGTTAACGATAGTCACCATGGCGTTTGTGGCACAGAACTTTGCGGTAACACCGAGTGAGGCACAGTTCCGAGCGTTACTAAAGTCGGACCTCTTGAAATTGGCCAAACATTTTAACGTGGAGGTCCGAACTAATTTGAGGAAGGCAGAGTTGCAGGCCACGGTGATACAATCTATGGTGGGATTAGGAACATGGGACGAGTTAGCCTGGGAGTGGCTACCTGAAGAACCAGATGACGTTGAGCTCCGGAAACTGGAGTTGCAATTACGGAGCCAGGAACGGATCAAAGAAGAAGAAAGGAAAGCAGAAAAGGAAAGAGCAGAAGAAGGAAGGAAAGCAGAAGAGAGGAGAGAAGAGAAACAAGCAGAGGAAAGGAGAGTGGAACGAGAACTCCAGGAAAGGTTAAAAGAAGAAGAAAGGAAAGCAGAAGAGAGGAGAGAAGAGAAACAAGCAGAGGAAAGGAGAGTGGAACGAGAACTCCAGGAAAGGTTAGAAGGGAGAAAAGCAGAGGAGAGGAGAGCTGCAAGGGACCTCGAAGCAGAGGAGAGAAAAGCGGAAAGGGAATTAAAGGAACGTGACATGGAGCTTCAGCAAGAAATCAAATTCAAGGAGCTGGAGTTAATGAGAGAACGGGGAGAGGCACCACCCTTGCTGACGGGGTCGACACCTAACCAGAAAACCTGGGATGTGGGCAGACATGTGAGGCTGGTTCCACCGTTCAGTGAAAAGGAAGTCGCGAAATTTTTTCCACACTTTGAGAAAGTGGCTCGACAATTAAACTGGCCGGAGGAGGCCTGGACCATACTCGTGCAAAGTGTGCTGGTGGGGAAAGCTCAGGAAATTTATTCGGCGCTACCAATGGACCAATGTGCAGATTATGAGGTACTGAAGAAGCACATCCTCAAAGCCTATGAGTTGGTTCCGGAAGCTTACAGGCAAAAATTCAGGAATGCCAGGAAGAGGGAGAGTGAGACCCATGTGGAGTTTGCCAGAGTGAAAGAAAACATGTTTGATCGGTGGTGTGAGTCAAAAGGAGTCGGGAAAGACTTCGAAACATTGCGTGACTTGATCCTGGTGGAAGAATTCCAGCAGTGTGTCCACGAGGACATCAAAGTGTACCTGCAGGAAAAGAAAGTACCAAAGTTGTGGGACGCAGCCACCATGGCAGATGATTATGCCTTAACCCACCGAATAGGGGTCCACAAACCTAACTCCTCGCCTAGACTTCAGCAGGGGAGTTATGGAACACCCGGTGCGGAGAACGACCTTACATGGCGGCGGCCTCGAGATGATTATGGGGACAACTATGATACCCCACCTGTTCGAAATCAGAGGGATGCGGGCCCAAGACAAACTTATAGCTCGGGGGGCCCGAGGCAGACCACGAGTTTTTCCTCCGGGCCTACTTGCGCTTTTTGCAAGAAACCTGGACACTTGATGTCCAGTTGTTACCGCATGAAAAGGGAAGACCCAGAGCAGAGTCCGACTATTACGACTCCAAATGCAATGGCCATTGTGAGAAATCGCCATCAAAAGGGTTACCAACCATTTATTTCAGAGGGGTTTGTGTCACGGGATGGAGCCTCGACTAACCGGAAACCGGTTAGGATATTGAGGGACACAGGGGCACATCAATCTTTAATGCTTGAAGGCATTTTGCCATGGTCCGAGGAGACGGCAACGGGGGATAGTGTTCGTTTACAGGGGATCGGGGGCGGTGTTAGTGCTCCCCTTCATGTCATCCATTTGGAGTCCGATTTGGTGTCAGGACCGGTCACCGTCGGTTTACAAGCCACGCTTCCTGTAGAGGGTGTATCTGTGGTTATCGGGAATGATTTGGCCGGGGGTCAAGTTTATGGTAACCTGAGGGTTGGTAAAGAGCCCAGCAGGGAAAATAACACCACACCAGCTCGGGATGGCGACAAAAGTGCCAAGTTATTTGTAGGGGGACTGAACTTCAAAACAGAGGAAGAAGTTCTGACCTCTGTCTTCAACAGATATGGGCCGCTGGTGGAAGTGCGGTTGGTAAGAGACTGGGAAACGCAACAGTCAAGAGGGTTCGGCTTTGTCACGTTTGCCAGCACAAAAGACGCCAGAGAGGCAGAGAAGAATTGGAATGGCAAGGATTTGGAGGGTCGGACCATAACAGTAGGGAAGGCATTTCGTAGGCGTCGAGAGGTCTACAGGAGAGGAGAACTGGGCGGTAGTTTTGGTGGTGGCCGCAATCAATATTATTATGGAGGCTCCCTGAGTTACGGCCGCTCCCGAAGGAAGGATTGGCAAAGTAGTGGCCGAGAAGGAGACCGCTATTCATGGGACTACAGGGACAAGTGGTCCCACCCTAATTATTAGGGAAGTTCTGAGAAGTTGAAGCACTGAATGCGGCGGAGCCGCCGAGCCAAGATTCCTACACGGATTAACCGTGAACGCCGTTCCTAAAGGCGTCCATGTAGTGAACTTTCATGCACGGACTAACCGTGAACTCCACGTTCCTCAAGGCGCCCATGTAGAGAACTTTCCTGCACGGACTAACCGTGAACTCCACGTTCCTAAAGGCATCCATGTAGTGAATACTCGGCTTGGCCTCCCGGAAAAAGTGCTATCGAGTTGCTTAACTTTGGATCTTTGATCAACCCCTTAACCTTCATTCACAAGAAACTGACGGTCAAAGTCAGAGGGTCATGAGATGGAGTTTGATTTGGCAGGGACAATGTCGTTGCTGGTGCTTAGTCCAGAGGGAGTAATCTGGAGGGGTTGTGGTGAAATTTTGGTTGCTTTATTTTTAAGTGATAACTGTGCCCGGGGGGAACTGATAATGTGAGGGGGTTGAGTTATCTGGTTTGTTTCTCCAAATTGGCCGGCAAAGAAAGTTTTCGCTGGGTTCAAACTTTCTTTCTTGAAGGGGGGGAGTGTTACATATTTATGTGAATGTATGTGAATTCCCATTCAGGTCTTTGCTTATCCATGCGTAGTAGATTAAGGGTTGTTGTGGTTGGAGGGTCAGGAGCCCTTCTGAAAAAGTGTCCGGAAACGGAAGTGACCGGAAACGGAAGAGGAAAAGACACGAGGAAGAAAAAGGACGAGTATTCTTTTTCCTCGCCCCGCTCCGACGAAAGGTGGGATTGATTGAGCCGTGTGGAAAAGCGGCGTTCCCGAGCCCGTCTGGCGAGAGGAGTTACCTGGTACGATACCTGCCCGGTGGACGTCAAACTGTCGTGTGGCCGTGCACCGACCCAGCGTTTGGCACCGTTCGCGACACCGTCTAAAAAGACGCGTACGGGTCGCCCGTTGGGGCCTAACACGCCTTGCAAGCGGCGTGGGGCTTGTGGCTTGCTTTCCCGTACCCGCTTCGCGTGGCCACGAGGGGCTGCAGCCGGGGTGCCTGGTACGATACCTGCCCGGTGGAAACACGTCCACCCGGGGTTCGTTCAACCGCCCGAGTGCGGCGACGCCGACCATCATCTTGGTCAGGAGGGGCCCAGAGACATTGTGCGGGACCGAGACCAAAAGGGGGTCGTGAGTACCCACGGGGACACACATATATAAGATGGCCATCTTAATCATAGGGAATTGATTGTGGATTGGGAATTGTTGATGGTTGTTTATTGTTGATTGCTCGGGGAAAATCTCCGTGGTTGTATCATTGAAATTGTATGGTATCATTACCATTGAAATATATCCTTGAACATCAGTTGTCTCTTGGGTGGAATTCATATGGATTGCGTGGCGAAAGCGCATATATAATACCACTTTCTGGCAAAGTTCCTCTCACGGTCCGGGGGTCACCGAGACCAGGTATTCACCGAGGGGACCATGTAACACAAGCCAATTAGGTTTTAGTTCAGGTCCGGATCCAGATGTGACCTATCAGTAGGATGCAAAACGTAAACTGTTCAGCCTGGCGCAGGTATGCCGAGTGTGCTGTTGTTCACCGCTCCTTTTCTATTCCATCTCCAGGCACTGCATGACCTCATCGCTGGGCACCGAAAGGGGCCCGGCGATGACTCATGCAGAAAGGGAGTACTCCGTTTTCACAACTCTTTCTTTCTTTCTTTCTTTCTTTCTTGCTTGCTTGCTTGTTTGTTTGTTTGTCCGGGCGATATCTCAGCCATCCTTTGAGCTAGAAAGCTGAAATTTGGGCACAATAGAGAGCACGTGCTTTGACTAAAAGGGTATTTTATGTTTTTTGATTAATTAATTAAACCAAGTACTGACTGAAGGGGCTGAATACTTTTTCAACCAGTGAGATTTGATTTGTACATGTTTTTGCAGGTATTCCTGACATGCAACCTCCTTCAACAATAAGTGCTTATAGTTTAATCGTTTCATTTATGCATAAAAAGGTTCATTTGGAAACATTGTTTCTGCATAATTCGTAATTCATCTAAATGTGGCATTATTTATAGGGGTGAATATTTTTGCAGGCCACTGTATGCACATGCGCACATCATACATTTACAGTATATACAGTCACGTGAAAAAGTAAGTACACCCCATTAGTCCATGAGCCAGACAAAATTTGAGTATCAAATTGGCGGACTAATTCCCACTATGATTTTTAGTTACACACATGTATGACGTCCATGAAAATGAGTAATGGACATTTCAAATGAGTAGCTTAATGCCATTTCCGACGCCATCTTTAAAAATGGCTGCCATTTTCAAAGAATATTCATGTAATTCAAAACTATGGCTGCATGGTAAATTCTGATGGTCAAATCTTAATTTGTACTTATCAAATGTTGTTCACTTTATAATTTGGAGCATGTCAATACTTATTTTAACCATTTTTATACATGTTTGCCAAGTATTTTGCTTAAAAGTGCTTGGAAAAATGCCTAAATTTGTTATTTTTAAACAAGTCACTCGCAGAAGTTGTCTATAAAAGTTGGTTAAACCAAATTGGGACAGATAGATTGAGATTTTCAGTAAAGGTAATGATTACCGACATGATAATATTAGTCATAACTACCGTAGCCTCCGCGTTTTTGGTGAAAAACCTAGTTTTTTGTTTGTGTGCCCAAATTCTAAAACAAAATTATGGTGTAGGGGAAATAAAAATAGGCATAACGTTTGAACCACACAAGATAGGCCAACATATTACCATTCATAATGTGTGTCTTGAAGCCCTCTACGCATTGCATTAATTAATATGTAAATTGGATCAGTAATTAGGTCACCAGGGGTCACAAGGTCACGAAATTCATTCACTACTGAAAATGAGTACATCGTCCAGCAAAAATTAAATTTAAAAATCGGTTACACACATTTTCACAGTTTTGTGCTTCTATTCTTCAAAGATGAGACCCTTACACCTGTTGGATGAGAAACTACTCTTCTTTGTGGGCAATCTGGGTGTAGTTTTGCATTGGTTTTATTATGCTTTGATTATGTCGTAGTTTCTATTGAAATTACTGTATGTACTCTTTCTTTGTTCTTGTAGTATTAAAATCGTCTATTCAACGTATTTATGCCTTTGTCTTTATCAATCCTGGTTGATTTCGAGGGCTACATGTTTTGCTAGAAATGTATTGAGGACACAATATTTTATATTTATATTGGTATTATTTTCAGCTGAAGGAAAAAGATATTGATTTTCAGATTTGTTTAGCTACATTCACATTTCAACTGCATATACAAGTACTGCACCCACCGTACCCAGTCGTACCCAGCTGCTCCTGGACTCTGTGTCCTTTCCTCCTGACAAGGTGGAAAAGTTTCTATCAACCCTCGACTCTGATTCTGCAACTGGTCCTGACGGCATCAGCCCACGGGTCCTAAAATCATGTTCTTCCGCTCTTTCACTCCCTCTTTCTGTTCTCTTCACCCTCTCTTTTGCTCAAGGCCATCTGCCATCTGCTTGGAAATCAGCCAACATCACCGCTTTGCACAAAAAAAGGTGCAAAAACAGATCCTAGCAACTACAGACCAATCAGCCTTCTCCCAATTATCAGCAAAGTAATGGAATCCATCATTGCTTCAGATATGAAATCTTTCCTCTTCTCCAATGGCTTGATCTCTGATCATCAATTTGGTTTCAGACCTGGTCACTCTACTCTGGACATGCTGCTTCTGCTTTCTCAACAATGGATGGAGGTCCTCAACACCAAACAGGAAATTAGAGCTGTCTCCCTTGACATTTCACGTGCCTTCAATACGGTCTGGCACCCTGCTCTGCTCACCAAACTCTCCTCCTTTGGTATCCATGGAAATCTCCACGCATGGCTGGCGGACTTCCTCTCTGGTCGTAGTCAACGTGTGGCCCTGAATGGGTTTCTCTCATCTCCTCTTCCTGTTCAGGCTGGAGTTCCCCAAGGTAGTGTTCTGGGCCCTGTGCTTTTTCTGGTGTTCATCAATGATCTCTCTGACTCTCTTGAAAATCCTCTACCTCTTTGCTGACGACTCTACTCTCTGTCGCTCCATTCCTCATCCCTCAGATCGGCAGTCTGCAGCCTCCTCACTCTCTGCAGACCTGGACAAAATCACAGACTGGGCATCCAAATGGAACATGTCTTTCAATCCTGATAAATCTCACACTCTTACGATGTCTCTCCGAAAAGACCGACTGGACAACCCTCCCATCCACTTTCTGAATAATCCTCTCCAAGAAGTTCTGTCACTCAAGCTTTTGGGTCTCACTATTTGCCATGATCTTTCCTGGGAAAACCGCATTTCAAATCTGGCCTCCAAAGCCAGTCGCCGACTGTGCATCCTCCGTCGTGCGAAGTCCTTCCTTGGCACACCTGAGCTCCTCACCACATACAAGGCTTTCATCCGCAGCTCTATGGAATACTGCTCTCCCCTCTGGTCTGGTGCTCCTGCCTCACACCTAGCTCGTCTTCACGCTGTTGAAACCAAAGCGTTCAGAATCATTGGAATCTCCTGCGATGAAGCTAACTCCAAGGGCCTTTCACTCACTCACCGCAGGCAGGTTGGTGGTCTTTCCGTCTTCTACCGACTCCTCGCTGGCCTTGCCCCCCCCAGCTCTCTCTGGGCTCTGTCCCCCAAATATTCCTACAGGTCGCACAAGATCTGCCTGCAACCCTCTTATGGTTAAACTGCCAAAATCAAGACTTTCTGCTCACCTTCACTCCTTCATTCCTCTTTTCTCCCGCCTCTGGAACAAACTCCCTCACTCTCTTCAATCCCACTCCACCCTCCAGGTCTTTAAAACAGCTGTTCACCACCATCTCTTATCCTCCCCCATCCAAAACCTTGATCTTGTCTACCCCTGCTAATTTCGGTCCCCTTGTGTTTTATACCTCCCCCCCCCCCCCTTCCCACGCCCCACGCCTCCTCCCCCCAAGCCCTCTCCCTCCCACACTTCTCCCTGCTCTCAAATGTTGTGGTTGTGTGCTTCCCCTTCTCTCCCCATCTTGTCTTCCGCTCCCTCTTTTTGTATATTTTGTTTGTCTGGTTGTTTTGTTAGTGAAATAAATGTTAGCTCTTTCACGAGCCTCGATTCAGTATACAAAAAAAGAAAAAGAAAAAAAAAAGGTAATTTCCCCCATCATTTTCTCATTTCAGATTGCATGGATGACGATTAGATCTTCTGCCCAAAAGTGCCATTCCACCTATATATACATGGTTTATAAACAATTTTGAAATGTCTCAATCAGAAGTAATGGTTAAACGGAGAAAGCTGGAGCATGGGACAGGAACATGTATCATTTGCAGCAAGAAATCAGCCCTGCATGAGTTGAGCAAGCCAAATGACAACGACTCATGGCAGACACTTTGCAATGCAGCGACCATACGAAATTTTAAACCCATTCTTCAGCTTGCTGAAGAGAGCCCAGCTGAACTTCCGCATGTTCCAATATACTATCACAGGGCTTGCAGGTCAGACTTTACACACAAAAAGTCATTAGCTAAGTTTCAAGAGCAATCCAACAGTTCTTTGGCAAATGTGCCCGATACTGCGCCCAGACGATCTTCCAGAGATGAGCCGTCATCTAACGAGAGAGTGTATGAAAAGAAATGCATCTTTTGTCTGCGGGTGTCAAAGTATATCAAGGGAACACGGTCGAGAGAGGCTCTTAATCCAGCTGTTGAGCTGCGGTCAGACAAAACCGTGAGGGAGGCTGCAATCAACCGTAATGACGACAGAGTGTTGGCCGTGACTGCAAGAGATATAGTTGCAGCCGAGGCTCATTACCATAAATCGTGCTACCGAGATTACACGCGTCCAGAGAGAAGAGAGCAACTGCAGACTCCAGAACCGAGTGAAGAAGACTACATTCAATATCAAAAGGTTGAGAAAGCATCACTAAAAATTGTGTTTGAATACATCCGGAACAATTTATTTTCAAATCCAAGGATTATTCCACTGCTCGATATCACAGCCAAGCTTGTGTCATCAATGGCGTCTGCAGGCATAAGTGAGATCACCAATTCCACCAAGAAAAATATCCGGCGCAGTATAGAGATGCAGTTCTGCGATTCACTGACTTTCTTCACAGAGAACCGTCACGTTTACCTAATGCCTGATAACCTAACCAAAACGATGTTAGCTGCTGAGTTGATCCACGTGAAATCAAAGCTGGAAACATTTGAAAAAGCCAGTAATGACAACATAATTGTCCAAGCAGCCAAGTCACTGCGAGATGAAATTAAAGCCGCTCCCTTCAATGACAATTGGCCTCCTCAGCCAGCAGACCTCACTCCAGATTATGTGAAAGTTCCACCGACTCTACAGAGATTTTTGAGAATCTTACTTGGTGGAAGTGAGAACGGCTCTGCTCGCATAAATACACTAACATGGTCGATGGCACAGGATGTCATCACTGCAGTAAGTGTTGGCACAGTGAAAACATCAAAACATGTCTTGCTTCCATGGGCTATCAAAACACTAACTGGTAATGTTGAGTTGATCAAAATCTTGAATAGACTTGGACATGGGTGTTCATACACAGCTCTGGAAGAGATTGACACAGCACTCTGTATTGACAAAATAGCAAGTGTTAACAGCGATGATGTTTCTCTTCCTTCAGATGTGCACCACTCTGTCCCGACAGTATTAGCGTTTGACAACATTGACAGGTTAGAAGAATCCCTGAGTGGAGGCTTGCTGAAAATCTAGAAAAGATGGTGGACCCTGCAGAAGATGTTCCCGAACCACGTGCAACACTGATTGATGCTATGGCTCTCATACAGAAACTGCATGGAGAAAATCATACTTTTGAAGAGCTGTCTAATCATATCTTTGAATCATCCTTGCATGCTGCTCAGGGAAGTGATCGCGTCGATGTGATCTTCGACGTCTACAGGGACCAGTCCATCAAATCTGCTGAACGTGTGAGCCGAGGATCACAGGAAGGCGTGACATTCAATAGAATAAGACCTGGTCACAAGATAAAAAAAATTGGCGACGCTTGCTGGCCTGCAGTGAAACTTAAAAAAGCTCACCAAGTTTCTGGCAGAATCGTGGCAAGAAGAAACCAAGAGGGAGAAGCTAGGTGACCAAACAATGTTCGTCACATGTGAGGAAAAATGCTTTAAGCTCACCAGAGAGAAATGCGAGGAGGTCCAGGTCCTCAGATCCAACCACGAGGAGGCTGACACTCGTTTATTTCTACATGCACAGCATGCCGCTGCAGAGAATTACCAGGCTATTGTTTTGGTGGCAGATGACACTGATGTTTTCATCATCTGTCTCGGTCTAAGCAGTGCCATCAAGAGTAAAGTTTTCATCCGTCGTGGAACAAAAGCTCGCGTTAGAATGATTGACATCACAAAAATCGCTGCAGCATTGGGGCATGAAGTGTGCTCTGCACTGCCAGGACTTCATGCTTGGACTGGTTGTGACACTATCAGCGCTCTTGCTAGCCAAGGAAAAATGAAAGGACTGCAAATTGTGCGGACGAATCAGATATTCTGAAATGCTTTTGTCTCTCTTGGAGCATCGTGGAACCTGACACAAGACGTTTTCAACCAAATCCAAGAGTTCACATGTCTTCTTTACTCTAAAAACACAAAGATATGTGGTGTAAACGATCTGCGCTATAATATGTTCTGTGCAAGAAAGGGCGACGTCGAATCTGGACAGCTTCCACCATGCGCAGACACACTGCTGCAGCACACACTTCGTGCAAATTACCAAGCTGCTATCTGGAGGCGAAGCCTAGAATGCTTTCCAGACATCCCCAAGCCATCAGAAGGCCATGGCTGGGAATTAAACAGTGAAGGAGAACTAATAATTCAGTGGATGACTGGCTTGCCGGCTACAGATGTCGTTCTTAGTCTCATCTCATGCAAGTGCGCACGGAGTTGCCGCCAGTTGGACTGTTCTTGCATGATTAATGGTCTAAAGTGCACTGCTGCATGTAAACTGCAGAGTTGCACCAACATGGCACAAGAAGACGATGATTACGATGATGGTGCTGATATTGAACAGGACTCAGATGATTGCGACAGTGATTGTGATAACGAAGAGGATTAACGTCAAAAACTTGTAAACGAATTTTCATCAGTGTATATATGAAGAGTTTGGCTCCAAAACGAGATAAATCCATTTTCGAGGTTTTAAGAAAAATGGCAGAAAAGGTCAAAATTCAAAGGGAAATGTATAATATACATGTTATTATTGCCAAGACACCCAGGATTTACGGCACTTTGGGACGAAAAAGCCCAGGGCAAGTTTGATCACTTTGACAATCTTTTGACAACAAAAAATCCAAAATGTTAAATTTGGCATTTATTTCATTTTGAAACCGAGCTCTTCGTATGTCACATTGATACCGATAGGCTAAACCATTTTCAGATTTCATTCAGCATGCCATGGAGGTTAGGTTTGAAGAGGACTAAACATAGCCATTGAGTAGAACATACAACTTTTTCTATTTCCCTACAATTTCATAGACATTGCACAAGCTGTTTTGGGTAGAGAGCAAAGCACAACGTACTGGAGGGCATATTTCCAGTTTCGCATGCCCCACACATCAATTAATAATTCATTGTATGTAAACTTGTTAACATGGGTTTAACACATACCAATAGGTGTAAGGGTCTTATCTAGGCATCAGAATTGTGAAAATGTGTGTAACCGATTTTTAAAGGAAATTTTTGCTGGACGATGTACTCCTTTTCAGTAGTGCCTGAATTTCGTGACCTTGTGACCCCCTGGTGACCTAATTACTGATCCAATTTACATATTAATTAATGCAATGCGTAGAGGGCTTCAAGACACACATTATGAGTGGTAATATGTTGGCCTATCTTGTGTGGTTCAAACGTTATGCCTATTTTTATTTCCCCTAACCCATAATTTTGTTTTAGAATTTGGCTGCATACAAACAAAATAAATGGATTTTTCACCAAAAACGTAATTATGACTACGGTAACTATGGCTACGGTAATTATGACTAATATTCTCATGTCGGTAATCATTACCTTTACTGAAAATCTCGATCTATCTGCCCCAATTTTGTTTAACCAACTTATTTAGACAACTTCTGGGAGTGACTTGTTTAAAAAAAACAAATTTAGGCATTTTCCAAGCATTTTAAAGCAAAATTCTTGGCAAACATGTATAAAAATGGTTAGAATAAGTATTGACATGTTCCAAATTATAAAGTGAATAACATTTGATAAGTACAAATTAAGATTTGACCATCAGAATTTACCATGCAGCAATAGTTTTGAATTACATGAATATTCCTTGAAAATGGCAGCCATTTTTAAAGATGGCGTCGGAAATGGCATTAAGATACTCATTTGAAATGTCCATCACTAATTTTCATGGACGTCAGACATTGGTGTAACTAAAAATCGTAGTGGGAATTAGTCCCCAAACTTGATACTCAACTTCAAAATTTTTGGACCTGGCTCATGGACTACATGTAAAGTTTTGACTTTTTCAACGTATTTCAACATACAGCCATTTGATCTTCATTTCAACAATATTGTTGGATAAAGGTGATATAATACAACAAATATCATGAAACATTTACATTTTGTAGTCCATTGTATAATTTAAATAAACATAAATGCAAATTTTGCATGTGGGAAAAGTAAGTACACCCCTACATTTATCACTACTTCCGATACCTAAAATTAGAATCATGTGCACCAACTCAGGTGCAAATGATTAGAACATCGTTAGAGAGGATCTTGGAGGAACCTGTCTTATTTAAACCTCAGACATTTAGTTTGGTTTGCTCTTTGTTGTTGAAGTGTGCGGCGTCACCATGCCTCGATCAAAAGAGCTCTCTGAGGCCTTCAGAAAGAAGGTTATAGATGCCCACGAGTCTGGGAAGGGATTTAAAACGATCTCCAAACAATTTGAAATGAATCATTCGACTGTCCAGAAGATCATCTACAAGTGGAGAAGATTCCAAACAATTGCCAACTTGTTCAGGCCAGGCCGCCCCCAGCAAGTTCACCCCGAGAGCAGACAGCAAGATGCTTAAAGAAGTCTCGAAGAACCCCAGAATGTCATCACGGGACCTACAGGTAGCTCTTGCCACTGTTGATGTCAAAGTGCACGAGTCTACCATTAGAAAGCGGCTGCACAAATTTGATCTACATGGGAGGTGTGCCAGGAGGAAACCTTTGCTGTCAGAAAGAACATCAGGGCAAGACTAAAGTTTGCCAATGAACACCGAGGCAAAGACCAGCACTTCTGGAACAATGTGTTCTGGACAGATGAGTCAAAGGTAGAGCTATTTGGCCACAGTACCAGAGGACATGTTTGGCGAAAACCAAAGACAGCATTTGACCACAAGAACCTGATACCAACTGTAAAGCATGGTGGTGGAAATATTATGGTTTGGGGCAGCTTTGCTGCATCAGGGCCTGGGCAGCTCACCATCATAGAATGCACTATGAATTCTTCATTGCACCAGAGGGTGCTTGAGGATAATATGAGGCCATCTGTCGGAAAGTTGAAGCTCAACCGAAGGTGGACCTTGCAACATGACAATGACCCTAAACATACCAGTAAATCCACCAAGGAATGGCTGAAAAGAAAAAAATGGAGGGTTCTGGAATGGCCAAGTCAAAGCCCGGATCTAAATCCCATCGAGATGTTGTGGGGGGATTTGAAACGAGCTGTGCATGCAAGAAACCCCTCAAACATCGCACAGCTGAAAGAATTCTGCATGGAGGAGTGGGCAAAAATTTCTCCCAGTCGATGTCAGAGACTGGTAGACAGTTATAAGAAACGCCTACTTGAGGTTGTTTCTGCCAAAGGGGGCAATACCACCTATTAGAGCCAAGGGTGTACTTACGTTTTCCACATGTGAAATTTGCATTTATGTTTATTTAAATTATACAATGGACTACAAAATGTAAATGTTTAATGATATTTGTTGTATTATGTCACCTTTATCTATCAATATTGTTGAAATGAAGATCAAATAGCTGTATGTTGAAATATGTTGAAAAAGCCAAAACTTTACATGGGGTGTACTTACTTTTTCACGTGACTGTATACATGCACACATGAAAGTGGATACCTCGAGACCTGGGAGGGCTCGATCCCATCTCTTGAAACCCACTCACGTGTGGAGATTGCAGCCAACAACAGCAACTTGCGCGCGCGCGCACACACACACACACACACACACACACACACACACACACACACACACACACACACACATACACACACGATGACTTAGACGGAGTCGGGATAGTCGTGTGAGTGAAGCTTTCATTTGTTTTCCCATCAATCTTATCGGCGAATGTACATTCGCCACGTATAATGTGAAGCTTCATGAAGTAGGGGATTTACATGGACGGATTTTGTCATGCGCACTACATCCATGCAAAATATAATTATGTAATTTGCTGTCACTTCTTGGAGAATGGAGCTCAAGGTTACAAAATACTATGCAGATTGACATAGAGTATAATGAATTGACTGTAGGGCATTGGGGCAGCTCGTTGATGAAATTTATATTATGAGAGCTTGTTTGTGTGAATGAAAATGTGAAAGATTTAAAAATATATTACATCAATTTGTTTTGATTTTTTTTTTTCTGTGAGCTGCGCAGGTCTTTTTTTTTTTTTTGTGCAGCTCAGACATTTTTTTTCTCCTCCGCACAAAAGTCTTTTTTTTTCTGCACGTTAGGAAGAGTGATGCTTTGGCCATGTTTGACGAGAGTTATGTGAGGGTAGCAGTGAGCATGCTTCCTGAGAAAGTGCAACTGATCAGATTTTGAGGAACGGGTTTGATGAACTTTTTTTTTTTTTTTTTTTACAGGCTCTGAGGCTCGTGGAGGAGCTGCGACACAAGGCACGTACACCTGCGGACATTTACACGAGACAACACTTTCACACCACGACAGCTGCTGAGATCCAATCTATTTGTTTTTTCAGTGCTCTAACCTCTAAATTTAAACGATGAGCGTCAAGCAAGCAAGCAGTACGTACCGTTTTTAAAGTCTTTGATATGACTGGGCCTGGGTTTGAACCGCCGACATCCCATACTTGCAGCTGATGCGACAACCAGTGCTTTCCTTCACCTGGTCACTCAATCGAATGTGCAATACCATATTTTACGGACTTGTTTACGGCTTTTATGTAAATTTGCATTAATGGACGCTTTCCGACGGTTCTGTGATTTTTCCCGGTATACCGGCTTCGATGTCCATCGGCACTCCAAATATCAGTTTTCTACGACACCCGGAAGGTACCGGACATTAATATCAGTCGGGAAATCAGATTCCTTCACTCTTTCATTCCTCTTTTCTCCTGCCTCTGGAACAAACTCTCACTCTCTTCAATCCCACTCCTCCCTCCAGGTCATTAAAACAGCTGTTCACCACCATCTCTTATCTTCCCCCATCCAAAAACCTTGATCTTTTCTACCCCCATTAATTCACCCCAGATCCACTTTTTTGAAATTCCGACTTCTTTCCTGGAAGTCCTTGCAGTGTCCATGTGTTTTATACCTCTTCCTCCCCCCCCCCCCCCCCCCCCCCACCCTCTTCTCGTGCCTTCTCCCCACAAGCCCTCACCCTCCCACAGATCTCCCGATGTCCCTACTATCAAATGTTGTACTTGTGTGCTTTCCTCTCTGTCCCCATCTTGTCTCCCGCTCCCTTTATCTTATGTTTTATGTGTCATTTTGTCTTTTTGTGATTAATGTTAGCTCTTGCACGAGCCTCGATCTTGTATACAAAAAAGAAAAAAGGCAGTGGTTAGAAAGAGCTTTATATGTTAGATATTTACCTTTAATGAGTCGTGGGAAAAAAAGTTTTACTGGCTTCCTGTATTGAATAATTTCAAGTTTCTCTTCTTATTCACAAGACTTGAACTTGCTATATGGATTGTGAGGTGAGAAATTGTTGAGAGAGATACCCTTTCATGCCTTTAGAACACACCTGCCTCTAAGCTGTGGAGCTTGGGTTTGAATCTCGGCCCAGGCATAAACTGCCATCCCGGTGTTCCACGGGCAGGGAGATTCATCAATGTGTGTACCGTCCTTTGGATGGACGTTCAACAACTTCAACTGGATGTCACGTCTGCCGGCACTGGTTGGTGGACGTTAAATATCCCATGGTTTCCTTTGCGAAAAGTAGGTGAGCTATCGTTGGAACCCTGAACAAATTACAAATCCCTGCCCTAACCTGCAGAGGGCACTGCATCAGCGATTGAGCGGCATGGCCATGGCCTCAGCCCATGATGCTCCACCGCAGCCTTGTCCTGCACACAAAAGAAGATGCCTCTTGGAAAATAATTCCAGTAAACTTGAGCCCAGTTGTTGGGAAAGTCATTGTGTTTGTGACGCAGTCGATGTAACTGCAACAGTGACGCGATGAATTGGTAATGACGTCATCGGTTTGGGCCAAACAAGACTTTTGCAAAAAACCTTATTTTAACCTTTGAATGTGTATGTTGTTCCATTTACACGCACTACTTTGGATATTGTCCTTGTTCAAAATGCTGAGACTGGTATTAATTTCATTGTTTTGGTTTGAATCCAACATTGGGAACTTCAAGGCTGTTACTAGGCCGTGGCTTGGCTTTCATTGATGCTGCAGATGCCACTTTGGTGTCCTTTCGTGAATTCTGCAGATACTCGGGCAGCAGAAAAAAAAGAGAATAAAACGCAAAACATATGGTGTTCCGCATTAAAAAGTGCAATCACACGAATCCGCTCGATAAACACAGCGAACAAACAGTGCCACTTCGGTGCATTTGTTTTGAGTGTTTCCATTCCCAAATCATCCCATCATCGGGCCATCAGTTTCCGCCACGACATGGCATGCTTTCTGGATTTCTAAACGTGCTACAGAACCAACCCTTGAATTCCCATTCCGTAGACTGAAGATGGCCACACGTTCCACGGTGTCGTGGCCGAAACGTTTCCGCTATTGGACAATTTCAGGCATCATCATGGTGAGGGATTTACTGCTCACGGCGTTTGATCTCCTTGACGTCAGAAATTCTGTGTCCGAGCAATCGATCATGCACATCAAAGCTGAAACGGCCATGGAACTTGAACTCGCACTCGTGGAGTAAGGAAACAAATACTTAACCAAGGCCCAAGGGACCAGACAAATGGCCATTCTGGTGCGGTCCTAATCTATATAGAAACAGAACAGGAAAAGAGCGATTGGCGAACGTCACTCCGTTGCAACTATTTGAACGTGTTCGGAGTTTTAGAAACAAATATTTAGGAATACTCAAAGTTTTGAAATGTCAAATTGAATATTTTCATTTTATTTTTACCTCCGCCACCGAACGTGGATGGAGGTTATGTTTTCACCCCTGTCTGTTTGTTGTTTCACTTGTCTGTTACAAAATCGAAGATTTCTCAAGTGTATTGGTCGGTTGCGTTTGTTATTCTGTCTGTCTGTTTGTCACTGGCCTACAGGTCACAAATCTAAACCGATCGTCACGAAACTTCACCAAGTTGTATAGGTCGTCACAACTGAGAAGCCTCTTGATTTTGAGGTCAAAGGTCATCTGGAGGTCAAATTTCTAAAATCGCCATTTTTAATCCGATCGACTTGAAAATTGAACAGCATTTGTATATTGAATCTCTAAATTTGAAAACCAACTATTTGAGGTCAAAAGGTCAAAGGTCAACTCAAGGTCAAACTTCCAAAATCATCAATTTTCATCTGAAAAAGCGTCAATTTACATCCTATTAACCTGCGCTTTGATCAAGATCATCAATTTTAATCTTGATGAATGGACAATTTCATGGATCAATGGCAACCTTTTTGGGGGCGGGGGGGGGGGTGGGGGTTGCAAGTATCGTGCTCTGCATGACGTCTTCTTATTTGTTTGTTTGTCTGTGAACAGGATATCTCAAAAAGTAGTTATGGACAGATTTGGATGAAATTTGGCAGAGAGGTAGCGTATGTGACAATGACGAAATGGTTAGATTTTGGTGAAGATCCGCATTCGGATCCGGCTAGTATAATTTTAAAAGTGATTATTCACCATTGGGAGATAGGGCCAAAAACGATGCATAGCAGGATATCTCAAAATGTTGTGGACAGATTTGGACAAAACTTGATGGACAGGTTGGGTGTCTGACAAGCACGATTCGATTTTGGTGAAGATCTGAATAGGGATTCGGATATGAGATTTATTTAACTTTTAGTGATTCTTCACCATTGAGAGATAGGGCCAAAAACGATACATTGTGGCGGACACGAAAGCACTGACGTGGTGACATCACCCCGCACACCAAGTGGGGGTGGGCCACGCCCGGGAGAGAGGCGTGGCCTCACGATATAGACGGGGCGCGCAGCCCTGAGCAGCTCAGTATTACAGTGAGCTCTTGAATAAAGACTCTTACAAATTACCGCGTTGTCCGCTTCCTCCTTGCTCACAAGCAGCGTGCGTAATACCGTGCTTTACTGGTGACCCTCGACGTTGGATCTGCCGTAGCGATCCTTCCAAACACGACGCCATTGCCATGGCCAACAACGCGATGTCGGTTAAACCTCCCGAATTTTGGGAGGCCCAGGCCGAAGTTTGGTTCGTCCAAGCCGAAGCCCAGTTTCAGCTTCGGCGCCTCACCGACGACGACACGCGCTACTGCCACGTCGTCGCCTCCCTCGGGCCCGGCACGGCCGCTCGAGTTGTGTCCGTCCTTCGCCACCCACCGGACGGCCACAAGTACGAGGCACTCAAGCGGCTGCTCCTAGCCACGTTCGGCCTCACGGAGAATGCACGGGCCGACCGCCTCCTGGATCTCCCCGAGCTCGGCGACACGCGCCCGTCGGTCCGAATGGACCATATGCTGTCACTGTTGGGCGACGAAGCCCCTGGTTCTCTATTCCGGGCGCTTTTCCGTCGCCAACTTCCAGCACAGGTACGCCTCGCGTTGGCCGGGACCGTGCTAACGGAACCCCGAGCATTGGTCGCCGTGGCGGACAGGTACTTCGCGGCTTCGGACACGCGGGCGAGAGTCGGTGCGGCCCACCTCGCGGATCCCGAGGCCGATGCTGATCCACAGCATCAGCTTCCACAGCATACACAGCATGCTGATACACACCTCGTGGCTGTCACCACGCCCCGCCCACCGCTGTGGCGAAAACCGCCACCGCGGGGAAAACCGCCGGCTGCGCCGGCCTGGCGGAGCCAGCCGCGCTCCTCCAACTCCACCACCTGGTGCCGGTTCCACGCCAGGTTCGGCCACGAGGCTCGACAGTGTCATCCGCCATGCTCCTTCGACAGGTCGGGAAATGCCCGGGCCAGTGCACGATAGTGGCAATGAGCGCCGGCCGTTCGAACAGCCTGCTGTTCATCACGGACACCTTATCCGGGTGCCTTACCTGTGCGACACAGGAGCGCAGGTGAGTGTCGTTCCTGCCGGTACGTCGGACAAGCACGCCGCGGGCGGGGGCCCCGCGCTGCTTGCCGCAAACGGGACGCCCATCCGTACGTACGGAAAACGCTGCCTCTCTCTGCGGTTCGGAGGGCAGGTTTTCCGATGGTCGTTCGTCACCGCCGACGTGCCCATGGCACTGCTTGGCGCGGACTTCCTGTGCGCAAATGGGCTCCTGGTCGACGCAAAGCACAGACGTCTTGTCCAGGCCGAGACGTTCAGCTCGCTCGCTTGTGTGCTGTCCAGCTCGTCGAGCAGCCCACTGAGCGGCTCACCGAGCGGCTTGCCAAGCGGCTTGCTGAACGGTTCGGTTCCGGCCACGTTGATCTGTACGCTTCCGGCAGCGGACGAATTCACCCGCCTCCTCGCCGGCTTCCCGGCCCTCACGCGGCCCACCTTCTCGGCGGGGGCTGTCAAGCACGGGGTGGCCCATCACATCCCCACCGTCGGGCCACCGGTCTACGCCCGGGCACGCCGCCTCGAGCCGACGAAGCTGGCGGTAGCAAAAGCGGAGTTCGCTACCCTGGAGCGACTCGGCATCGTTCGGCGCTCGGAGAGTGCTTGGGCGTCGCCGCTGCACATCGTGCCGAAGCCCGGCGGGGGATGGCGACCGTGCGGGGACTATCGCCATCTCAATGACGCCACCACCCCCGACCGCTACCCCGTCCCCCACATTCAGGACTTTTCTGCCCGTTTGGCGGGCATGTCCTTCTTCTCGAAGGTGGACCTCATACGCGGTTACCATCAGGTCCCCGTCAGGCCGGAGGACGTCCCGAAGACGGTGGTCATCACGCCGTTCGGACTCTTCGAATTCCTGCGGATGCCCTTCAGTCTGAAAAATGCGGCTCAGGCGTTCCAGCGGCTGATGGACAGCGTCCTGCGCGACGTGGATTTTGTATACGTCTACCTGGACGATATCCTCGTCGCCAGCGCGTCCCGCGAAGAGCACCTACACCACCTCCGCACGCTCTTCGAATGCCTGGGCCAGCATGGCCTGATTGTGAACCCCGCAAAGTGCCGGTTCGGCGTCGCCGAACTCGATTTTCTGGGGCACCGCGTCACCAGGCACGGAGCCGTCCCCCTGCCGGCCAAGGTGGAGGCGGTGAAGGGGTTTCCGCGCCCCCGCACGATCAGGGGGCTGCAGGAGTTCCTGGGCATGGTGAACTTTTACCATCGGTTCCTGCCCCGTATCGCCCAGCTCCTGCGCCCCCTGCACGAAGCTCTCTGAGGTAAGCCGGGCAAAGGCGACGTCACCTGGACCGAGCAGATGGACGCGGCATTCACGGGCGCGAAGCTCGCCATGGCTAACGCCACCATGCTCGCGCACCCGGCGCCCGATGCGCCGATCGCCCTCACCACCGACGCCTCGGACTAAGCGGTGGGCGCGGTGCACGAGCAAAGGGTGCGTGGAGCTTGGCAACCGCTGGCGTTCTTTAGCCGGCAGCTTCGCCCGCCCGAACGCCGTTACAGTACCTTCGACCGTGAGTTGCTCGGGCTTCACTTGGCGGTCAGGCACTTCCGCCATCTGCTCGAGGGCCGTGCGTTCACAGCCTTCGTCGACCACAAGCCGCTGGTCTTCGCGATGGGCAAGGTCATCGAGCCGTGGTCGGCCCGGCAGCAGCGTCACCTCTCAGCCGTGTCCGAGTACACGACGGACATCCGGCACGTCGCGGGGAAGGACAACCCGGTGGCGGATTGCCTTTCCCGGGCCGTCGCCCACGCAGTCCACCTCGGCATCGACTATGCCCGGATGGCAGCGGACCAGGCCGCTGACCCCGACGTCCAGGCCTTGCGGACCGCCGTCACGGGCCTCCGCGTCACCGAGGTGCCGTTTGACGGCGCGGGCGCGGCCCTCTTGTGCGACGTCTCCCTCGGGCGGCCTCGCCCCATCGTGCCCACGGGCTGGCAGCGCCAGGTGTTTGACGCCATCCACGGCCTGTCCCACCCGGGCGCAAGGGCCTCCCAAAGGTTGATCGCCGACAAATTCGTCTGGAATGGCCTCCGGAAGGCCGTCCGCGGCTGGGCCAGGACGTGCCTCGCGTGCCAGCGCGCGAAGGTGCACCGGCACACCCAGGCCCCGTTGGCCCCGTTTACGGTGCCGGAACGCCGGTTTGACCACGTCCACGTGGACCTGGTGGGACCTCTGCCCCCCTCACGGGGTTTCACCCATGTCCTCACCATGGTGGACCGCACCACCCGGTGGCCGGAGGCCGTGCCCTTGGCGTCGACGACGGCGGCGGACGTCGCGCAGGCTTTCATCGCCACCTGGGTCGCCCGGTTCGGTGCCCCCTCAGACATCTCGTCCGACCGCGGCCCCCAGTTCACCTCAGAGCTCTGGGGGGCGGTCGCGCAGGGGCTCGGGGTCCCGCTGCACCGAACCACGGCCTACCACCCCCAAGCTAACGGCCTGTGTGAGCGATTTCACCGCTCATTGAAGGCCGCGCTCCGGGCCACCCTCCGCGACGGCGGCTGGGTCGACAGGCTCCCCTGGGTCCTGCTGGGCCTCCGGACGGCGCCCAAGGAGGACCTGCGCGCATCCGCGGCAGAGTTGGTCTTCGGGCAACCGCTGCGGGTGCCGGGCGAGTTCCTCCCCGACTCCACGGCACCATGGCACAGCAGCGCTCTGCTCTGCAGGAGACCGCCCAGAGGTTCGCCCCGGTGCCGACGGCACGCCACGGGCACCCACCGACGCACGTCGCCCCGGAGCTTCGCACGGCGGAGTACGTCTTCGTCCGCCACGATGCCCATCGGACACCACTGCGGCCCCTGTACGACGGGCCTTTCCGCGTGCTGGAGACCGGGGTGAAGCACTTCACCCTGGACATCGGCGGTACTCCTGACCGCGTTTCTGTGGACCGCCTCAAGCCGGCCCACCTCGACGTGGACCATCCACCGCCGGTGGCCCGACCCCCGCGTCGGGGCCGCCCCCCTGCGGGCGGACCCCCGGCACCGCCCAGCCCCGCCGCCACGCCGCCCCCCGGTCTTGCACCCATCCCAGGGGCAGCCGGAGGCATCCCAGATGGCATCCCTGCATCCCAGACGCCGCCAGTCGCCAGGGGGCGCTTCGGCCGGGTCATCCGTTTGCCTCGCAAACTGACCCTTCAGGTGCGCGGGGATTCTGGGGGGACGCGTGTGGCGGACACGAAAGCACTGACGTGGTGACATCACCCCGCACACCAAGTGGGGGTGGGCCACGCCCGGGAGAGAGGCGTGGCCTCACGATATAGACGGGGCGCGTAGCCCTGAGCAGCTCAGTATTACAGTGAGCTCTTGAATAAAGACTCTTACAAATTACCGCGTTGTCCGCTTCCTCCTTGCTCACAAGCAGCGCGCGTAATACCGCGCTTTAACATAACATATTTTTTTAAAGGTTGTGGAAGAGTTATGACTAAACTTCTTAGACAGGTTGGGTGTCTGACAAGCACGATTCCATTTTGGTGAATATCTGAATATGGATTCGGATATGAGAATTATTTAACGTTAAGTGATTCTTCACCATTGAGATATAGGGCCAAAAACGATATATAACATTATATTTTTAAAAAGTTGTGGAAAAGTTATGACTAAACTTGGTGGACGAGTTGGTTTGGTGACAAGAAGAAGCCGATTAGATTTTGGTTCAGGTCCAAATCCAGTTCCGGCCTCTTCGTGGGATAGAAAACATAAACTGTTCAGCCTGGCGGAGGTATTCGCTCCACCGAGTGCCTTTCTAGTCTACTTGTGTTATTAGCAGGAGACGTGGTTTTGTAATCACTTCTGTGTGTGTGTGTGTGTGTGTGTGTGTGTGTGTGTGTGTGTGTCTGTGTGTGTGTCTGTGTGTGCATGCAAGTGTGTCTGTCCGGGTCGTAACTTTTTTTTTTACCATTTGAGGTGTTGTCATCATAATTTTCACCAAAGCTTTATTATGATAATATGCAGAAGTCAAATTAATAATTTTGTTAAAAGGTCCAAAATATTTTTTGACTTTTTAAGAACTATTTTTGTTATTTGAGTATATGGAAGGAGACGTCTGAATACAAATGGATGCAGACGGGCTTTGCATTTTCAGATGCTTTCTAGTTGAGAAGTTGGAATCATCTATCTATAATTCCAGTAATCTCTGTGTGTGTGTGTGTGTGTGTGTGTGTGTGTGTGTATGTGTGTATGTCTGTGTGTTTGTCTGTGACCGCTGTTTCTCGACAACCACGGGTCCGATATACTTTAAACTTGCCAGGTATATTGCTGGGGACCCGAGGATGTGCCTTTTCAAGGTTTCATATTAATCGGACAAGTAGTTACCGAGCTATGTCCAAAAAACGATTCAACCAATCAGAGAGCAGCGAGCTATCACGTGTGCCGAACGTGGCGAACAGACTCTGCCTCGGACGGCACATTTGAGAGCGTATTCATTTATTTCACGTTGGCAAACTATGTTGGCGTTAAACTATGTTTTAAAACTAATTAAAACTAATTTGCGATTCTTTCGCTTTCCTGCGCGTTTGTGCACGCTATGGCGATTTCTTTACCAAACTCCGCAAGCCGTTCGCTTTGGACCAAACCATTTCATGTAAATAGAGGGGGGGGGGGGGGGGGATTGTCACCGTACTCGCAAGCCGTTCGCTTTGGACCAAACCATTTCATGTAAATAGAGGGGGGGGGGGGGGATTGTCACCGTACTCGCAAGCCGTTCGCTTTGGACCAAACCATTTCATGTAAATAGAGGGGGGGGGGATATAATTTTAGATATATATATAGTACGGGCATGCCCTAGTAAGAAGAATGTCAGGTATAGAAAAGGTTTGCAGAAAGGTTCTCTTAACCCCTCACGCACATGTATAATAACGTATTTCCAATAATCAGAGAAAGCTTGCAAATGGCATTCGTTTTTGTTGATTTATAATAAAAAGGATTTCTTTTTTTTTGAAAGACTGGGAGATGGTCGTGGTTGCATGTGGAGCTCTGACGGCAGAAGCTCCACCGGTTTTGCCAAGTAGGCATATGGTGTATAAAAGAGAAACAGAATTCCCGAAACTCTCCCACTTATTGACCTCAATAAATTGGAGAACTCGGCACAAAATTCCCGGAATGATTCATCTTTATCTCTGTTCTTTGCTTTGTGGAAATAATAAACAAAGGCTGTTTCGAAACCAACCACCAGAGATATGACATACATTATTTATTGTAAACATAACACCGGGTGCATTACTAGAGATTGATGACCACAAGACCGACAGATCTCAGGATTGTATGTTTATACATCCATCACTGGACGGCAGTGTTTCAAACTCCTGGTTGTTTTTGTGTAAACTTGAAACGCCTGGCCAGATCTTGCTTGTTCTCTTTTCATTGAGCACGTGCTTGGGGATCACAAATATTTTAACGATTTGGAGTTTTCATTTTGTGGTTGATCTACGTGTGGGAGCTGTGCTCGCACGATAAAATCGGACAAAATGGACGACGCCAGGAATTAAGTTTCTCTGAGCTATTTATTCCCAGCTCACTCAAACGAACTCCAAAGCACTGAATCAGCCCATCGAACGGGCGGCAATATATATCAGAAACTCAACACACAAAAGCCACGCCTCTCAGGTGGGGCGTGGTATGCAAATAGATAAGCCACACCTCTCAACGGGGCGTGGTATGCAAGGCAAGCGTTCGCCCGGTAAAGGCAAGTCTCAACACGCCCGGGCGAGTCCGGACACGTGACCGCTCGCCGGTTGCGTCATCGGCCGGTGCAGGGTAATTGTGTCATGCTACCGGTAACCGCTACACGCGCCCCCCCAGAATTAACATGCACCGGGAGAATCAGTTTGAGGGGGATCTTGATGACCCGGCCGAAACGACCCCTGACGATTCGTGTGGGGGTGGTAGGTGGCGGGGCGGTGGATGGTCGGGCGGGGGGCCTAGTTGACGGGGGACGGCCCCATCGTGGAGGAAGGGCCAACCGTGGAGGTTGGTCGAAGTCCAAATGGGCCGGCTTGAGGCGGTCCACGGAGATGCGGCCCGCCTTGCCGCCGATGTCGATGGTGAACGACTTGTCGTCCCTCTTCAGGACCCGGAAAGGTCCATCGTACGGCGGCTGGAGCGGTCCCCGATGTGCGTTGTGCCGGATAAAAACGTACTCCGCAGTGCGAAGTGCTGGGGGGACGTGGGGTTGGGGGCAGCCGTGGTGGGACGTGGGCACGGGGGCAAATCTCTTGGCGGCCTCCTGGAGGACCGAGCGTTGGCGAGCCGCGGACCAGGGGCTGGTGGCATCAGGAATGAATTCGCCCGGCACGCGCAGTGGCTGACCGTAGACCAGCTCGGCGGTGGAAGCCTGGAGGTCCTCGTTAGGGGCCGTTCGGAGGCCCAATATGACCCACGGGAGCCTGTCGGCCCAACCGTCGTCCTGGAGGCTGGCCCTGAGAGCGGCCTTCATCAAGCGGTGGAACCGCTCACACAAGCCGTTGGCTTGGGGGTGGTAGGCCGTGGTGCGGTGAAGCTTGACCCCCAAGGCCTGGGCGACCGCGCTCCAAAGCTCAGAGGTGAATTGCGGACCTCTGTCGGAGGAGATGTCCGAGGGGGCACCGAAACAGGCAATCCAGGTGCCAATGAAGGCCTGCGCCACGTCGGCGGATGTTGTTGATGCCAGCGGGACGGCCTCCGGCCACCTGGTGGTCCTGTCCACCATTGTGAGGAGGTGGGTGAAGCCCCGCGAGGAGGGAAGGGGTCCCACCAGGTCCACATTGACGTGGTCGAAGCGCCGCGCGGGCACGTCGAATGGTGCCAACGGGGCCTGGGTGTGCCGGTGGACCTTCGCGCGCTGGAAGGCGACACAGGCATTGGCCCAGTCACGGACGTCTTTACAGAGCCCGTGCCAGACGAATTTCGCTGCCACGAGCTTCTGTGATGCTTTCCGGCCCGGGTGGGAAAGGCCGTGGAGGGCGTCAAAAATGTGCCGCCGCCATCCGGTGGGCACGATGGGGCGAGGTTGGCCCAGGGAGACGTCACACAGGAGAACTGTGCCTGTGTCCTCGAAGGGGACGTCGGCCAACCGCAGGCCTGTGTCCGCTGTCCGGAGGGCTTGCACCGTGGGGTCGGCGGTCTGGTCGGCCACCATGCGGGTGAAGTCCACACCCAGGTGGACAGTGTTCGCGCCGGACCAGGAGAGGCAATCGGCCACAGCGTTGTCCTTGCCCGTGACGTGCCAGATGTCCGTCGTAAATTCGGGCACGGTAGAGAGGTGGCGCTGCTGGCGGGCCGACCACGGCTCCGTAACCTTGGCCATGGCGAAGACCAGGGGTTTGTGGTCCACAAACGCCGTGAACGGGCGGCCCTCCAAAAGATGGTGGAAGTGGCGAACAGCCAGGTAAAGGCCGAGGAGCTCGCGGTCGAAAGCGCTATACTTGCGCTCGTTAGGGCGAAGCTGCCGGCTGAAGAAGGCCAGCGGTTGCCAAGCTCCGTTCACCCACTGTTCATGCACAGCGCCCACCGCGTAGTCGGAAGCATCCATGGTGAGGGCGATGGATGCGTCGAGCACCGGGTGCGCCAGCATGGTCACGTTGGCGAGGGCCAGCTTAGAGCCGGTGAACGCCGTGTCCATCTCTGTGGTCCAGGCGACGTCGTGCTTGGCCAGCTTGCCCCGGAGGGCTTCGTACAGGGGGCACATGAGTTGAGCGGCGCGAGGCACGAACCGGTGGTAGAAATTTACCATCCCCAAAAATTCCTGTAGGGCCTTGATGGAGCGGGGGTGCGGGAAACTTGTGACTGCCTCCACCTTGGTAGGCAGTGGGACGGCCCCGTGCTTCGTGATGCGGTGCCCCAGGAAGTCGTCGGCCGTTACGCCAAACTCGAATTTCGCCGGGTTGATGATGAGGCCGTGCTGGCCGAGGTGCTCAAAAAGCGTGCGCAGGTGGACGAGGTACTCTGCCCGGGAAGTGCTGGCGATGAGAATGTCATCCAGGTAGACAAACAGAAAGGTGAGATCGCGCAGCACACTGTCCATCAGCCGCTGGAAGGCCTAGGCCGCGTTCTTAAGGCCGAACGGCATTCGGAGGAACTCAAAGAGGCCCAAAAGGTGTAATTACAGCCGTCTTCGGAACGTCGGCCGGCTGGACAGGTACCTGGTGGTAGCCCCGAATGAGGTCGACCTTGGAGAAGATCACCCGCCCCGCCAAACGGGCGGAAAAGTCCTGTATGTGTGGTATCGGATACCGGTCGGGGGTGGTGGCGTCGTTGAGGCGGCGGTAATCCCCGCATGGTCGCCATCCGCCACCCGGTTTGGGCACGATGTGCAGGGGCGAGGCCCACGCGCTATTCGAGCGTCGCGCAATGCCCAATCGCTCCAGCGCGTCGAATTCCGCCTTCGCTACGGCGAGTTTGGCCGGTCGAGGTGGCGAGTCCTGGCGTAGACCGGTGGACCTGTGGTCGGGATGTGGTGTTCGACGCCGTGCTTGACGGCGACGGCCGAAAACGTCGGCTGCGTGAGGGCGGGAAACTTGGAGAGTAGGCGGGTGAAATCATCCACGGCCGGGAGCGCGCAGGCTAGCTTGGTCGGAGCGGAGCCGCTCAATGAGCAAGCGAGCGAGCTGAAGGTCTCCATGTTGATGAGCCGACGCCGTTTGACGTCGACCAAAAGCCCATGCGCGCAAAGAAAATCTGCACCCAGCAAGGCCATGGGCACGTTCGCCGTGATGAAGTCCCACCTGAAGCGCTGGCCCCCGAAGCAGAATTCGATGCTGCGCGAACCGAAGGTGCGTATGGAGGAACCGTTTGCGGTGACCAAAGCGGGGCCGCAAAGCGCGGCCTGTTTGTCCTCCACCGAGGCGGGTATCACGCTCAGCTGAGCGCCGGTGTCACACAAAAAACTCCGCCCGTGTCCATGATAAACAGAAGGCTGCCTGAATGGCCGACGCTCATGGCAGGCAGTGAGCGCCGGCCTGGTCGTTTCCCGACCTGCCAAAAGTGCACGGTGGGCGGCACGTTCTGGCCTTCTGCCCGAACCTGGCGTGGTAATAGCACATGGTCCGCTCTGGTGGAGGCTCCGGCGGTCGCGTCGGGTTCGGTCGACGGGGCGTCGCGGCGGCCGCAGCCGTCAGTGGCGCGGACTCGGCCGGTGGAGGCGCTGGTGGTGGCGTGGGCGTTGCCTCGGTTGGCCCAGGGTCCCAGGCAGCCGCTCCGTCGTGTCGCCTGGCCGAGCAAAATTTATCAGCCTCCTTGGCCAGGGCGCGAGGGTCTGTGATGGGCGAATTAGCCAAAGCTAATCGTACCTGCCCTGGTAGCCGCTGGAGAAACAGCTCGCGGAAGAGGAAGTCCGGGCTGTGGTCACCGAGAAGAGCAAGCATGTGGTCCATGCTTTCGGACGGACGGGCCTCGCCCAGCTCCGGGAGGTGTAGTAGTTGTCGTGCGCGTTCGGTCTCCGTGAGTCCAAACGCACCGAGGAGTAGGTCTTTGAGCGCGCCGTATTTGTCGGCGTCCGGCGGGTGCTGGAGGAAGCTCAGAACCCGAGCCGCGGAGGAGGCATTGAGCGCGGAGACCACGTGGTGGTCGCGCGTCGTGTCCTCCGTAATGTTCAGCAGGGCGAATTGAGAATCCGCTTGAGCAAACCAAACGGCCGCGTGAGATTCCCAAAAGCCCGGGAGCGTCAAAGCTACAGCTGACTCCATCGCCGTGTTCGTAGAAAGGGGTCACCAATTGTGGGAGCTGTGCTCGCACGATAAAATCGGACAAAATGGACGATGCCAGGAATTAAGTTTCTCTGAGCTATTTATTCCCAGCTCACTCAAACGAACTCCAAAGCACTGAATCAGCCCATCGAACGGGCGGCAATATATATCAGAAACTCAACACACAAAAGCCACGCCTCTCAGGCGGGGCGTGGTATGCAAAGAGATAAGCCACGCCTCTCAACGGGGCGTGGTATGCAAGGCAAGTGTTCGCCCGGTAAAGGCAAGTCTCAACACGCCCGGGCGAGTCCGGACATGTGACCGCTCGCCGGTTGCGTCATCGGCTGGTGCAGGGTAATTGTGTCATGCTACTGGTAACCGCTACATACGTTTCATTAAGGACTTTTTTTTGGATACACAGTCAATGTTCGTGAACGAAGCTTGTACACTGAACTAACGGATCAGGACATAACAGACAAAAACAGGACACAAAAGGAACAGTAGAGAGAGAGAGAGAGAGAGAGAGAGAGAGAGAGAGAGAGAGAGAGAGAGAGAGAGAGAGAGAGAGAGAGAGAGGGAGGGAGGGAGGGAGGGAGAGAGAGAGAGAGAGAGATAGAGAGAGAAGGAGAAGGAGAAGGAGAAGGAGACTTTTGAGGTCCTTTTATTTCAAAAATATAAAAGTGTGTATGGACAATTTACAAATCCAAAAAAATCCCTATAAAACAGGAGAGAATAAGAAAGCAAGGAAACAGCAAGTATAACAATTAATCATTTCATTTTTACAAAAACATAAAATAAAGCAATACTACCAAAAAAATATAAAGACTTGATTATTTAAGAAAGATAATACCAACTCATTTTGGTGAACTTCACAAACATTTTCCAAACACCATTTTTCCACAAACACATCAAGTTCAGCCATGGTCTTGGAAAAATTAAATTCAAGTTTTACCCTTGCAGAAACCAGCGCAGCGAAAAACGTCATGACGTTGCATTGGTGAAGCGGTTTACCATTACGCTTCTCCTTTCTGGACAAGTATGTCGCAAGTTTTGCTGTTGCTACAAAAAAAACACACCAGATCATATTTTGTGTCTTGTGTACATTTATGTTTGAACCCAAAAATAAAGGAGCGAAAAGTAAATCTGAAATTCAATTTGTGTGACAAAGTTCAACCAGTTAAATAATGGAAAAGGTCTTTCACAGCCAATGAAAAAATGAAATACATCCTCATTTACAGAGCAAAAGGGGCAGCATGCAGATATTGGGGCAAAATTCCTCACATATGTATTGCATGGGATGATCCAGTGGGCAATGCGCCACTGGAGATCTCCTGTTATTTTGGTGATTTGCTTATAATACATCGCTTCCCATACAGGTTCAGTGGGGGGCCCTGCAGGAAGTAGTCTCTTCCAGCGTGCTACTCCGTTTAATGGAGAAACACCAAGAATTAGAGACATGCAACACCAATACAGGCTCTTGCTGCTTGAAGCTTGCAACTCGTTTGTCCTTGTGCTAACAGGTGGAAGTTCTCTGGGGGAGCAGTCAAAAATCAGTTTAGGGAAGTATGGCTCATCAGGATGTGCATGTGTATTCTGAGTCCATAATACCCAAAGCTGATGACCTTTTTGTACGACTTTCCTCAATATTAAGCCGATTGTCCTCTTGGACCGAATTCCTGTCATATTTGAAATTTCTTCCACAGTCTTCCACCCTACACCAGAGTTTGGCCGTAGGTGCCATACTTTGTTCATGCCTGCATCAATGAAGTGTTGGCACAAATCACGGCTCTTGAATACATCAGGGAAGAGAGGGTTGAAAAACAGTGGTTCAACTTCGAACATCACTGGTGTTACGTGGTCCCCTCGGTGAATACCTGGTCTCGGTGACCCCCGGACCGTGAGAGGAACTTCGCCAGAAAGCTGTATTATAGATGCGCTTTCGCCACGCAATCCATATGAATTTCACCCAAGAGACAACTGATGTTCAAGGATATATTTCCAATGGTAATGATACCATACAATTTCAATGACACCACCACGGAGATTTTCCCCGAGCAATCAACAATACACAACCATCAACAATTCCCAACCCACAATCAATTCCCTATGATTAAGATGGCCATCTTATATACGTGTGTCCCGGTGAGTACTCACGACTCCCTTTTGGTCTCGGTCCCGCACAATGTCTCTGGGCCCCTCCTGACCAAGCTGATGGTTGGCGTCGCCGCACTCGGGCGGTTGAACGAACCCCGGGTGGACGTGTTTCCACCGGGCAGGTATCGTACCCGGCACCCCGGCTACAGCCCCTCGCGGCCACGCGAAGCGGGGACGGGAAAGCAAGCCAAAAGCCCCACACCGCTTGCCAGGCGTGTTAGGCCCCAACGGGCGACCCGTACGCGTCTTTTTAGACGGTGTCGCGCACGGCGCCAAACGCTGGGTCGGTGCACGGCCACACGACAGTTTGCCGTCCACCGGGCAGGTATCCGTCCCGGTAACTCCTCTCGCCAGACAGGCTCGGGAACGCCGCTTTTCCACACGGCTCAATCAATCCCACCTTTCGTCGGTGCGGGGCGAGGAAGAAGAATACTCGTCCTTTTTTCCTCGTGTCTTTTCCTCTTCCGTTTCCGGTCACTTCCATTTCCGGCCACTTGTTCAGAAGGGCTCCTGACCCTCCAATCACAACAACCCTTAATATACTACACACGGATAAGCAAAGACCTGAATGGTAATCCACATACATTCACATAAATATGTAACACTCCCCCCCTTCAAGAAAGAAAGTTTGAACCCAGCGAAAACTTTCTTTGCCGGCCAATTTGGAGAAACAAACCAGATAACTCAACCCCCCCCCCCATTATCAGTTCCCCTCGGGCACAGTTATCACTTAAAAAATAAAGCAACCAAAATTTCACCACAACCCCTCCCGATTACTCACTCTGGACTAAGCAACAGCAACGACATTGTCCCTGCCAAATCAAACTCCATCTCATGACCCTCTGACTTTGACCGTCAGTTTCTTGTGAATGAAGGTTAAGGGGTTGATCAAAGATCCAAAGTTAAGCCACTCGATAGCACTTTTTCCGGGAGGCCAAGCCGAGTATTCACTACATGGATGCCTTTAGGAACGTGGAGTTCACGGTTAGTCCGTGCAGGAAAGTTCTCTACAGGGGCGCCTTGAGGAACGTGGAGTTCACGGTTAGTCCGTGCATGAAAGTTCACTACATGGACGCCTTTAGGAACGGCGTTCACGGTTAATCCGTGTAGGAATCTTGGCTCGGCGGCTCCGCCGCATTCAGTGCTTCAACTTCTCAGAACTTCCCTAATACTTAGGGTGGGACCACTTGTCCCTGTAGTCCCATGAATAGCGGTCTCCTTCTCGGCCACTACTTTGCCAATCCTTCCTTCGGGAGCGGCCGTAACTCAGGGAGCCTCCATAATAATATTGATGGCGGCCACCACCAAAACTACCGCCCAGTTGTCCTCTCCTGTAGACCTCTCGACGTCTACGAAATGCCTTCCCTACTGTTATGGTCCGACCCTCCAAATCCTTGCCATTCCAATTCTTCTCTGCCTCTCTGGCGTCTTTTGTGCTGGCAAACGTGACAAAGCCGAACCCTCTTGACTGTTGCGTTTCCCAGTCTCTTACCAACCGCACTTCCACCAGCGGCCCATATCTGTTGAAGACAGAGGTCAGAACTTCTTCCTCTGTTTTGAAGTTCAGTCCCCCTACAAATAACTTGGCACTTTTGTCGCCATCCCGAGCTGGTGTGGCGTTATTTTCCCTGCTGGGCTCTTTACCAACCCTCAGGTTACCATAAACTTGACCCCCGGCCAAATCATTCCCGATAACCACAGATACACCCTCTACAGGAAGCGTGGCTTGTAAACCGACGGTGACCGGTCCTGACACCAAATCGGACTCCAAATGGATGACATGAAGGGGAGCACTAACACCGCCCCCGATCCCCTGTAAACGAACACTATCCCCCGTTGCCGTCTCCTCGGACCATGGCAAAATGCCTTCAAGCATTAAAGATTGATGTGCCCCTGTGTCCCTCAATATCCTAACCGGTTTCCGGTTAGTCGAGGCTCCATCCCGTGACACAAACCCCTCTGAAATAAATGGTTGGTAACCCTTTTGATGGCGATTTCTCACAATGGCCATTGCGTTTGGAGTCGTAGTAGTCGGACTCCGCTCTGGGTCTTCGCTTTTCATGCGGTAACAACTGGACATCAAGTGTCCAGGTTTCTTGCAAAAAGCGCAAGTAGGCCCGGAGGAAAAACTCGTGGTCTGCCTCGGGCCCCCCGAACTATAAGTTTGTCTTGGGCCCGCATCCCTCTGATTTCGAACAGGTGGGGTATCATAGTTGTCCCCATAATCATCTCGAGGCCGCCGCCATGTATGGTCGTTCTCCGCACCTGCTGTTCCCCACCTCCCCTGCGGAGATCTAGGCGAGGAGTTAGGTTCGTGGACCCCTATTCGGTGGGTTAAGGCATAATCATCTGCCATGGTGGCTGCGTCCCACAACTTTGGTACTTTCTTTTCCTGCAGGTACACTTTGATGTCCTCGTGGACACACTGCTGGAATTCCTCCACCAGGATCAAGTCCCGCAATGTCTCGAAGTCTTTCCCGACTCCTTTTGACTCACACCACCGATCAAACATGTTTTCTTTCACTCTGGCAAACTCCACATGGGTCTCACTCTCCCTCTTCCTGGCATTCCTGAATTTTTGCCTGTAAGCTTCCGGAACCAACTCATACGCTTTGAGGATGTGCGTCTTCAGTACCTCATAATCTGCACATTGGTCCATTGGTAGCGCCGAATAAATTTCCTGAGCTTTCCCCACCAGCACACTTTGCACGAGTATGGTCCAGGCCTCCTCCGGCCAGTTTAATTGTCGAGCCACTTTCTCAAAGTGTGGAAAAAATTTCGCGACTTCTTTTTCACTGAACGGTGGAACCAGCCTCACATGTCTGCCCACATCCCAGGTTTTCTGGTTAGGTGTCGACCCCGTCAGCAAGGGTGGTGCCTCTCCCCGTTCTCTCATTAACTCCAGCTCCTTGAATTTGATTTCTTGCTGAAGCTCCATGTCACGTTCCTTTAATTCCCTTTCCGCTTTTCTCTCCTCTGCTTCGAGGTCCCTTGCAGCTCTCCTCTCCTCTGCTTTTCTCCCTTCTAACCTTTCCTGGAGTTCTCTTTCCACTCTCCTTTCCTCTGCTTGTTTCTCTTCTCTCCTCTCTTCTGCTTTCCTTTCTGCTTCTGCTCTTTCCTTTTCTGCTTTCCTTTCTTCTTCTGCTCTTTCCTTTTCTGCTTTCCTTTCTTCTTCTGCTCTTTCCTTTTCTGCTTTCCTTTCTTCTTCTTTAATCCGTTCCTGGCTCCGTAATTGCAACTCCAGTTTCCGGAGCTCAACATCTTCTGGTTCTTCGGGTAGCCACTCCCAGGCTAACTCGTCCCATGTTCCTAATCCCACCATAGATTGTATCACCGTGGCCTGCAACTCTGCCTTCCTCAAATTAGTTCGGACCTCCAAGTTAAAATGTTTGGCCAATTTCAAGAGGTCCGACTTTAGCAACGCTCGGAACTGTGCCTCACTCGGGGTTACCCCAAAGTTCTGTGCCACAAACGCCATGGTGCCTATCGTTAACACCTGTTAACCTTCACCCAAGACTTTACCCCAATTTCTCAAAAAAATTTACCAATTAATAATTAATTAATAAATTTTAATTAATAAAAAATTATTATTTTATTATTTTATACAATTTTAAATCCCGGACGTAGACCCAATTGCGAAACCGCAAATCGTAATTTGGACGAGCCCCCAATTCTGTTACGTGGTCCCCTCGGTGAATACCTGGTCTCGGTGACCCCCGGACCGTGAGAGGAACTTCGCCAGAAAGCTGTATTATAGATGCGCTTTCGCCACGCAATCCATATGAATTTCACCCAAGAGACAACTGATGTTCAAGGATATATTTCCAATGGTAATGATACCATACAATTTCAATGACACCACCACGGAGATTTTCCCCGAGCAATCAACAATACACAACCATCAACAATTCCCAACCCACAATCAATTCCCTATGATTAAGATGGCCATCTTATATACATGTGTCCTGGTGAGTACTCACGACTCCCTTTTGGTCTCGGTCCCGCACAATGTCTCTGGGCCCCTCCTGACCAAGCTGATGGTCGGCGTCGCCGCACTCGGGCGGTTGAACGAACCCCGGGTGGACGTGTTTCCACCGGGCAGGTATCGTACCCGGCACCCCGGCTACAGCCCCTCGCGGCCACGCGAAGCGGGGACGGGAAAGCAAGCCAAAAGCCCCACGCCGCTTGCCAGGCATGTTAGGCCCCAACGGGCGACCCGTACGCGTCTTTTTAGACGGTGTCGTGCACGGCGCCAAACGCTGGGTCGGTGCACGGCGACACGACAGTTTGCCGTCCACCGGGCAGGTATCCGTCCCGGTAACTCCTCTCGCCAGACAGGCTCGGGAACGCCGCTTTTCCACATGGCTCAATCAATCCCACCTTTCGTCGGTGCGGGGCGAGGAAGAAGAATACTCGTCCTTTTTTCCTCGTGTCTTTTCCTCTTCCGTTTCCGGTCACTTCCGTTTCCGGCCACTTGTTCAGAAGGGCTCCTGACCCTCCAATCACAACAACCCTTAATATACTACACACGGATAAGCAAAGACCTGAATGGTAATCCACATACATTCACATAAATATGTAACACTGGGGAGAATGTGTCCACTTTGCGACTCACTGTAAGACCTTTCCAGGCATTGAGAATGCTCTGGTAGAATATAGGGAGCGTTGATGTATCCACATATTTCCTTGTGCATGGAAAAAGTTTCGGGAACTGAGTGGCGTGCTGAAGAGGAGGGGAGTGTCGTTGAAGCTGAAGGGAAAGGTGTATGCTGCATGTGTGAGAAGTGTTATGATTTAGGGGAGCGAGACATGGGTAATGAACGTAGAGCAGTAACGAAGGTTGGAAAGGGTGGAAATGCGAATGGTTCGGTGGATGTGCGGAGTATCGTTGAGAGAGAGGAAGACAAATGATGAATTGCGAAAAATGATGGGAATAGAGCCTGTGATTGATGCTGTGAAGAGGAACAGGTTGCGATGGTTTGGTCATGTGTTGAGGAAGGATGAAAGTGACTGGTTGAGAAGAGTGATGGAAATGAATGTAGAAGGAAGTAGAAGACGGGGAAGACCGAGAAAGACTTGGCTAAAGATGGTGGAAGAAGAAATGCGGGCAAGGGGGTTAACAAGGGGAGATGCAGAAAATATGGCAAAATGGAGAAGATTGTCATGGGGCCCACAAGGCTAATCCCCGCTCGAGCAGGGAAAATGGCCTTAAAATGCATGTTGTTGTTGTTGTTGTTGTGTGTTGATGTATCCACATACTTGAGGTGGGTCAGGAATACTTCACGACCATAGCCGAGTCTGTCCGCCTGTTGCAAAATATGGCAGGCCAATGGGTAGTTTGGCAGGTGCTCAACATATAGAAGACGCTGGATGGAGCACAAGCGAAAGGCCATGAGGCGGGATTTCACGTGACTTGGCCTCCTTCAGATGAAGTATGGCATATTACGTTTGGCTGCAGCCATTGATGGCCTCCCCCAAAAAAGTCCACAAGTTTGGCCTGGATCATTCTAAGCAGCACTTCCGGCGGTTGTAGGCAAATAAATCGATGCCATAAAGTTGCAGCAACCAAGTTATTGGCAACTAAGACACGGCCCTTAAATGAAAGGTGCGGTAGGGGTCTTTTCCACAGGTTCAGTCTCCTCTCCATTTCTCCAATCAAGCCATCCCAATTCTTTTCCATAAATTGTGCGGAACCAAGGGACACACCAAGGTAGTCGATACCATCTGCCTTCCATTCTAAGTTTTCCAGAAGAGGAGGTAGATGTGTCGAGACAGGGAGGCAACTATTAAGGGAAGGCACCCAAATAGATTTGCTTTTCCTCCAATTAACTTTCAGGGAAGAAGCCTGGAAAAAGGTTCTCAAGGATTTAACAAGAGCATCAATATCCTGTTTGCTTCTGATTATGACGCACACATCATCTGCATAAAAAGGGGTAAAAAAAAACATAACTTCCATCCACCTTCGGTGGCGGAGATAATAAAACGAATTATGGGATTTAGTTTAATCTTCCGGATTCTTTGATTCTTTGATTGTATAGTCGTGGTGGCCTCCAACTAGACCCCTTATGCTCAGTCTGTGTGCTCACTGCAAATAATGAAGCCTGCACCTCCTCTAGTAAGAATAAAGACCAACTCACAAGGGGACAGGGATTTATACCAAACCAAAAGGATGTGAAGGTGCTACCTGTCTCAAAAACGAAGCTCAACACGAGGAACATCACTACTGTAAAGCTTACTACTAAAGCTTACTAAACCTTACTACTTACTACTGTAAAGTCTATTCAAGACATGAACAGTGGGAGATGGCCGATACGGGAGCTAGATTAATGGACCAGCTGAAGAAGACTAGATTGCCCACCAGAGCAGAGATGGTGCCATCCCAAAAAATTGAAAGAGTTGCGTCAATGGCATAAAATCCGAAATAAAAATAAAATAAAAGAGATAACAGTGAAGGCCAGAACACAGGCAGAAGAAGATATGAGGGGGGTGGGAGTCAAGCACTCGCCTGGGGTTGGACAGAGGGATGGTGGAAAAGTGGCCACAATGGATTGCAGCCATGGACCGCAGGGAGGGACTGCACGATGACACAAGGACCCAGATGTCAGAGTGGAGCATCACAGGGGACTCAGAGTCCAGAGTCACTGGGGACCCAGCGGTGAAGGCGAGGTGAGACAGAGGGAGAGGAGACACAGAATCAGCATAATGGGGAGGTGGAAGAGACCCGACTTCCAGTTGTAGACCGAGTGAAAACACCTACACAATTGTTGGGGATGAAAACGAGAATGGCAGATGATACCAGGCAGAACGATGGAGGGGAACAGAGAGGTAAAGGAGAGAAGGAAGTGAGGATGATGAGGACCAGTGAAGACTGGAAGAAGAGCTGGCAAACAAAATAGTGGAGATGAGATTGACACCATTCGGGGAAAGACCACAACTGCACATAATATAAAACAACCGACAGACAAAAATGCTGGTTGGGAGAACCAACAAAGCACTCAAGAGATTGGTACCAAAACCATCCCCGTCAAAGGAACTCAACATTGTGAGCTTTGCAGCAGCACTGCTCATACAAGAAAAGGTAACATGAAAACAACACCACGAGAAGAGCAAGCAGCCCAAACAGACAGGGACCAGGCACCACAATGGAAACGGAGGCCAGAGGCACAAATGGGGAGCAACTGAGAAACGTAATGGGACAAATACAGCAGTTTATAAGGGGAAATCGAAGCCCAAAGCTAATGACAATCAAAATAAAAAACAAACACAAAATTGTCAATAAAAACCAAGAGGTAATGGCTGCTGAAAGCAAACTCAAAATAGAAATGATCGCAAGAGTGATAAAAAAAAACTATGACGAAGTCAACAAAGGGAGAAAACAAAACCACATGTTTGAAAATAACCCGAAAAGATTCTTCCGAGTACTAGGGAAACAAAAGCAAAACGTGAAATCACCGCCCCCCGGAGAAGAGGAGAAGACCTTGGATGAGTTGCTCACAGTAGGCAACACCTTCCTCATCCCAAAGTCTGAAGAGACCCAACTACCTCACAAGTATAGACCATTAACCTGTCTGCCAACAACGTTTCACCGAGCACAAGAAAGAGGCCGAGAGGCAGAACAGAAGGGATGTAAAAGAGTATGCTTTGGAATGATAGATCACCTCCTGCTAAACAAGGCAACACTCGAGAATTGCAATACAAGAAGAATAAAAGAAACCACAGCGTGGATATATTACAAAAAAGCTTTTGATAGTGTTCCACATTCATGGATGACACAACACATGTGATTGTACAGTCGTGGCCAAAAATATAGGCACCCTTGCACTCTTTTCAAATAATGCACCATTTCTTCCAGAAAATTGTTGAAATTTAAAAAGTATTTTGGTATCCACGTATGTACTTATTTGGTTTGCAGTGAAACAAAACAAAAATGCTGAAAAAATCACTAAATCTTATGTTATTCCACACAGATATCCTAAAATGGCTTGGACAATATTATTGGCACCTTTTACAAGTTGTTAGAAATAATTAGATTTCAAGCAGGTGATTCTCCTTTACTTTGAAATTGAACTCACCTATGGTGAGTTGCAGGTGCCTGCAATATAAAAACCACTCATTCAACCAGTTTGAACAGAGAAAAGGAGTCATTCTGCTGTTTTGTGTCACTGTGTGTACCGCAATGAGCATGGAGAAAAGTAAGAAAACCAAAGAATTGTCGGAGGAGGTGAGACACAAGATTGTAGCCAAGCATGGACAATCTCAAGGCTACAAGTCCATCTCCAGAGACATTGATGTTCCTGTGTCCACCATACGCAATGTTATCAGGACGTTTATGGCCCATGACACTGGAGCCAACCTCCCTGGACGAGGCCGCAAGAGAAAACTTGATCGAAGATTGCAGCGAAGAGATTGTTCAAATGGTGGAGAAAGCACCTCAATCAACTGCCAAACAGATTCAAGCTGACCTTCAGATACAAGGTGCGACAGTTTCAACTCGCACCATCCTTTGCCAACTCAATGAAAGGGGGTTCTATGGTAGGAGACCCAGAAGGATCCCACTGTTAAGAGAGAAACAAAAGAAAGCCCGACTGCAGTTTTCAAAACACACCTGGACAAGCCATATTCATCTGGGAGAATGTCCTGTGGACAGATGAGACCAAATTAGAGCTTTTTGGTAAACCACATCATCTCTATGTTTAGAGAAAACAAAATGAAGCCTTCAAAGAAAAGAACACCTTCCCTACAGTCAAACATGGAGGAGGTTCAGTGATGTTTTGGGGTTGCTGTGCTACCTCTGGCACTGGGTGCCTTGAATGTGTGCATGGCATCATGAAATCAGGAGATTACCAAGGCATTTTGTAGCGCAATGTTCAACCCAATGTCAGAAAGCTGGGTCTCCGTCGAAGGTCATGGGACTTGCAGCAGGACAATGACCCCAAACACACTTCAAAAAACACCCAGGAATGGTTCAAGACAAAACGCTGGACTGTTTTGAAGTGGCCAGCAATGAGTCCAGATCTAAATCCCATTGAACACCTGTGGGGAGATCTGAAAACCAGTTGGGAGAAGGCACCCTTCAAATATAGGAGAACTGGAGCAGTTTGCACAAGAAGAGTGGGCCAAACTGCCAGTAGAGAGGTGTAAGAAGCTCATTCATGGCTATAGGAAGCGCTTGACTGCAGTTATTTGTACAAATGCCGTGCTACCAAATATTAAGTCTTGAGTGTCATTAATTTGTTCAATGCCATTTCTTTTTATTTTCTGAATTAAAAGGATAAATTAAGTTCTGAATAAAAAACAAAGGTTCTGTAATATTAACAGTGAAATAAACAATTGGGAGACCAAATACTTTTTATCAATTTCAACTTGTTTTTAGTGAAAATTGTGAGTTATTTGAAAAAAGTGCAAGGGTGCGAATATTTTTGGCGACGAATGTACAAGATCAACACCCGAGTAATCAAACTGATAGAGAAAGCAATGGAGCTTTGAAATACCACATTGATATTACAGCATTCGGAGGGAAAGAGCGAAATACCAGGAGTGAAGATATGCCGAGGAATCTTCATGGGAGACAGCCTTTCACTCCTCCTGTTTCAGCTGGCCCTGGACCCACTGAGCAACCTCGTTAATGAACAAGGGCATAGATACACCCCAACATCAAATACGAGAACGTTCAAAGATACAAAAAGGTGACACATCTACTTTACATGGATGATTTAAAACTCTTTGCACCAAACGATGAAAAATTGGCAAAACAACTCAAATTAGTGGAACAGGACTCCGACGACATTCAAATGGAATTTGGCCTGGATAAGTGTGTTAAGGGCACAGTCATACAAATTAGACCAACAAAAACGGTCAACATAATAACTGACACAGATACAACACAGGAGCGAGACAACGAAGCATCATTTAAATACCTTGGAGTAGAAGAGGGCCACCAAAGGTGTCACAAACAAATGCGCAAAACAATTACCAAAGAATACCTGCGAAAACGAGACTAATCCTGAAAACATACCGATCTCCAAGGAACAAAATCAAAACCAAGACCAACTCGCAATACCAGTATTCCAGTACCACTGTGGAATAATTAACTGGCCACAATCAGAAATCAATAAATTGGATATCAAAACAAGGAAACTCCTCACCATCCACAAAAAGTTTTACAAAAATCAATGCATCCCGAGAATGTACCTGCTGAGACGAGGGGGGTGTCCCGGCCTGATGGAGCTCAAACAAGTGTGCAGAGCGACAATTATAGGATTGGCTGAATACAGTGCCTTCAGAAAGTATTCACACCCCTTGACTTTTTGTGTTTCTTTCTAAATCATGTCCAATCAATTGAATTGGCCACAGATTGACTCCAATCAAGTTATAGAGACATCTCATGGATGATCAAAGGAAATTGGATGCACCTGAACTCAATTGTAGGAAATAACAAATCGGCTCCTTTGGAGAGAATAATGAAAACCCTTCCATATACTTTCTCAACAATCCTCTCGAAGAAGTTCTGTCACTCAAGCTTTTGGTCTCTCACCAGGATCTCACCTTTTTGCCATGATCTTTCCTGGGAAAACCACATTTCAAATCTGGCCTCCAAAGCCAGTCGCCGACTGGACATCTTCCGTCATGCGAAGTCCTTCCTTGGCACACCTGAGCTCATCACCACATACAAAGCTTTCATCCACAGCTTGATGGAGTACTACTCTCCCCTCTGGGCTGGAGCTCCTGCCGCACACCTTGCTCAGCTTCACATTGTAGAAATTAAAGCTTTAAACTCTCTTCTCTTCTGCCAGCAACTCTCTTCTGGTGAAACTGCCAAAATCAAGACTCTCTGCTCACCTTCACTGTTTCATTCCTCTTTTCTCCCACCTCTGAAACAATCTCCCACACTCTCTTCAATCCCACTCTTCCCTCCAGGTCTTTAAAACAGCAGTTCACTGCCATCTCATATCTTCCCCCATCCTTGCAGTCCTTGCAGTGGAGCGTCCTTGCATTGTCCATATGTTTTATACCTCTCCCACCTCCCCCCAAGCCCTCTCCCTCCCACAGATCTCCTGATGTCCCTGCTCTCAAATATTGTATTTGTGTCATTCCCCCTCTCTCCCCATCTTGTCAACCGCTCCCCTTATTATATGTTTTATGTGTCGGTTTGACTTTTTGTGTGATTAATGTTAGCTCTTTCACGAGCCTCGATCTTGTATACAAAAAAAATAATCCAAATCCTTGATATTTTCTCCCCCCATTAATACACCCCAACCAACCTCTTCAAATTCCCTGTTTTCTTTCCTGAAAGTCCCTGCAGATTCCATCTTATTTATCCCATGTAACCCACCCCAGCCCTCTCTCTCTTCCACAGAACTCATTATGCCCCTGTTCTCTACTATTGTTGTGCGTCCCTCTCTTGCACCCTCTTGTCTTCCACTCCCTTTTTTATACATATTGTTATGTTTGTGGGGTAGTGATTACTTTAGACCAGGTAGATTTGTATTGGTAGCATGCTCCGATTGTCGTGTAGAAACCTTGATGTAATAAGTACTTGTGTAGCCCGGATGTTGGATAAAGTTGTATATTTGTCCCCATCACGAGGGAGCGGGGCATGTTAACTAGCTCAGGGATTATGTTAATTCCCTGTATGTCTTACCCTCGGTGATTTATCCTTTGTCTCTTATGGCACCGCATTAGACACGTAGAGCAGGAATCGCCCTAATAATAAAACCAACCGGAAGCTAGGCATCAAGCACTAGGGCTGACAACCCCGACTTACCAGGCACACAAAGCTCAGGCAGGCCGAGGACACGCTCCGAGGAGCCGTGATTGGCCAGGGCTCTTGACCAACAGGAAGGCCAGGGTAAGAAGCAACTCGCTGATTGGAGAAGCACCGAGAACATCAGAGCCGCGACGTAAAAAGAACGCCTGACCGGCATTCTCTCTCTTGTGCCTGCTCGTTACTGGATGCGATGGAGAACGGTTGTTTTTTCTTCTCTTCTTCGCTTCGCCCTCTCTGGTCTTTACTCCTCCCTCTCTTAGCTGCTCTTCGTTTCGCTCTGCTCTCAGCCACTGGTCTGGAATGCGGCAGTTGGTATTTGTCATTCTCACCCTGAACCAGCGATCGGACCAACCGTTTTCGGAGACGCCACCGGGAGACGTGCAGAGGCAACAGGGAGAGCCGCGGCCCGGGAGTTGTGGTTCTCTGTGCAGAGGATGGGTGGACGAGGCCAGGTATGGCTGGAGGAGTGAGCTGCAAGTGCCCTGATCACCTTGCACGGGAGGCCTTCATCGAGGCCTAGTGAGGCCTGTTTGCGCCAACGTCGCCATCCCCCCGGACGATTTTTACGACCCTAACAAGATCCCACCAGTGATCAGAACTAAGTGCACACACACACACACACACACACACACACACACACACACACACACACACACACACACACACACACACACCTTATTTTCCAGTTTATTTTATCCCTTTGTCTGTTTTCAAGTCTGTTGTGGGGACATCCCGTTTCGGCATATAGTTATCACGCATTTTCTTTGTACAAGCATTCCGTTTAATAAATTATTTTGTTATTTTTGTACATTTCTAAAGCCCGTCTTTGAGTTATTTTCCGCAGGTTTGAGGACCCAGGCAAGATCGACAGGTAAGACCCTTCATCCCTCCCTTTCCCTTCCTTCCCCCGCATATATCAAGTCCGCATTTGATCAGTGCCTCAGAGTTAAAGCTTGCTCGGCTATTCGTTCCTGGAAAGATTTTAATCGCCAGGAACGTAACAATATGTTCTCTCTACTGTTGTTGTGCTTCCCTCTCTTGCCGCCTCTTGTCTTACACTACCTTTTTTATACATATTGTTACGGTTTTTAGAACCTTCACTAGTAAATTTTAGTAAATGTTTCCCTCATAAATGTTCCCCTGTAAATATCCCCCATCAATTGGCTTGTTAAAGATCGCACCTTAGTTAGTCTATGTGCAACACGTAGCGAACCATAGGACCTCTCCGTAGTTATTTCATTATTATGTGTTTCAGTTAAGGATCTGTTCCCAATAGTTGAATCTGCATGGCATTAATCAAATAAGATAGGTTCCTTTCAATTCCCCCAATCGTCTCCGCAAAGTAACAGTCGGGCGACGTTCACTGCTCCTTGCCTTGATTCGGTTGTTGGCCCCAAACCGCCATTAGCCATGCGGTCAAGCCGAGGAGGAAGGGGGCGGAGCCGCCAGAACAAGGTGTGGCACGTCGACTCATCATCGGAGGTGGAGTCAGCAAGCCCTTACCGACCAACCAGGGCTGACGAAATACGATCATGGGCGTGGCTCTATGAAGCGCGCATTGATTTGGAAGCACGTAATATAAGCGCCAGCACGAAGCCTTTTTACAGAGATGAACGGGAGATGAACGAGAGTCAACTTGTGTTGGAGACGGCGCGTGGAGAGGTCTGGCTGAGAGAGACGAAGCTGCGCGGAGCCCTCTAACAAGCTGTTTCGAAAAAGCCCTACCGCGTGAACGAATACGTGAAGCTGCCACTGGCTGTTTGCTTCCAGCCCGGAGCGTGGACCTGGAGCGGACCTCCTTGCTGTGCCTCTGCCCGAACCTTCCAGCCCTGCTGTCCCACTTGGACCCTTCTCCTTCGTCCAGTCATTCCTGCCTGCTATTCCCCTTTCGTGTAAGTCTGTTTGTCTGTCTGGGGCGTTGATAATATAAGACTGCTTAAGGCTGCCATGTGTATCTTCTTCTTCTTCTTCTTCTGTATATTACTTGTGTTTCCTCTTCTTCTTTGGTTTTGTAAATAATTAATAAATGTCTGTTATTTCTTACCTTTGGTTTCTTCTTTCCCCCGATCGCTTTCGTCCTGTCTCCAATTGAGTACCTGTGGCACGATTTGGCCAACCGCAATAGTCGGGTTTAGTCAATTATTGCTAACGGCTCGAATCGCGGATTGCTAAACCGCTCGGCAAATACCATCTTGTCCGTGGTTCGAGCGGTACTTGTCTCCCTGTTTTGCGGAGGGATTGGTAAAGGTATTCGGGAGAACACCTTGACCAATAACCCTGACCAATTTCACCCGCAAAAGAGCGTTATAAGTACCAGGACTAGAGACGGCCAGCTTAACAGGCCAAGGGGATTAACCCCCCCTTGCTAAGGGGTGTGCCGTCTCTGAGATCCGTAACAATATGTTCGATGTGCTAACTCTTATATGAGCCATGACTTAGCGTACAAAAAAAAAAACTCTCACCTAATCCATTACCCCAGGTGGCTATGATTTCAATATATTAATCCAATATTCTTCTAGCCAAAGAAAGCTGCTTCTTGTCTAGAAGAGTATCAGAGGAGCTAATCTATTTGATAATCCTAGCCACCTGGGGTAATTGATTAGATGAGTGCTGATTCATTAATCCCTGCAATTATTGATGAGAGACTTGATTGGGTCTTATTTGATGTTGACTATTACTGGCATTGCATGTCGTACATGCTTGTGGGTCTCGGTCGTGCCTGTTTCTGTGTACGCTGTCGCTGATGATTCATCGACAAGTGAATGTCCTGCTGTTGAGGGGGTCATTGCGATTCTCGTGTGCTGTCCTGGCCAAAAATATTGGCACCCTTGCACTTTTTTCAAATAACTCACAATTTTCTCAAAAATAAGTTGAAATTGACAAAAGTATTTGGTCTCCACAATTCTTCATTTCACTGTTAATATTACAGAACCTTTGTTTTCGATTCAGAACGTAATATATCCTTTTAAATCAGATAAAAATGACATTGACAAAATTATTGACACCCTCGACTTCATATTTTGTAGGACAAAATAATTGCAGTCAAGCACTTCCTATAGCCATGAACGAGCTTCCTACACCTCTCTACTGGCAGTTTGGCCCACTCTTCTTGTGCAAACTGCTCCAGTTCTCCTATATTTGAAGGGTGCCTTCTCCCAACTGCTGTTTTCAGATCTTCCCACAGGTGTTCAATGGGATTTAGATCTGGACCCATTGATGGCCACTTCAGAACAGTCCAGCGTTTTGTCTTGAACCATTCATGGGTGCTTTTTGAAGTGTGTTTGGGGTTATTATCCTGCTGCAAGATCCATGACCTTCGACGGAGACCCAGCTTTCTGACATTGAGTTTAACATTGCATTCCAAAATGCCTTGGTAACCTCCTAATTTAATGATGCCATGCACACATTCAATGCACCCAGTGCCAGAGGCAGCACAGAAACCCCAAAACATCACTGAGTCTCCTCTATGTTTGACTGTAGTGAAGGTGTGCTTTTCATTGAAGGCTTCATTTTGTTTTATGTAAACATAGAGTTGATGTGCTTTTCCAAAAAGCTCTAATTTAGTCTCATATGTCCACAGAAGGATTTTGGCTTGTTCAGGTGTGTTTTGGCAAACTCCATTCGGGATTATTTTTATATCTCTCTCTCAGCAGTGGGATCCTCCTGGGTCTCCTACCATATACATAACTCCCTTTCATTGAGTTGGCGATGGATCGTGCAAGTTGAAACTGTCGTACCTGGTGTCTGAAGGTCAGCTTGAATCTGTTTGGCAGTTGATCGAGGTGCTTTCTCCACCATTCAAACAATCCTTTGCTGCAATCTTCGATCAAGTTTTCTTTTGCGGCCACATCCAGGGAGGTTGGCTACAGTGCCATAGGCCTTAAACTTACTGATAACATTGCGTATGGTGGACACAGTAACATCAAGGTCTCTGGAGATGGACTTGTAGCCTTGAGATTGTCCATGCTTGGCTACAATCTTGTGTCTGACCTCCTCAGACAATTCCTTGGTTTTCTTTTTTTTTTCCATGCTCATTGTGACATTGTGTCATTCATTGTGACATTTCCACACACAGTGACACAAAACAGCAGAATGACTCATTTTCTCCATTCAAACTGGTTGAATGAGTGATTTCTATGTTGCAGACATCTGCAACTCACCACAGGTGAGTTCAATTCCAAAGTAAAGGAGAACCACCTGCTTGAAATCTAATTATTTCAAACAACTTCTGAAAGGTGCCAATAATATTGTTATGTTTGTGGGGGGTAGGTAATGAAATACCTTTGTCAAGGGAGGATTGTATAGGGTAGTGTGCTCTGACTGTCACAAAGAAGAAGAAACCTTCCTGAAATTAAGTCATGCCCGGATGTCTGCGTAGGCGTTATGTGTCTCAATGCGAGGGGTGGAGCTATGCTAATTCGTTAGGGTATAAGGGTAAATTCCCTGTGTGTAGTCGCCTCTGTATTTTTCCCTTCATTCTTATAACACTCACACCACCAGCCTTGCGATCAGTGCCTAAATTAAATAAGCGATCGCCGACCGGATCTGGACACTACCACCGACACCACCCAGCGAATCATCTCGATGGGCGCGAAGAGTGACCGTGAGGCTACGCCCCGACGATTGGATGAGGTGAGCGGGTGGCTCTCGGTGATTGGAGCGAGTGTGACATCAGAGAGAACGTTCGAGACCGAGGAGTAAAAAGGACACGACCCACCATTTTTCTCTCTCTCGGTTCCTGCTGTTCGTCGAAGGCGGATGCATTTGTATACTCTCTCTCTCTCTCTCTCTTTCTGTCCCGAGCTGGTCACAGGTGGTCTCAGTTTGTGCTCTCTCTGTGCTGGCCTTCACTGCGAGCAGTCACATTTTCTCTCCCTCTGTTCTGGGCTGTGGGAAGGACGGACGCATCCTTCTCTTCTTCTCTCTCTCCTTGGTGCTGGCTTCGTGATGGCTGCGCTTGGTGCCGTGTGCGCCTGAAAGGATTATCGGGGCTCGGTGCAGCTGAGCAGGAAGGATGAGGAAGGAGCTCGGGTCTGTTCGCTTAACGTCGGTGGCTGGCTGGAAACGCGACATCGCGCCAAGGCGTGTTTTCCTGCACAGGGACACGGGACCTGGACCGCCCCGGCGGTCAAGAACGTCAGGCGGAGTACTAGGCAAATGCACCACACTACATTTTTACTTCCGTTATTTTATCATCGCCTTGTTTTGTATATGAGTCCATGTGGGGGTGCCTCAATTTAAGAATTTAGCATTCTCTTTGTCGTGTTGCATTTATTTTTTATTAAGTCTATTACTTGTTACATTTTCAATTCCTTGTCTTTTACGTTTATTTGTCTGTGGGGTTCGGAAAATCCTCGTTGTGTCCGCCCGTTAAGGTAAGCCTTGTTACCCTCCACTACCCACCCCGCGTGTCACTACCGCCATAGTTGGGTATATGCCTCCGAGGTAAAGCTCGGTCAGCCATCCTTCACATTGCGGTGTTCACTACAGGGTAGACACGCGACAACATTGTCCGGGCCATTTTAGGATTTCTGTGTCGAATGAGCTAAGATTTAGTAATTTTTTCAGCTTTTTTTTGTTTTATTCCACCGCATACCAAAGAAATACATATGTTGATACCACAATATTATTTAATTTCAACAATTTTTCTGGAAGAAATGGTGCATTATTTGAGAAAAGTGCACGGGTGCCAATGTTTTTGGCCACGACTGTATGTACTACTTATGAATGTCTGCAGCTGTAGAGGAACATGGGTAGGTTTTGAAACAGCAAAGGGCTTACCTTTTGTAGCTTTTCTTGGTTGCTTTATGCAGCTTTCTTTGGCCTGAAGAGCACGGGGTTTGGCCTGGATAAGTGTGTTTAAGTGATGTCATAAGTAACTTATACAATGGTGTGTGTGTGTGTGTGTGTGTGTGTGTGTGTGTGTGTGTGTGTGTGTGTGTGTGTTTGTACAGATGTGTATTGTAACTTGTACAAATGTGTGTGTATTTTATTGCCAAATCGAGTGTGTAAGGAAAGTTATAAATATATGATATTAAATCCTATTGCGAGTAAAGTTGGAATAAGTGATGTTGCATTGATGGGTTGACTGACTGCCTGGACGCAACTGAGGTTGTGGATCTACTGATGTACCATCTATTGATGTGGATCCATGATCGAGGTTGTGGATCCGCCGTTTGGAGAGGTCCTGGGCTGAAAAGATTGAAACCTCGAGGAAGAACGGTACCCAGCTGATGATCCATGCAGTCGGGAAACTAGTCAATTGCTTACAGGTTAAGGTTCTTGCTTTAGGTGGAGAAACTGTTTGAGGTTTACAATTTAAATAAAGTTGAATATGGGATGTTGTGAAATTAACATCATTTACAACAATACTTTAAATTATTTATATTTAAGTTTAGAAACAACCGATACTGTACAATTAATTCAGTGTGTGTGTGTGTGTGTATGTGAATAAAAGAGAGAGATAGGATTGTGAGGAACAGAAATGAAAAAACGAGATGTGTGTGTGTGTGTGTGTGTGTGTGTGTGTGCCTGAAGGGCTGACTGAAGGGTGACTCCAAAATACACATCACACTTTGAGATGACTTCATGCCCCCTCTTAAATGAGCCTCGATTTTGTAGGAAAGAAATGGAGAATATAAAAAGTTAAGACAATTAAACGGTGCAGATAAACGTTTGTTGTTTCTTTGTGTTTTAGTTGCAGTAAAGGTTGTTTTTCTCCACATGGCCGAGTTGTTTTCGTCGCATTTCAAACTGAATTCCATGTGGCTTGATTCTGATCCAATATACCACACTGTGTGTGGTTAATGGGGAGAGAGGAGAGGGGGAGGGATGAAAGGAATCGGGGGTATTGTAACTCCTTATATCATCTTCTTTGTCTCCCTCTTTGCATCCAATGAATCCATAACGCTTTTGTTTTTATTGCCAAATGTGAATTCTCTCATTCCTTTCTTTTCTCTCCCTTTATGTTCTAAACCAGGTCCTCTCTGGATATGTTAACCTTTGCCTTCCAGTGAAGGGACAGATTTGGAAGAGGAACTTCCACCAACTCAGTGGCAGTAAAGACCATGTGGTATGGAAGGCAGACTTGATCACAGCTCAGGAAACTGGCAGACATGGCACATCAGCAATGCATTGTGGAATACATGAAAGGGCAGAGATATACTAGTCAGGTAACAGCCATCTACTGCACCTGCAAAGCTACTTCGATGTTGCGGATCTTCCTCACCTCTAAGATTATGCTGCAGTAGCCAATTTCGTGACTGAGGGAGGTTCATCGCACGCATCCTCCATTTAAAATAAATTATTCGCACAGGTTAAGCTGCCAGTTGCATCATCACCTTGCACATTTGTGGTCCTGAGGTGATGGTTGGTTGTCAGCTGAACCTGAGCAGCATCGACTACAGGAAGCTCTTAGGATAACACAGCTGCCCTATTTAGAGATGCACAGCTGGTCAGTTTATACTGCAGGGTCCAATAAAAGGCAACGTAAAGAAAGCCTGCTCTCTACTTCCCTGCCCAGAAGACTACGGCTGGGAGGGTGGGGAGAGGAGGTGAGGCGAGGTGACTCCAAATCAGTGGTTTGAAAACAGATTTTAAAAATCCAAAACGAACTGCTAATCTGACTTAACTGGGCATGTTGGAATGTCCGTACACTACCGGTAGGCCAATCTGACAGGCCAGAGCAATGTGCAGCTCTCCTGACTCAGGAACTGGGATGGTATGGAGTTTACATAGCCCCCCTCAGTGAAATACAACTAGCAGGAGAAGGCCAACTTGAAGAGGTGGGAGGAGGGTACACCTTGTTCTGGAGTGGTCTGTGGAGTTCAGTGTGAAGGGGTGCTGGAGTCTGCTTCGCCATTAGCACAAAAATAGCAATCAACCTTGAAAATCTCCCTAATAAACGACGAGTGACTTGAGGAGCCTTCTCCATCTTCTTCAACAAGGGAGATGACAACTGTCAGGGACGCCTCTTTGTGGTGGTTGTACCCCCCAATGCAAGTCGGGGCCAAATCTTCCTCATTCTTCTCTGCTGCCCGTATTTATTATGGCAGCGCGGTCATGGTCAGAGTGCCGAATTGGTCCCTATGGATGGGTCCTTTCCCTCTTCTCTTCTCTTCTCTTCTCTTCTCTTCTCTTCTCTTCTCTTCTCTTCTCTTCTCTTCTCTTCTCTTCTCTTCTCTTCTCTCTCTCTCTCTCTCTCTCTCTCTCTCTCTCTCTCTCTCTCTCTCTCTCTCACTCACTCTCTCTTACTAACTTTGTCATGAGTGATGTACAGATCACACATGCATTGATCACACATGATCACAATAGTTTATCTCCCGCGATGAAACTGATACTGATAGTGTAGGCTGCTATGTCTTAAAAATGACTGTCGTGTTTTTTTTTTGTTAAAAGCAAAATTCCACTTGATTCCTTGTCTTTGGGGTGTCACATGTTCGAAAAAATAGGTTGTTAATTTTTTTAAACGGATTAAGGGTGTCAAATCCAAGATGGCCGCCAAAATATATAAGTTCGATTAAAACTGGTATTCTGAACACAGTATGAGGTCCAAATTAATGATAATCTATCTATAATTCCAGTAATCTCTGTATGTGTGTTTGTTTGTTTGTTTGTTTGTCTGTGACCGCTGTTTCTCGACAACCACGGGTCCGATATACTTTAAACTTGCCAGGTATATTGCTGGGGACCCGAGGATGTGCCTTTTCAAGGTTTCATATTAATCGGACAATTACTTACCGAGCTATGTCCAAAAAACGATTCAACCAATCAGAGAGCAGCGAGCTATCGCGTGTGCCGAACGTGGCGAACACACTCTGCCTCGGACGGCACATTTGAGAGCGTATTCATTTATTTCACGTTGGCAAACTATGTTGCCGCTATGTTGGCGTTAAACTATGTTTTAAAACTAATTAAAACCATTTCATGTAAATAGAGGGGGGGGATTGTCACTGTACTCGCAAGCCGTTCGCCGTTCGCTTTGGCGTTGCGAATGGACCAAAACATTTCATGAACCAAACCATTTCATGTAAAGCGTTCGCCGTTCGCTTTGGCGTTGCGAATGAACCAAAACATTTCATGGACCAAACCATTTCATGTAAATAGAGGGGGGGGGGGATATAATTTTAGATATATATATAGTACGGGCATGCCCTAGTACCCATAATTTCAATACCGAGGAGTTCAAAAACAATTAATTTCAATATGGCAGTCAAATTCAAAATATCAAGCTCTTATCAAGCTTATCTTACTGAAGCTCTTATCAAGTACTTCTTTGCTCACGACCACCTGAACTACGCACGTTTGCTCCCTTTGTACCTGTCAACAATGCAGCAAACAGAACAAGTTTTTCCAGATGTCTGGGCAGAACTCCTGAAAGGAAATTTCTGTGTGACGAAGGGGATTGCTGCATTCACTTCAATAGGTCCAGATCACGGAATTGAGCAGGAGAACCGCAAACTCAAGGTCATTGGAGGCATTACTGGAATAACCCAAATTGAGAGAGCTCTAGACCGTTTCTTCCTGATTGCACCTGACTTGTCTAATCTAGTAGAGGAGTTTCAAAGAGAATATGGCATGGAAGGTGCTGATACCAGAGACCAACACCACGAGATCACAGGGGGAAAGTCCACCCGAGTAATGAGAAATTCCGCTAGATTGACAGAGGTATTTGTTGTTCATGGAGACCCATTCGTAACCGATGAGAGTGACCTGTGTAACCTTCTTACCAAGAAAGTAATTGATGAAGAGGTAACAAAGGACATAGTAGACCGCGATGCCATCGGACAACAGTTGTTCCAGACATTTGTCAAAGAACGCCTTACAGAAGGAAAACTTTCAGTGTGGGATCCAATGAAGAGAAAGAACATAGGCACTTTCAAAAGTGCCAACACAGTGACGAAAGTGAAAGCAGGTGACAAACTCATTAAAGTCAAAGAAGAACGAGGACTCCAAAAGAGGTTTATAGTAGCATCAAGAAGCCGTCCAGACCTTGATCTAAAGGACTGTATTGGGAAGTATGAATTTGGAATTGTTCCACGTGCCATTTTCGCTTCGGATGGGTCACTTCTCCTAGCATATGACAAGGCTAAGGTCCTTCATCATCTTGAAGCGCTAGTTACCAAGGAGCAACCTAGCCCAACAGAAGCCACAAGCGATCCAGCTAATGCCATACCGAGTGTTTCTGGCGACCAAGTATTGAGTCAAAACTCCCAAACTGAAGTACCACCCCAAGCCGAGGCGCCTGAAGTACAAGAAGCGCAGCCTGAGCAAGAAGCTTCAACTGACATGTCCGACATGTCTGAGAAATTTAAAGTTGTAGTCATAGATGGCATGGCCCTCGTTAACTCCATCTCCAAGACAGACAAAATGAAAACATGCAGTGATTTTGCCATGTCATTTCTTGAAAAGCTTATCAGGATTGCAGCTAACTACGACGAAGTAAGACTGGTATTTGACAGATACGTCGAAAGTTCTCTGAAAGAGCAAATGAGAAAAAAGAGAACAAAGGGAAACTCGACCTACTATCACATCCAAGATAGTACACTGATCCAGAATATTTCCTTGAAGGACTTGCTTTCAAGTGTCAAAAACAAGGCAGAACTTGTAGAGTATTTAGCTGCAAAGACTCTGGATCACAGCAACAGCTCTGCCAACAAATTGAAGAAGTTAATGGTAACCTTCGGCACTGAGACAAAAGGCAATGTAAGTGTGCCTGATGAATTGGTAAAACACGGTCATGAAGAAGCGGATACGTTACTCTTGCTCCATGCCCTAACAGTTAACGGCGATGTAGAACTTGTAATAGACTCTCCAGATACCGATGTCTTCTTGCTGATGATCCACATGTATCCACAGCTACCTGCTGAGACATATTTCCTTACCGGAAAAGGAAAACTGAATAGGAAAATTGCAGTCAAACCTATCTTTGAAAAGTTAGGAGTTAACCGCGCCTCAGCTATTCTCGGGTTTCATTCTTTCACAGGATCAGATATGTGTGGCAGGTTCGCCGGCAGGACAAAGGACTGGTGTATGAAGGTGTTCATGTCCTGCGATGATATGATACTGGATTCACTTGCTTCACTTGGCAAATCTGCTGCTACACCCTCTCCAATTCCACTGCTTCGCCGATGACATCCAGCTTTTCATCTCCACCAAGTCCATCTCCACCGCCACCCACTCTATCCTGACAAACTGCATCACTGAAATAAAATCCTGGCTTCAAATCAACTTCCTCAAACTTAACTGTGATAAATCTGAAATAATCATCATTGGCCCAAAAACGCTCACCAAGTCCACCCATAACTTTGCCCTCAACATCGACGGTTTCCCAGTATCCACCTCCCCTCACATCCGGAATCTTGGCATCATCTTTGACCAAACCCTCTCCTTCGACAAATACACTAAACAGATCACAAAGACAGCCTTCTTTCACCTGAAAAACATCGCCCGTCTCCGTCCATCCCTCTCCTCCGTGGCTGCAGAAACCCTCATCCACGCCTTCATCACTTCCCGTCTGGACTACTGCAATAGCCTCCTTTATGGTTCACCCTCAACAATCACCAATAAACTCCAATACATTCAGAACTCCGCTGCCCGTCTACTCACCCATTCCCGGACCCGTGACCACATCACCCCCGTCCTTTACAAGCTTCACTGGCTCCCCATCTCCCAGAGAATCCAGTACAAAATCCTCCTCTTGACCTACAAAGCCCTCCATAACCTGGCCCCATCCTACCTGGCTGACCTCCTCTCCAGACACACTCCCACCCGCAACCTCCGCTCTGCTGGTACCAACCTCCTGACCCCCCCCCCATCCGGACCAAATTTAGATCCTGGGGGGACAGGGCCTTCTCCATCGCTGCTCCCACCCTCTGGAACTCGCTACCTCACACCATCAGAGACTCCTCCTCACTCACCACATTCAAAACATCACTAAAGACCCACCTGTTCAACACTACATTCAACATTTAACCCACAGCATCTAACCCCTGACTATCTCCTGTCCTTCTCCCTCCTTTGTGCTTTGAATATTTCCCTATTGATTCTTCTTTTTTTGCAATTGTTTTTATGTTTTGCTATGCATTATGTTTTGCACTCTGTCAAAGCGTCTTTGGGCTTCCTGAAAAGCGCTATATAAAATAAATGCATTATTATTATTATTAATTGACCAACTGGAAAGGTTCGTTTGCTTGTTGTACAGATCCAAAACACACACCAAAGTAAATGCACTACGATGGTTCTTGTACTCAAATCGACAGGCCGAGGGAGAGAGTCTGCCTCCAACCTCTGGATCATTGACACCACACATTCTGCGAGCACATTATATTGCAATGATATGGATGCAGGCATGCGAAAGTCAACCGTCCCTTCCTTCTCCCACTGACTACGGATGGAAGTCAGAGGAAAATAGATTTCTTCCGGTGATGTGCTTGAACCCTCCAGCACCAGAGGCCGTGACTAAGCTGGTAAAATGTGGCTGCAAATCAGGATGCAAAGGAAACTCCTGTAGTTGCCGCAGCAATAAACTCCCATGCACAGAGGTCTGTAGCTGTTTGAACTACGGCTGTAGCAACAATGAACAATCAGCTCAGAACATTGTGGGAGATGAACACGAGGACTTGTAAGGTAAAACGGATGATTGTGAGACAGGAATATTTAAATATGGTCAAACAGGAAATTACATTACGCTATCATTGTTATAGCAATGTGGACCTTTGTGTAAAACAGTGGTAGCCATATTGGATTTTCTCACTATTTCTCACTATGGCTGGCATCCACCGATTTCAACGAATCAGTAACATGTTTCCCCAACGGCCTAGCATTACTTATGTGGGCATTACCACCAAAATGGACCTATTTCATCATTCACAATTTGTGTTATCAAGAACATTAAGTTTTTGTACTGTGGTTATTTAAGAAGTGGCGCCCATCTTGGATTTTTCCACCATTTTGAATTTGACTGCCATATTGAAATTAATTGTTTTTGAACTCCTTGGTATTGAAATTATGGGTATTATCATTAATTTGGACCTCATACTGTGTTCAGAATACCAGTTTTAATGGAATTTATATATTTTGGCAGTCATCTTGGATTTGACACCCTTAATCCGTTTAAAAAAATTAACAACCTATTTTTTCGAACATGTGACACCCCAAAGACAAGGAATCAAATGGAATTTTGCTTTTAACAAAAAAAAAACACGAAATGACATAACAGCCTACACTATGAGGGCCTTTCACTCTCTCACTGCAGGCAGGGTGGTGGTCTTTCTGTCTTCTATCAACTCCTCTCCGGCCTAGCTCCCCCTGCTCTGTGTGTGCTCTGTATTCCTGCAGGACGCACAAGATCTGTCAGCAACCCTGTTCTGGTGAAACTCCCAAAATCCTGGATCACTGCTGACCTCCATTAATTCGTTATTTTTCCCCTCCCGTGGAACCAACTTCCACATTCTTTTCAATCTCATGCTTCCCTCCAGGTCTTCAAGACAGCTGTCCACCACCATCTCAGACAATCCCCAATCCAAAACCATGATCGTTTCTACTACTGTTAACCACCCCAAACCCATCTCCTCCCAAATTTCCAGTTTTTCCTTCCCATATCCATCTTATTCACCCAATGCTCCTATTCCTGCCCTCCCATTACCTCTCACCCATTGTTTTCCAAGTCTTCCTCTATTTTGTCCTTCAATTCCACTGTTCATGTCCCTCTCCCCACTACTCTTCCTTTTGTCTTGTGCTGTCGTCATCTGTTTAGTGTTACAATTCTTCCACGAGCCTTGATTCTGTATACATAAAAAAATCTTCTTCCTTGAGCAGAAGTCCAGTTTTTGAATTTTTCCAGTCTTAATTTATATTCCTACATTTGTATTTTGAAAAATTCCAGTATAATTCTAGAAGTGATTATTGATATTTCCCTTTCTACGTGAATTCCCGTTGCATTAACAGCATACACGGTTTTGACAATATAAAAGCTTTAAATATTTTTTTGACTTTCAAAGTTCATGTTACGTGAATTAATGAAATAAAGAAAAACAGACAAGTTGGTTGGCCGTGCTTTTAACAACATCTGCAGTTTCGCAGATTAAAAAAACAGTTCCCTTGTGGCCTGGAGAACATATGGATAATTTATTCAACTTTTTACATTCAGTAAACACGGATAAACCCGCAGTGCTGTCCAGACAAGCCATTTATGGGAGCAACACTATATTGTAAATGCGCACGCTTGTTCGTACAAAGCAAAGTCAAGCAAAACATACTCGGCTTTGCAATGAAGAAACTTTTCTGCAAAAAAGTTAAACCCATATAAAGTGATTTCAACTCTGAACATGAAGGTTGCACAAAAAAATCTGCAACGGAGAAACAAATCCACGAAGGATGTTTTGCACTTAACTAAAGGCACATGATGTTCCAGTTTTCCACTTTGTCGGAGAAAATGTGAAACCGCACGTGATACTTATATAATTATCCAATAATACCTCACAAGGCGCACTGACAGATCTTATTCAAACAGCACTGGACTCAAATTGAGAATTTCTTTCAATGAAGGGTACAAATGGGAAATATGTACAGAGTAAGGTTCATTTTGAGGGAGATTAGTATTGGGCTTTGATGGGTTGAGGACAGCTATACAAACGAGAAATCTGTTAGATACCATCAAGAAACACATAAGCTGTATTAGCTTGGTTATATCCTTTGTCATGACTGTTTATACAAATAACAGTTTGAAGACAAGAGAGCTAGAGATAGACCGAGAATCACGTAGGTGGCCAATATAAAGCAGTGCGCTCGACTAAACTATGCGGAATGTTCTCGGGGTTCGTGCCCTGACGGACAGACATCCATGGCAGAGGGGAGATGATGCCTGACCTGATGGGTATGAATGTTTTGGGGGTGATGAAATCAGTTCTTCAATCCCCACTGCTATGTCTACGTGGGTCCTTTTACTGTACATGTTTTTTTTGCACATGTTTTTCTTGATTTCACAAGATTGATTTCACAACAATCTCATTTTTGTTAAATTTAAGTTTGTACTTTCAGTAAGTATATATATATATATATACACACACACACACACACACACACACACACACACACACACATATATATATATATATATATATATATTGTCGTGTCCCCGGGGTTAACACCCCAGTAGGACGAATGACTGGAACGAGCTTTAACTCCGAGACGTATTTCGAACTTGGTGGGATTATCTTTTCACATGCGCAGGAAGGTTTGAAGTCTTACCTGATCGGACAGCCGACACTATGTTAATCCGAACCCACAAACAAAGAAACGAAACAAGACAAGAAATTGAAAATCAACAACTAATGATTTAAAGAAAATAATGCAAGCACAATAAAAATATTGAGGTAAAAACTAATAGTAATAGGCTAAGGTGAGGGACCCTCCCTGCAGACTCAATTACAGACATAGGGAGAAATAAAATAAAATAAAATGATTTGGTAATTGGACGGCACTCAGCTTTGCAGTTCAATCGCGGGCTTGTAGACGTTCGTCGCCTCCAAACCACTGCGCAGGAAGTGCACAAAATTGCACGGCGTCACGCTCCTCGAACTCCCAACGTGAGATACTTCTCGCGATGCCGACTGCCCCAACCTCTCTTGTTCAGTCTCTTTCCACAAGCGCACATGAGCCAAAGATTCGCCACCGCCCGCAACCATGGCAGAACAAAGAGAAAATGTGACTGCCTCCAACGAACGCAAGGACCAGCGAAGGAATGCGACCGCCTCCAACAACCGCCAGCTCAAAGAGACCAAGATGGCGAGATGGTGTCATTTTCCCTCCAGCTCTCGAATGTTCAACCACTGACGTCACACTCTGTCCAATCACCGAGCGCTACTCAATCATCCCATCGCGCCTCCACCAATCACGTAGGCCGGGGCATGGCCTCCTCGTTACGAGTCATCGGGGGGCAGTGTCTAATCTCTGTTCGGATGACATCGTTCCCTTGCTGATCGGCAAATGCTGTTTCTGTCAGACCTGGCGGCGTGGTGAGCGAATGAGTCCATTACATTGCTGTTGTTGTTTGGCAGGCTTTTAATTTTAATAAAGACAGAGGGAAGATCACAGGGGCAAATTACACACTGGGGAATTAATATTTAAGTCCTAGAATTAATTAGCACAAAGTCACGCCCCTTATGGCGACATGCAAATGCTCTTACCCGGCCAGATTGCCTACTTACGTACATCAAGATGGCTCCTTCGCGTCATATCGAGCATTCTAAACCTACACGATTCTAACTTTCCAAAGATATTCCATGCCTACCCCCACAAACGTAACAATATACGAGTATATGTCTATATATATATATATATATATATATATATGTATATATATATATATATATATATATATATATATATATATATATATATATATATATATATATATATATATATATTGTTGCGGATCCCGGGTTCGTCGACTTACTAAGGGGAGTTTATTACCCTGCTCCCCCTCAAACTCCGGGTCCATTGAGCCCGCCGACCGCGACTAAGCTCGTGATCGATGGATTGCTAAGCAATTCCGATCGCCAACCTCCCAGCCACCCGCCGAAGAGTTTGGTGGTCAATCCCAAATACCTTCAAGACACGCGACCGAAGAAACCGGGGATCGAACCCTTGCTTCCCACACTTTATTGCGTGCCGAGCGGATTTGCACGGTGTGGAAAGCGGCGTTACCTGACGTGATTTACGGACCTGATTCAAGTCAAATTCGGTCTCGGAAGATGCTAGGCCAATGGAGAAAAGACGCACCCGAATAGGTGTGAAAGTAACAACAAAATGTACAGCCTTTTATTTACAAGGCAATAGAAAGAGACGGAAATGCAGCCTTATTAATTCCTTACCTATAATAAACCCCACAGGTGCCTTCACACACTCACACACAGGGAATGACACACCGGTTATTCTCGTACTGATGTACGTGCTGGGATTGACTCGAGGGTGGCCGCTTGGTGTGCACAGCGCGCAGCTCGATCCTCGATCCAGACGTGCAGCCTGGATGAGGTAAGGTCCGAAGGACGAACCGCCGCCTTGAAGTCAGCACGAATGACGAACTTCAGCACAGTTTGGACGAGCTTCAATGCAGGCAGGGCTAGATTCAGGGCAGGTTGGACGACCAGCTTCAAGATGAGTCGCGGGAGGGGCCAATGTTTGCAGATCAGCCAGATCTGAGCGAGGGATCGGCGAAGAGCGATGGTTTAACACTTGCAGGTCGGATCAGTGACAAAGGGCATCGGTGAAGTCAGAGCTGATGAGGGTCGTCGGCGAAGCAAGAGCGTCATTGGCGAAGCAAGAGCGTCGTCGGCGAAGCAAGAGCGTCATCGGCGAAGCAAAAAGGGTGTCGGTGAAGCAAGAAGGGGCAAGAGGGTGAAAATGCGATGGGCGGGGGTTTTTATCAGACCCAAAAAGTTTTCAGAATGTTCCACAGCCTCCCATTGGCTGAGGATCGTCACGTGCGGGCATTCAATCCTTCCTCCCCCTAGGAAGGTTTCAGTCCTCCTTCCCTCTTTCATTCGGGGAGGTTTCACAACCCATTGGTCGCTTGCTGGTGACGTGTCCTCGACCCCTCATTGGTCACGTGGGCTTCGCTTTTGGCCACGCCTTCCTGCACATCAAAATGTCTTCCCTCCACCACACGGAGGTTTGAAGTCCTGCCTACCTTCAACGCATATTGGTGTGGATTATTACACAATGGGAAGGGGCTAATCTTTACATTCAATAAGAAATAACTAACTACTGCAGGCTACATGTTGTCGTGCAATTAACTATAGGGGGTTTGCCTTTATGGCAAAACCACAACAATATTTATATATACTGTATATATAGCGATATTTGGCAAATGTGTCTTGCAGCCCACCCCCATCAGGCTGATTGACAGTCGTAGTCCTGCCCACCACCCTGTGCCCTTCCTGTTTGTTCCTTTACAAAGGAATGTAGTTTTGTGTATTTTTTATGGAATCCTATCAAGCTATTAATATGATGATAGCAAAGGATGCTGCACCAAGTAAAACTGTCAGATGGTACCAGAGTCATTGCCATTGACAGAGGCAGCTTGGACATAAGCCATCTGAAGATGATGATGATGATTATTATTATTATTATGATGATGATGATGATGATGATGATGAATGATAGGAAGATTGCCTGTTTTGACTGATCTCGATTATTTATTTATTTATTTTGCCTTTTTCCATGGTCCGGAGTACTGAAAAGTGATCCCTGCCTGCAAGTGATCATATGTAGCCGAAGCAACTTTCTGGACAAGATACTCCATCTTCGGTTTTGTATATAGCGGATGGGACCGACATTTTTTCCGCACCATCCTTACATAGAGAGTACTAGTGTACTCTTTGATACACATTGTTGCATATGCCAGTGTTTTGGGAAAGGAGTGCTCGTTTGTGACTTCATCAAATTTAAATGGAGATAATTGATGAAAAAAGATGTGGATATGCAAGACATTTTGAAACAAAAAAATCTAGGGGATTGCCAGATAAGAGAAGTGGAAGGATGTTCGGGATAGGAAAATGGGGCTTGTGCTGGCAAGGACAAAAATCCTGCCATCTTACATACAAAAAACATGCCCGTAATACAACAGAGTCAAACATGACGTAGAAAGCCTGCTTCAGTGTGATCCAGGAGATTCAAGAGACTGGGAAATCTAGAAATGGGAAAAAGGCATTTTTTTGGACTTGAGTTACACCAGCATTCCAAAAAAAGTCAGAAAGGCAAAGTTAGGTATGTTAACCACTAAGACCTTTTTTATTTTTACAAAAAGACATGTTGGGTGTCCAAGCAGACCAACCAATCTGTAATACTGAAAGTTTAAATATATAAATCAGTGCAGAGAATCTTTGGTCATTAAAGTCGGTATTGGTAAAGGATGTCCAGCAACACATTACGCTGCACTTAGGTCGAGTTACAGATTAGAGCTGTTTAACCATATGCCCTAGTTGTTTTTAAGGCGGTTCGAAAGCCATGATAGGTTTTATCAACTGAAGATTGACATAGAAAAATAAAGCCGTGGTAAGAAAAATCAAGCCAACGTTTCACAGGTGCTAGCTGTATGATAAAGGTGAAAAAGTGATCAATTCGATTAGTTCTTTGGCGCAGTAACGTGTTAACCACATGAATGGTACAGGCAAATGACAAGCAGTTAATATACAGTTCATATATATAACATATGAATTGTATTTGATTTGTATATCAAATGAATTGTATTTGATACATTATATTACGTGTAGCAGTCACTCTTTTCCCCATTGTCCACTGCCTCCATGACCTTTGAACTTTTCAACCTCATTCTACCTCGTGGCCTGAAATAAGCAACCTTTGTACCCCTCAGATCGCCATCCAATTCCTCCACTACACAAGTATTCATTCATCCTATCCATCATACCGCTGGTGTTTCACATATATATTTCAATTGTTCAGAACATGAAAAGTCATTCCATTGTCCATTAGAAGCCAATCCCACACAATCTTCCATTCCTTCCAGATTGAAGGACCAATTGTCTGGTTGTTCACTGCTCCAGTACCTGCTCACCAGACAAGAAAACAACTCAGTCTGAGTAACTTGTATATATTTAAATATTATTTAATTTTTCAATTTTCAAGTACAATACAGTACTTATTTTTTTCCCCAATTTCAAATTCTTCAATTTTCATTTTTTTTCTTTTAATTTTCAATTATTTAATTTTTCAATTATTTATTTATTTTAACATTTTTTATTTTATTTGATAATTTTCAAAAAAAATTTCAATTTCAATTATTTCTAAATATTTTCAATTATTCAATTTCCCAATTTTATATTTTTAATTATTCCATGGTGTTCCACGTTTTGGAAAAAACAAAAACAAAAACGTTTGTTTTCATTATAAAGCAGATTTGTTGCCTATACCAGGAACCATCAGCGATCTCCGATCCCAGGCCTCTAGTTTTTCTTTGTTTTGGATGTGCAGTTTTAGTGAAAGGGCCTGTTTGGAGCATATGCATCTGAAGAAGAGGGTTGGGGTCAAATTCCACTTGCTTCAACATCTCATTATAAAAGTAGATCACAATCCGCTCGCCAAGTAATATGTCAAGGAGGCAAGACCAGACCAGTGAACTCTACCGGAGGGAAGTGATAACGTCTGTGTCATTGACATCTCAACTCACAGTGGACCAGAGGCCTCTGTGTTGTCAACCCACATCCATTGTCCTTCTTCATGCAAGTCATGCAAGCCAATGTAATAAAAGTTTCCTTTGGCCTGTTCTGCCAACCACATCTGCAACAAATAATGGAATCACTATCAAATGTTAGATTATTTTTAACAGTCCTTCCAGCATATATTATCAAATACATAGTGCAGTCTATATTAAATAGTTGGTTGCTTGCAAAAGATCCGGCTGAGGTCGAGGTGGACCAAGTTGGGTTGACTAGAACATTCTCTTGGACATACTGCACATGCTTTGGGCCAACAAGGTCATGGTGTCCGATTGGCTAGTGTCAACAATCCAGGAAAACATTGCAAATTCACAATGGCACACAAATGGCCAGACTACATAAAATGTGCAAGCAAAGTTATCTGGAAATACAGTTGACCTCTACTGTGAGCTGGTTTTACTGATATCTATCCCTGCATGTTTGAAGCAACACTCATGTTGGAAAGGAACAAAATAAACAGGGACCAGCAGTTAATGTTATCATCAGTTTAAGTCGTCATATATATATATATATATGTATATACATATATATATATATATATATATATATATATATATATATATATATATATATATATATATATATATATATATATATATATATTGTTACTGATCGCGGATTAAGATGTTATTGGCGCTGAGGAAGCGCCTTTAGCGATTGACTTCCAGCCAGTGTAACGCTAATTCCTGTCACAGGAATTCGGAGATCATATAAGTGGGCGTGGCAGTTCCTGATTGGTTCGTGTTGGGGAACGCCTTCTCGCTGCCGACGTGACGTAAATTCGCGCACGCGCACTGGTGATTGGCGCTGAGGAAGCGCCTTTAGCGATTGACTTCCAGCCAGTGTAACGCTAATTCCTGTCACAGGAATTCGGAGATCATATAAGTGGGCGTGGCAGTTCCTGATTGGTTCGTGTTGGGGAACGCCTTCTCGCTGCCGACGTGACGTAAATTCGCGCACGCGCACTGGTGAAGCTTACTCGATCTTACTCGATCCCATATTACATGTACTTTCATTGCATACAAATTATACTTCCTCCTAGAAATTCCAAGCCCGAACCTCAGCGCAATCCAAGAGGATTCACTTGTTTACCGAGCGGTGGTATTGCCGCGACCGTTACAGGATCCCTGACTCACCCGATTCACCCAGGACTTTGGCCGGATCGCACCGCAGCTGCTCAATGAGGGGAAAAGACTAAAACGACGAATGCAAAGAGGAAAAGGAATAAAACGAATAGACGGACAGAAGAGTAATTGGATTTATTATTTACACAAGCAAAAAGGAGCAATCAAGGTTTATTTACAACACATAAGACGCAGGTGACACAGTGCAAATTTTAGCTTACCTACAGACTTAATTAAATACCCAGGGACAGAACAAACAAAACAAACTCACGTACACAAGAAGGGTGGAAAGGCAGGAGGTGGATGGCTGGAGGGAGAGGAAAGGTCCAAGGGGGTCCTGCAGCTCAACCGGCGCGTTTAGCAGCCGCCGTTCCTTTTCGGCCCTGCTCCAAACCGCCGTTCAGGCCCCCTTTGGTTGTTGGGTGTTCTTGCTGCTGCGGCCTCCGCTGCGTTTCCAGGACTTGTCTGACTCGTTGGTCCACACCCTCAACTCTTTCTTGGTCCCTCACTCTTTTCCACCGACTCCTCACCGCAACCAACGCAACCACTTGACCACCACCTCTACTGACTGACTCTTCACCACTCTCCACTTGACGACCGACTCTCAACCAACTCAGACCAACTCACGACTCTCTTCCGTTTGCGCCTTTTATAGCGCCTCCAGCGATTCAGCCGCCGGCGTTTTGGACACGCCCATCGGGGTGCTCACCTCGGCCCTGGTTGGTCGCGCGACCCTCGGGCTCCGCCCTGGATGACGACGGGCGGGCTCGCCCCTCTTCCCCTCTATGACGAGGTGGAGACATGCCTTTCTTCCCCGACTCGAGCCTCGTGGTCAATGGCGGTTATTGGAGGGGAGGTAATTGAAAATCGAGGGCTCAGCAATGACGAAAGGGGATGTGATAGGAAATGAAGGTTTTGGGGATGGGAATGAAAGGGGATCTATTCTCTTTCACTGGTGCAATGGAGTACTTCAATTAATGGGAGACACAGCCTTACCCTAAAACACAGAATAAGAGATAACTATCAACAGGGGTATTCTATTACTTGGCTGACGTGTATGCTTGTGGACTAATTATGGGATGCCCTTTCACCTGTCAGGGAATTGGTTTGCGGAGACTCAAGACTCCAATGACCGGACACAGGTTTTACAAAAGGTCTGGTTTATTAACTGGTTGTTCACTTTCATTCCAATACCAAATAACTACCGTTTAACTCAATAGACCAGGTCACTCTATCCGCATGGTCCTTCTCGTTCGGCCGATGTTCCTCCGCCATTCCCGTCGGGCAGAGGTTCTGATGATGGGCGCTCGTTCGCTCCGTCGAGCAGGAGTTATCGTGGCAAGTCCTCCTGACTCAACGTTTGCTCTGGTTTATATGGACAAACTGGAGTTAATCCCCTGTCCGCTGAATGTTAATCCTTTCTCCGCTAATGCCCCGAGGTCATGCATGCACCGAGTCCTGGCATCAGCTCGCTCCCCTCCTGCTGCGAGTTCCGTTTACCAAACGATAGGGGGGTGCTCCAGCCTGGGGCTGTGACCAGGTGGACAAGAGATTACCATGTTCGTGCACATTCTTGGCATCCATTTACGAAATCGTTACCAGTTTTTAATCAATGAGTTACCAGTGCCAATCAATAAGTTACACTGAGTTACACTTCCACACACCTTTACACAGCTCCGGAGGTAGGGGGGCGCAGAATAACCAATAATAATAATAGTACAGCACACAATCAAAAAGAATACAGTCCTCATCTCCGCAACAATATATATATATATATATATATATATATATATATATATATATATATATATATATATATATATATATATATATATATATATATATTGTTACGGACCGCGGATAAGATGTTGGTTTGCCGAGCGGATGGGCGGATGGCCCCGCGGCCCTAACAGTTACCCCGACTAACCCGATTCCCGAACGTTGGCCAAAATCGCGCCACAGATATTCAATATGGAAACCTCTAAAGCGACAGAATGTAAAGAGGAAGAAGAAGAAGACGTAAAGAAGAGTAACACGATTTATTATCTACACACACTAAGCAAAAGGAGCAGTCAAGGTTATATACAGGGAAAATGGAAAAAGCAGGTGACACAGTGCAAATATTAACTTATACAAGCTTACTTATACCCAGGGACAAGACAAAAGACAGACTACGAGCACACTTACACGGGGGATGATGACAGGAATGGCAGGAGGAGGATGGCTGGAGGGGGGAGGAAGGGTCAGGTCCGTGCAAACGGCAGGGCTGGAGGTGACAGCTCCGACTCCTCGCGTTCTTGGCGGGAAACCCTCGGTGGCGTCGACGCAACCTCTTGGTGTCCCTTTTTGTGCTCCTCCTCAACTCAACCCTCACAAGGCTTGCTGTCTTTCTTGGCTTCACTCTGCCTCACTCCGCCTCACTTCGCCTCACTTCTCTTTACTTCTCCCACTCTCTTTGGCAACCAACTCTCTTTCCGCCACCAACCACAACCAACGTTCTGACGCGCCTCTTCAAAGGCTTCTGCGCGTGGTTTTTATATCGCCTCCGGCGATCAAGCCGCCCGCCTCCCGGACACACCCATCTGTGAGCTCACCTCGGCCTCGATTGGTCGCGAGGGCTCACCGACCCCGCCCTTAGGGGAGGCATTAGCAAGGCCACGCCTTGTTCCCGGCGCTGGGCCGACTCCTCCCACCTTCGGCTCCGAGATTACCTCGTGACTAATGGAGTCTTGGGATGAAGAAAACCGCCCAAATTCGGTTGGCAATGGAGTTGGCAAAAGGGGCATGCAGTTGGCAATTGACGAAAGGGGGGTTGGAAGGGAATCTACCTATTTCACTTGGTGCAATGGACTATTTCAATTAATGGAAGACACAGCCTTAACCTACATAGAATAAGGAAATAAACTACCAACAAGGGGGGAAATCTATGATTGGCTAACGTGTGGTGTTTATGAACTAATTACGGGACGCACTTTGACCTTTATACATAACTGGAGCAAGGAGGGCGATATTTTACAACAATTTACTATGCAATAAAAAAACTCAATAATAAAAACACAATCCTCATATCCACAACACTGCACCCTCCTCCTCTTAGGCATGTCCCGGGCCTCTTACCTTAACTTTTAGTGTGGCACGTAGGTGTAGTTCCCTCTACATTTAACCTGACCCTGAGTGCGACAGTTTTAAAACATAAATAAATATGTCCCGCTGCTCCATTGCACCCTGCCTAACAGATTCACGCCCACAGCTAACCGAATTGCGGAATGGTCTTCAAACTATACATTTACGGTGGGGAGCATTATTTACAATGACGCTACTTTATTTACAAAACGCAACCCAGGACCTGTGATTGTTCTTTCTGGGGGGGGGGGGGGGGGGGGGGGAGACAGTCTGCTCTGCATCAATGCACCATGAAGCACCCACAACGCACCAATACACCCTCAAGCACCAATCGGTGCACAGTCATCATTGTTCAATAAAATAAAAACAACAAACAAACCCCTAACCCTGCTGGTGGTCTCTTGGTCTTCGGCTCCCTCTGCTGGCTATTTGCTTTCTTCCCGATGTCATCTTCTTTGCTGGCGGCCTATTTGCACTATTAAAATGCACCCAACGTGTCCATGTTTATTTATTTATGGCCCACAGGGCCAACTAGTGTGGTTCACCTGTGGGGCATCGGTGCCCTGTGGCCAAGGTCTGCCAGCAAGATTTCGGGCCTTCATGGCCGGTTCCAGCAGAGGGGCCATGCCCCCACCCATGGGGTCCATAAGTGGTGCTCGGCCACAGACATGTGGTCCATAAGGTGGTGCATCGATGCAGACAGCTGGTTCTGGGAGTTCCGGGCGCACAATGGCGGATTCACGCACGCTCCCCTCGGCGCCCAGTTGCGCACAGGTCCTCATGTGGGAGACAAAAGGGGGAAAAGCCAGATGAGCGAGGGGCAAGGTCACAAGGGTACACATCAATCAAGGCAATGCAAGGCGAAGTGCATACGGAGAGCGAAGTGAGAAAACTCGTCCCTACCATACGTCACCCCCCCTGTCACCTACTCTACCCTTGCCCTTACCCCATATTTACAAAAATTTACACATTTACAAATTCGTCACTAATGTCACGTCTTTCCCATATTTCCCCTACACCAAATTCATCTCCACAATCCCTCTATCCACAATTTGCCATCACCCAATTCATCATCAATCCTCATAAGGAGGAAGAGATGGAACAACAAAGCACAATGTCACACCCACGTCATGATGCGTCTCTCATTCCAAACATTTGCATCAAAAATAATAAAAACAACCTGGCATGGTGTGGAGGTACGTCATCCCAGGTGAGTGGATGTAGATGGTGCGAGGAGATTCCTAATCCTAACTATCCTCTAAATGACATTAACACACTTTACACTACCCGGGGTCTTTCCCTGCCAATCCATTGGCCAACTTACACTATGGGTTCCAAAAACCAATTCCCATTGCCCAAACTGTGGTGCTTCTCAATTTGAGGTCTCACTCCCCCGATGCACCTCCCTGTGCCCTTGCACAATTTCAGGACTGGGGCGTGTAGCTCTCCCAGCAGGCCTACCCACCTGCACACCTCCACCACTGTAGTTGCCACCCGAGCTTACCTGCTCCTTAACCTAACCTATCTATTGGGGAAGGCCCCTCCTGGCTCTGTCACCCCTCGGTGCCCTCTGGCACTGGGCTACCCGGGTCCGTCCTCCGGATCCTCAGGCCCCATCCACAACAACTCTACCGGCTCCCAGAGCCCACCTGCGGCCTCACCTGGCCGACATCCTCACAGTGGTGGAGTGCCCAAACCAACTACACACACTAACAGGCTACACGCCCAGCCATTTCCACAACACTAATGCACCCATACAAATACCATTCTTTCACCCGCACCACAGATGCCAATATCCAACCACAATTTACCTGTACCCTCTACCTAACACTTACACTACCCGCCCCGGGTATTCCTGATGGGGGTCCATCCTTCCCCCATTCACACCTTCGCACCATCCACTCCACTCCACAGTTTCCACCATACTCACTCCACGACCATCCATTCCAATACTCCATATACTCCACACTCCATGTCTTCCACACAACCATTCTCCATACACCTGTCGTTGCACACCTGTGCAATCACACCTGGTGCCACCTGCACCCTCCTTCCTTCCTGGACCATTTGGTCAGCACAACTCACATCAATATCACTCACCCATACACCTATCCAGTTTCACACCTGTGCAATCACAATACAACTCACACTCACAATCATTTACTCATACACTACTCCATCCACTTGTATACACCTCCAACACTCACACGGCATCATCTAATCTACCTGTTGCCCTGCTAACTTAGTGCTCCCCGTCTTCCCTTTAAACTAAGCACATACCACGTCATAATTATCATCCACACTAATCTACCTGCGTCCCCACTACAGGTATCATTGTCACTACCTAATCTTACCGTTACCTAAGGTCATCTTCTCTAGATCCCTATCATTATATCCTAACCCTCCCGGGCTAGTTTTCACTGCCAAACCCCATAACACTAGTGCTCCTTTGCCCCTGCTGTGAGAGATGGCAGAGTTGCCATCCCACCACATCGGGCGTCTCCCACTACCATCCCCCCAGTCCTCTGACGCTACGAGCCCCCGTCGCAAGAGGTACTGGGTCCTGCCTCGGCATCTAGAGCCGAGGCGATCCACGAGGGCGTCTGCTCGCCGGCATAAGGTCTTATCCGGTCGGCATGGACGATCCGAAGGGGGGGCCCGTGGCCCCATTTTGATCTTAATGACCACGTCACAGATTTGCGACAGGACGACTCCTGGGCCTTGCCAGGGGGAGGTGAGTTTTGGGCACCTACCCTTCCGCCTCCGGGGATTAAAGAACCAAATCTTCATCCCCGGAGCGTACTGACTCCCCTGGCTCCGGTCGTCGTACCTGCGCTTCATCTTGGCCCCCGCCAGATGGAGCTGGCGGCGGGCGAAGGCATGGACCCGCTCCATGCCTTCCTCCAGGTGACGTGCGTAACCCTCCCTCGGCGGTGTATCCGTGGTGTCTGGCACGGGACCGCATAGCAAGTCGGCGGGAGCCCGTAACTCCCGCCCATACATAAGCAACGCTGGACTGCATGTGGTGGCCCTGTGCTGGCTCGTTCGGTAGGCCATTAACAGGTACGGGAGATGTTCATCCCAGTCATCCTGACGGCTGGTGGTGAACAATGCCAGTTGTTGTACCAATGTTCTGTTGAACCGTTCCACCATCCCGTCAGATTGTGGCCGCAAGGGCGTGGTCCTGGTTTTCCGAATTGACAGGAGTCTGCACACATCTTTTAGCAATTGACTTTCAAAATTTCGACCCTGATCGGTGTGCAGCTCCTGTGGAATCCCGTGCCGACATACAAATCCTTCTACGAAGGCCTGCGCCACAACCCCGGCTTCTTGGTTGGGGAGGGCGTAGGCCTCCGGCCACTTGGTGAAATAATCCATCACAACGAGGATATACTTATTACCTTGGCAGGTGCGGGGCAGCGGTCCTAGAATATCCATAGCCACCCGCTCAAGGGGGGCCCCTACCTGATGTAATTGAAGGGGGGCCCTCATCCTCCGTGCTGGTCCCTTTTTGGCAGAACAGGCGTCGCATCTCCGACACCAGTCCTGTATGTCGCGCCCCATATTCACCCAATAGAACCTCCGGCGGACCCGAGATATTGTCTTTGTCCTGCCCAAATGGCCTCCGGAGCGGGTACCATGCACCTGTTGTAATATGACGTTCTTGAATTTGTCAGGGACTATCACCAGCCAGGAAGTTCTATCAGAGGGAACCTCCACCCACTTGCGATACAAGATGTTGCCTTTCAATTCCAGGGTCTGCCACTGAGCCCAATACGCCTTTGTTTACGCCCCGAGGGGGGTGACCTCTTCCCCCTTTGGTCTTTGCCCCAATGTGACCCATTTGAACACCGGCCCCAAAACGGGATCCTCCTGCTGGGCCGTGCTCCACGCCAAAGTTCCAAATTCTTCATCTGCAGTTAGTGGCAAAATTGGCCCTCTCACCCGGGTTGCCCGGACGAGGAGAATCGGGGCAGAATCGCCCAATTGCTCCCTCTCCTCGTGTCTCGCACAAAATTTGCAGTTTTCCCCCAGACAAGGACGCCGAGAGAGTGCGTCTGCATTACCATGGGCCTTCCCGGCCCTATGGGTCACATTAAAATCGTACTGCTGCAACTTTTCCAACCACCTTGCAATTGGCCCTCCGGTTCCTTGAACCGAAGGAGCCATTGCAAGGAGGAATGGTCAGTTCGAACCGAAAATTTCCGCCCGTACAGGTACGGGTGGAAATGGTTAATGGCAGCCAGCATAGCCAATAACTCTTTGCGAGTTACACAATAATTTCGCTCGGGCCTACTTAAGGCCCGACTATAATAACCAATCACTCTCTCCACGCCCTCCTGTGTCTGAGACAAAACTGCGCCCAATCCTTCCTGGCTCGCATCCGTGTCCAGGGTAAATGTCCCGTCGCTAGTGGGGTAAGCTAGAAGGGGTGTGGATGTTAAACACCCCTTCAATTTTAGGAAGGCCTCGTGGCACTCCCTTGTCCAATTAAATCGCGTCCCCTTCTCCGTAAGCCGGTGGAGGGGACGGGCCAACTCCGCAAATTTCGCCACAAAGCGCCGGTAGTAGGAGCAGAGTCCCAAAAATCCCCGTACCTCCTTGATGGTACGTGGTGCGGGCCACTCCTCTACCACTTTAATTTTGTCTGGGTCCGTTTTTACCCGCCCCCCCCCCCCCCGCAGCCGATCACGTGACCTAGATAGGCCACCTCTTTTGCAAACAAAGTGCACTTACTCGGGTTCAGCTTTAACCCTGCCTGTCTGAGGCACCCGAACACCTGGTCCAAATTAGCTAACGCCTGGGGAAAGGTCTTGGCATGTACTAGGACGTCATCCAGGTATACCAGGCATGTTTGCCATGGCATGCCGCCTAGTACATGTTCCATTAATCGCTCAAAGGTGGCGGGGGCGTTACACAAACCAAACGGCATCACAGTGAACTGATACAGCCCCTTACCTGTGGAAAATGCCGTTTTCTCCTTCCCTGTCCGATCCATCTCCACCTGCCAATACCCACTCTTGAGGTCCAAAGTTGTGAACCAATTTGAGCCCGCAACGGCATCGAGGGTGTCATCAATCCTTGGCAGGGGATATGAGTCCTTGAGTGTCATGTTGTTTAGCTGGCGATAGTCCACGCAGAACCGCGTGGTCCCATCCTTCTTTTTGACCAGCACAACAGGTGACATCCAAGGACTTCCCGAGGGCTCGATCACACCTGCGTCGAGCATTTTTTCAACCTGCTCGTCAGCTTCCGCCGTCTTGCTCCAAGGGAGCCGTCGGGCGGCCTGACGAATAGGCCGGGCCTCACCGGTGTGGATCTGATGTTTCACCAGGCCCGTACGTCCAATATCCTCGGTGGACAAGGAGAAGAGGTCCAAATGGGATCCAACCAGTTTGTGTAAGGCCTCCCTCTGGGTACCTCCCAACTCTACGCTACTACGATTTACCATCTCACAAATGGGATCGGGCCAATTCCTAGTATTTATTGAAGGCTCCCCCTGGGGCCGGCTTGGCAAGACGTTTTCGCCCCTCACTGACGCGACTTCTCTAACTGGGGTGCAGCCAGCTACCTTCGTGCCCCTCACTATAGTGCGTGGTTCTGTACTAATGTTAATTACTCGGACGGCCACCACCGGCCCGTCCGTTTTTATGAGGGTGCGGCCCACAATTAAACCAGGTATGGATCGCGCTGCCACCGGTTCAACCAGGCCGCAGGATTCCTGCCATGTCGGGCGAGCTGACCATCGGGCCGGCACTATGGCCTCGGCCCCCGGAGGGATGGTCACGGCCTCAGGAGCCTCCAGCTCCACCCTCTCGGCCGTGCTCACCCCCTCCAATGGTAGCTCTGCCACTCCCCATTGCAGGATCCCCCGGCTCAAGTCGATTTTACAACCGCTGGCAGTCAACAAATCCAACCCTATTAAGCATGGGTCGCACACCTCCGCCACCCAAACCTCTATCTCTCTTTTTACCGACCCCAACTTAAGGGTTACAAAACCACGCCCTATGATCGGGGCCGTTACCCCGGTAGCCAACTGCAAACTATGATTTTCCAGACGCTGGATTTTACCCCAGCCATCTGCACTCGAATTAAGGATCACAGGGCTGATGATCGTGGCGCTGGCTCCCGTGTCCACAACGGCGCTACCCCCACGCCGGCAATTTTGCACCGAATTGTTAAGCTACCTCTTCCAATTTGGCCACAATGAATGACCTGTCGCGTCAACGAGGGCTTCTCTCCATCCCCTACTGCCGAACACCGCCCTGCATGCCCGGCACGTTCTAGTTTCCCGGGCCCTGGCGGGGGGGGGGGGGGGGGGGTGTGTGTCTGTGGTCGGCTACGCCGATCGATACTGGGCGGAGTTGAGGGCATCGGCTGACGGGGAACGTCCCGGCGCGGAGCTCGACACTCCCATGCACGGTGACCCATCCGAGCACAATTATAGCACCTCACCTGGTAAGGTGCTTGCCTCCGGTATTCCAAATTTCCCCCCCTGTATGTCCGAATTGGGGTACTCTGTCGGGGACTACCGGGTGCCACCACTGGAGCCGCCTGCCATGGTCCAGGTCCCGCTAGACGCCGATCCACCAGCCTCCGAACCATGCTCTCCAGGTCAGGGCCCGATCGGGAGCCGGCCCCCTGGGGGGGGGGGGGACCCCCATCACGGGCCCTACCTGACGCACCGCCACTGCGTGGCGCTCGCCTCCCCGGGCCAGGGGCCTCGCTGCTTCCCAACGGTCTGCAGCGTCGGCCGCCTGACTCATGGTCTGCGGGCGCCACATGGCGAGCTGTTGTCAGAGCTCCAGATCCGGGAGGGCCTGGATAAAGTGATCCAGCGCCAGGCTTTCCTGGGAACTCGCTGCCATGTCCGCGTGTGCAATCCCTACCGCGCAGCGAATATCGTGAGCAAGTTCCCCGATGGTCTCCTGGGGCTTGCGTTTACGCTGCGCAAGTTGAGCTTTAACAAGCTCGCTTTGCTGCTCGATACCGAAACGATTAATTATAGCCGCACGGAGAGCTGACAGGGTGAGAGCACCCGGTGGTAAAGCTGTCAGCACCTCCGCCGCCGCACCACGCCCCTACCAGGTATACTCCACCTTCGTCCGGACTCCAACCATTGCCTCGGCACACGTACTCAAACTGCGCCAGGTACGCCCTCAGATCACTCTTGCCGTCATACGGCGCGAGTGGTACTTTGTGGGCGCCCGAAGGCCGGACCCCGCGCGTCACTCCTGGCGGGATCAACGCGGGACCAAACCGTTCGGGCTCCCACAGTGCGCTATTCCCGGGGGGCTCCCGCGCGTCCCCCGTCCCTCCAAACACTACCCCTCTTGGTGTCGATGCCTGGGTCGCCCTTCCGCAACCCGCTACCCACTCCATACCCGCACATCTTTGCTCACCAGCACCCCCCTCACTCCCCATAGCCAGACCTCCTTGCACACCTCCTCTTTCCACACACTCCGGACCAGTCATACACCTCACCATTGGTCCCTCACGAACACCCGGGTCTACACCACCCCCCAAGCCGACTAAATCTCCCCTCATACCATATACATTTCCGCGTATATCGTCACTCACCTCGGTACCTCGTCGTCGCACCTCCTCTGCCACCTGCAAACTCTTTATTTGGTTAGTGAGCACTGTCGTGAAAATCAAGCTCAGACACGACTTGACCCTTGGGTAGGTTTAATATCATTTAGATCTGAAGTAACATCCTGTAAAAATACATTCATGCAACAGACATTAGAATAAGAGTATTTCATGGGCAATGGCCGATACCAATAGAGAAAACAATCAGCGCAGCATATAGGGGCGTACATACCATTCAAACTACAGGACTATGTCACAGTGAGTGCCACTGGAGTGTTCGTGCGCCCCGGTTGTCCCGGGTCTTATAGACGCCCCTTTTGAAGCGAGCACACCCTGGGTTCACCTTCGGTATAATTTCACTACATTCTTCCCGCCGTTAGAACTATACTGCCGCTTGGCAGGTTGCAAGCAAGCGTCAGCAATAATCGAATGGGTCACGTCAATCCATGTCAGTCGGTCCACCCATAGCGGTCGGGGCGGCGAACTACCCTGCCAGTTCGTGTTCGGAAACTACCGGGTACGGCGTCCCCAAGCCCGGAGTCCCCCGCGTCGGAATAGCCGCTGGAGGTGGGTGTCGGAGGGGGCGCCCCAGCGCCTTTGGGCACGGGAGTGGGTGACGACGGAAGTGTCGGTGGTAGTTCCATAGAGGAAGCTTCGGTAGAGTCCATAGACTCGTAGACGGGTTCGTCGATATCCCTGTCGTCGTCCCCACATGGGGCGAGATGGCGTACGGACACAGTAGACTCACGGCCGTCCGCCGTTAACACGCGAGCATGCTCGGGATTAGCCTGGAGGACCCGCACCTTGTCAACAAGGGGGTCGTACTTGCTAGCGCAAACCGCTCGTTTGAGATAGGCGGGCCCCGGCTCAGCGAGCCAGCTGGGTAAAGATTGGATACTGCCAGAGCTTCTAGGGTGGTGGAACAGTCGCTCGTGAGGAGTCTGGTTGGTGGCAGTACATAGGAGAGCCCGGATCGAGTTTAGAGCGGCAGGTAGCAACCACGCCCATTTATCGAGGCCTCGGCCGAGCGTCCGAAGGCTTAGCATGACGGCCCTCCATAAAATCCCATTAAAGCGTTCGATCTGCCCATTCGCTTGGGGCCGGTACGGGGTGGTGTAGCTCGAAGCGACATTATGCTGGAGCAAGTAGCCCCTCACCTCCTGGGACAGGAACACCGCACCCCGATCGGTATGCACGTAGGCCGGATACCCGAACATAGAAAACAAATTCTGCAGGCACCGAATAACCGTGGCAGCCGACATATCCCCGCACGTATAAGCAAAGGGGAATCGTGAATACTCATCGACGATAGTGAGCAGATAGCGAGAGTTGCTCGACATCGGCAGCGGCCCTTTGAAGTCCATCGCCAAGCGCCCCCACGGTCTAGTAGCCCTAACGAGCGTCCCCATAGGAGGGTTGTAAAAACGCGGTTTGAGTTCCGCACAGATCGTGCAATCACGGCAGATGCGGCGGATGTCCTCAATCGAGTACGGCAGATTCCCCTCGCGCACAAAATGCGCGAAACGCGCTACCCCGGGATGACACATAGTGCCCCGTGCAAAGTGCGCAGCCCCTCCAAAGTGACAACCCCCGTGCAAGTGGCCGGCCTCGATAAGGCGTCGGCGACCAGGTTATCCTTCCCCGGGCGGTATTTGATGGTGTAGCAGAAGTCGGCGAGTTCGATACGCCAACGGGTGATTTTCTCATTCTTAATGCGCTGAGCATGTAAGGTGTCATACATAAATGCAACGCTTTGTTGGTCCGTGACGATTTGGAAACACCGCCCAAGCAGGTACGGCCGCCATCGCCAAATTGATTCGACGATCGCGTACGCTTCCTTTTCGACAGACGAATGCCTCCGCTCGGCGGAGGTGAGAGTCCGCGAGAAGAAAGCCACAGGGCATCCCCCTTGGGAGAGAGTCGCCGCTATCGCATGATCTGAGGCATCACTCTCCAAAACGAAAGAGGCACTCTCGTCAATCGTCGCGACAGCGGCGCCAGCGATGTCGGCTTTAAGGCCCTCGAAGGCCGCCATGGCGGCCGGGCCCATGGGGAACGTGTCGCAGGCCACGAGGGGGCGGACCTTCACGGAGAAATTTTGCACCCACTTTGAATAATGGGCGAACAGCCCAAGAGCGCGTTTCAGCGAAGCCCGATCGCTCGGCGGAGCCATATCGAGCAAAGGGCGTAGACGCTCCTTATCCGGAGAGACAGAGCCATGGGTCACGGTGTACCCCAAAAGATCTACCATGCGTAGAGAGTAACGACACTTAGCCTCATTCATGGTTAGGCGATATTTCCACGCGACCTCGAGGAAGCGCTTCAGATTAGCGTCGTGATGCTCCTGGTCATACCCACAAACCATAAGATTGTCCAGATAGACAAAGACATCGGTCAAGTTCTCCTTCGCAACGAGGTCATCCATAGCCCTCTGAAAGCAAGCGACTCCGTTAGTTACCCCAAAGGGGAGTCGAGTGAACTGGTACAACCGCTGACCCGATTCAAAGGCTGTAAAGACGCGATCAGCCCTAGAGATGGGGACCTGATGATACGCACTACGCAGATCGAGAGTGCTATAAACGGAATACAGGGCCACCTGGCATACCAGGGCGTCCATCCCCGGTAAGGGGTAGGCATCCAGCTGTGTAAAACGATTAATCGTCTGCGAATAGTCGATTACCATGCGCCGGCGGTGGGCCTCACTTCGCACCACTAAGACTTGGGCCCGCCACGGTGACCTACTGGGTTCTATAATACCGTCCTTTAAGAGCTGGGCCATTTATTCCGCAATGAATTGCGCGTCTGCGCGAGAGTAGCGCCGCGATTTGACGGCTACAGGGGTACAATCAGTGGTCAGGTTGGGGAACAGCGAGAGAGGCTCCACGTCCATTTGAGCGAGGGCGCACACAGCAAGTGTGTCCGGCCCACCGAAGTCTATTTCCAAACGTCCATGCCGCTTAAGGAAATCAAGTCCTAACATCTCATGATGTGTATCTTCAGAGAGAAGTGCGGAAGGAGTAAAGAGAAGCTCGGGGAAGCCTTGAGAGAAGTGCACGACGTCACCCTGCTCGCTCCCAGCCTGACGAGGCCCGGTTTGCTGTGCGCCCTGCAAAGCCTTCCAGCTTGTGGTCTGAGCTGAACCTTCCTCCTGGTCCAGCCAATCGTTCCTGCCTCCATTCCTCATTCGCGTGAGTTTGTTCTGTTTGTTCTGTCCTGGGTATTTAATTAAGTTTGTATAAGCTAGTATTTTCACTGTGTCACCTGTTTTTTCCATGTTCCCTGTAAATAACCGTGACTGCTCCTTTTGCTTGTGTGTGTAAATAATAAATCCCGTTACTCTTCTGTACGTCTTCTTCTTCCTCTTTACATTCGGTCGCTTTAGAGTTTTCCATATTGAATATCTGTGGCGCGATCTGGCCAACGTTCAGGGATCGGGTGAATCGGGGAAACTGTACGACCGCGGGGCCTCCGCTCGGCAAACACAACATCTTATCCGCGGGCCGTAACAATTGGTGTCGGGAGCGGGGTCGGACCCGAAGCACGCTTAACGCGCTCAAAATTACGAGCTGCTGGAAATTGTTTTGTTTTTAAAGAAAAACCCGAATTTTGAAATCGCGCCATGGGCTGGTCAAGGCGACGGGATGTCGGTGGGAGAGATAGACGGGGTAGAATCGACCCAGGACCTCGGGGAAATGTATGTGGAGGAGGGCAATGAGGAGGAGAACATTGGCAATGTGGTTGAGGAGGTGTCAGGTGCGCAAAATGGCGCTCTCACGCACGAGGCTACGGGCGCGCAAAATGGCGCCTCGCACATGGCTGCGGGGACCGCGCCCGCGACCGTAGCAGCGCCGCCGTTGGATTCGAACCTTTTGTTGCTACAAATCGGGGCCCTTATGGACAAAATGAGGGACGGAATGAGGGCCGATAGGGAAGAAATGGCGAGGGACAGAGTCGCATATAAGGTAAGGGAAGCGGAGAGGGACAGAGACCGCAGGTTGGGCAAAAGGGTCCCAGGGGTGCACGACGAGGTAACGCGGGTCGAGAAGCACTGGTTGAACGAAGCGGAGAAAAGCGCGGGTACAATGACGGGGGTAGAAATCGCGACACGGGGTTTGGAAAAGCCGGCGACCGTTGAGGTAGAGGGAATTTTATTAAAGCCAACGGTCGTCGAGGTGAGTAAAGAAAAAGTGGAAGTGGGCATTGAAATTGAAGAGACCGGGGACTTAGAAAACCACTCGCGGCGGGAGGAAAAGATGGAATATGTACAAAGTCCCTGCTCAAATCATGATTATGTGCTCACTAACCAAATAAAGAGTTTGCAGGTGCGCGTGGAGAAAAGGATCCCCCAGGTGAGTCGTGCTGTATATTGTGCGGGTAGATTTTGTAGAAGGGGGTTTGGCGCGAAGAGAATAGTCACGCGATTGGGATCGATATGGCACCCGGACGTTGGTAAAGGGTCCCGTGTGAGTGGAAATGGCACGCGTGTGAAAAAAAAGTGTGCGTCAAGGGGTGAGCGTGTTACGAAGCGCGAGTGTGATACTGAGTGCGAGCGAGAATGCACGTCGGGGTGTACGGAGTGTGACACAGGGAGTGAGAGCGATACGGAGTGTACGTGCGAGGGTGAGAGTGACCCGGAGAGTAAGTTGGTGGTGGAGCGGGTGCGAGAATGCACGCTTGGAATGGTTGAGGGTGTGCGAGGAAGCACACCTGAGTTGGTCATGGCGCGGGTGTGGGAGAGCCCATGTGAGCGCGTTAATGGGTGGATGCCAGAGTGCACGCCCATGGTGAGTGGTACGGAGTACGTACCAAGGGAGAGTGCGCAAGACGGTGCGCGAGGTGTGTTAAAAGAGTGTGCGAACGGTGAGTGTGCGCGAGAGGTGTGGTGTGTAACAGGGAGTGCGTTGGTGGAATGGACGGACGGCGTTGGAACGCCGGGTTTTGTGAGGGTGAAAGGGGTAGCGTATGCGTGTGAGCATGCAGGTGAAGCATCGACGGTAACCGGGTTAGCGGTTAGAGCGATGGATAGCCGATGCGAGCACTCGGGGCGCGGTGTGCTTTGTTGGATGCAGGGCCAGGCGCGGATCGATGCTGCGTCGCTTCTCTTTGAAGCGTCGTTGCCGATTCGGGCTTGGCCCCGCCCCGCACGGTCGAGTCCGGGCCTTGTCGGGCGAGTCGACCGGTCTGGGTCAAGGGCGAGTGGGAGGAAGCGGACCGGTGCCCCCTCACGGGGACAGGGTTCCGACCGGGCGAGCCTCAGTCTTCGGGCTCGGGACCGCAAGGTACCGAGCCGCGATGATGCGTGGAACCTCGGCCCGAGCATGCCTCCTCCCCAGAGTCGTGAATGCCGGACGGATCCAACTACAGGCGACCAAACCACCCGAATTCATTGCTCGGCTTTGCGAAGCCGAGTTTAATGATGTCATGACGCACCGAGGCTCAGATAAAGCAGACTGTGATGATGATGATAGTGTTTTTGACCCGAAATTAGAAAAACAAAATTTGATGATTGGCAAAGGATTGGCAGAGTGGTGATTAGCTGATGATTGGCAAATTTTTGATTGGTTGAAATTTGGTGTGCAAAATTGGTAGTGGAAGATACCCGATGTGGTGGGATGGCAACTCTGTCATCCCTCACAGCGGGGGCAAAGGAGCACTAGTCTTATGGGGTTTATGGCAGTGAAAACTAGCCCGGGACGGTTAGGATAAAATGATAGGGACCTAGAAGATGACAATAGGTAACGTTAAGATTAGTTAGTGACAAGGATACCTGTAGTGGGGACGCAGGTAAATTAGTGTGGATGATAATGACGTGGTATGTGCTTAGTATAAAGGGAAGACGGGGAGCACTAAGTTAGCAGGGCACCAGGTAGATTAGATGATGCCGTGTGTATGGTGAACAGGTGTGATTGCACAGGTGTGCAACTGAACAGCTGTGTGGAACAGTGTATGAGTGAGAGAAGGTGATGAGTATTGTGCTGACCAAATGGTCCAGGAAGGAAGGAGGGTGCAGGTGGCACCAGATAAGATTGCACAGGTGTGCAACTACAGGTGAATGGAGAATGGTTGTATGGAATAAATGGTATGGAATATATGGAGTATTGGAATGGATGGTCGTGGAGTGAGTATGGTGGAAACTATGGAGTGGAGTGGATGGTGCGAAGGTGTGAATGGGGGAAGGATGGACCCCCATCACGAATACCCGGGGCGGGTAGTGCAAGTGTTAGGTAGAGGGTATAGGTAAATTGTGGTTGGATATTGGCATCTGTGGTGTGAGGTGAAAGAATGGTGTTTGGATGGTGCATTAGTGTTGTGGAAATGGCTGGGCGTGTAGCCTGTTAGTGTGTGTAGTTGGTTTGGGCACTCCACCACTGTGAGGATGTCGGCCAGGTGAGGCCGCAGGTGGGCTCTGGGAGCCGGTAGAGTTGTTGTGAATGGGGCCTGAGGATCCGGAGGACGGACCCGGGTAGCCCAGTGCCAGAGGGCACCGAGTGGGGTGACAGAGCCAGGAGGGGCCTTCCCCAGTTAGATAGGTGAGGTGAGGAGCTAGGTAAGCTCGGGTGGCAACTGCAGTGGTGGAGGTGTGCAGGTGGGTAGACCTGCTGGGAGAGCTACACGTCTCAGCCCAGAAATTGTGCAAGGGCACCGGGAGATGAATCGGGGGAGTGAGACCCCAAATTGAGAAGCACCACAGTTTGGTCAATGGGAATTGGTTTTTAGAACCCATAGTGTAAGTTGGCCAATGGATTGGCAGGGAAAGACCCCGGGTAGTGTAAAGTGTGTTAATGTCATTTAGAAAGTAGTTAGGATGGAAGTCTCCTCGCACCATCTGCATCCACTCACCTGGGATGACGTACCTCCACACCATGCCAGGTTGTTTTAATATTTTTGATGCAAATGTTTGGAATGTGAGACGCATCATGACGTGGGTGTGACATTGTGCTTGATGTTCCATCTCTGCCTCCTTATGAGGATTGATGATGAATTGGGTGATGGCAAATTTTGGAAAGAGGGATTGTGGGAACGAATTTGGTATAGGGGAAATAAGGGGAAGACGTGACAGTAGTGACGAATTTGTAAATGTGTAGATTTTGTAAATATGGGGTAAGGGCAAGGGTAGTGTAGGTGACAGGGGGGGGTGACGTACGGGAGGGACGAGCTTTCTCACTTCGCTCTCCGTACGCACTTCACCTTGCATTGCCTTATTGATGTGTACCCTTGTGACCTTACCCCTCGCTCATCTGTCTTGTCCCCCTTTTGTCTCCCACATGACCTGTGCGCCACTGGGCACCGAGGGGAGCGTGCGTGAGTCCGCCATTGTGTGCCCGGAACTCCCAGAACCAGCTGTCTGCATCGATGCACCACATTATGGACCACATGTCTGTGGCCGAGCACCACTTATGGACCCCATGGGTTGGGGCATGGCCCCTCTGCTGGAACCGGCCATGAAGGCCCGAAATCTTGCTGGCGGACCTTGATCACAGGGCACCGATGCCCCACAGGTGAACCACACTAGTTGGCCCCCTGTGGGCCATAAATAAAATAAAAACGGACACGTTAGGTGCATTTTATTGCAAATAGGCCGCCAGCAAAGGAAGATGACAACAACTGGAAAATAGTAAAAGCCAGCAGAGGGAGCCGAAGAGCAAGAGACCACCTGCAGGGTTAGGGGTTGTTGATTTATTTTTATTCATGAACAATGATGACTGTGCACCGATTGGTGCTTGAGGGTGTGTTGGTGCATTTTGGGTGCTTTCATGGTACATTGATGCAGAGCAGACTGTCTCCCCCCCAGAAAGACCAATCACAGGTCCTGGGTTGCGTTTTGTAAATAAAAGTAGCGTCAATTGTAAATAATGCTCCCCACCGTCAATGTATAGTTTGAAGACCATTCCGCAATTCGGTTAGCTGTGGGGGTGAGTCTGTTAGGTAGGGTGCAATGGAGCAGCGGGACATATTTATTTATGTTTTAAAACTGTCACACTCAGGGTCAGGTTAAAAGTAGAGGGAACTACACCTACGTGTCACACTAAATTAAAGTTATAGGCCTGGGACGTGCCTAAGAGGAGGAGGGTGCAGTGTTGCGGAAATGAGGATTGTGTTTTTTATATTGTGTTGTATTGTATGGTAAATTGTTGTGTAATATTGCTTGATTCTGGCCCCTCCTGCCTCCAGTGTTGTGTAAAGATCAAAGGGCGTTCCGGTAGTTAATTCCATAAAGCATACACGTCAGCCAATCATAGAATACCCCTGTTCGATAGTTATATCTTTATTATGTGTATCAGGGTAAGGCCTTGTCTTCCATTAAAATGACACTCCATTGCACCAAGTGAAATAGATAGATCCCCTTTCATTCCCATTCCCAAAAACCGCAATTGCCAACTGTTCCCTCCGCGACTCCATTCGCCACGAGGGAGGCTCGGAGAAGAAGGGCGTGTCTCCACCTCGTCATAGAGGGGAGGAGTGAGCCAGCCCCGAACAACCAACCAAGCACGAGGGGTTTGGTTTGAGAGGGCGGAGGAAGAGCGATCGAGGAGGTTCGCGAAGGTTGAGGGGCGGGGCCTATATAACCCGCCGCGGGACGCTCCCCAAAGAGATGAGTTCTGAGTTCTGCAAAGAGACGAGCTTCAGAGAGAAGTGCGGAAGGAGTAAAGAGAAGCGCGGGGAGGCCTTGAGAGAAGTGCACGACGTCACCCTGCTCGCTCCCAGCCTGACGAGGCCCGGTTTGCTGTGCGCCCTGCAAAGCCTTCCAGCTTGTGGTCCGAGCTGAACCTTCCTCCTGGTCCAGCCAATCATTCCTGCCTCCATTCCCCATTCGCGTGAGTTTGTTCTGTTTGTTCTGTCCTGGGTATTTAATTAAGTTTGTATAAGCTAGTATTTTCACTGTGTCACCTGTTTTTTCCATGTTCCCTGTAAATAACTGTGACTGCTCCTTTTGCTTGTGTGTGTAAATAATAAATCCTGTTACTCTTCTGTACGTCTTCTTCTTCCTCTTTACATTCGGTCGCTTTAGAGTTTTCCATATTGAATATCTGTGGCGCGATCTGGCCAACGTTCGGGGATCGGGTGAATCGGGGAAACTGTACGACCGCGGGGCCTCCGCTCGGCAAACACAACATCTTATCCGCGGGCCGTAACAATATTAAATGTCGTGAAAATCAAGCTCAGACACGACTTGACCCTTGCGTAGGTTTAATATCATTTAGATCTGAAGTAACATCCTGTAAAAATACATTCATGCAACAGACATTAGAATCAGAGTATTTCATGGGCAATGGCCGATACCAATAGAGAAAACAATTAGCGCAGCATATAGGGGCGTACATACCATTCAAACTACAGGACTATGTCACAGTGAGTGCCGCTGGAGTGTTCGTGCGCCCCGGTTGTCCCGGGTCTTATAGACGCCCCTTTTGAAGCGAGCACACCCTGGGTTCACCTTCGGTATAATTTCACTACAAGCACATCATCATGATTTGAACACAGACCTTGCACATACTCCATCACTTCCTCCCTTATCTCCTTTTTAGTTTCCCTTCGTCTCTTCTTAATTTCACTCACCCCTTCTTCCACCTCCTCTAATTTTTCCTTTACCTCCTTCATCTCCCGGTGCGCCCCCCTCTATCTCTTCCTCTAACACCACTTTAACCGTTTCTATGTGCGTCCTCACCTCTCGGTCCTTCGTCTCCATTACTTCTGTCACCTCTTCCAACTTCTTCATCAACCCCTCATGTACCATCTGACATTCCTTCTGTGTCGCTATTAATTCATTTTTAATGTCTTTTTGTGTCGCTTTTAACCCCCCGATTATTGCAGTGTTCTTTTCCACTTGGTCTACGAGTTCCTTTTGTCCCACTGTCAGCTGTTCTACTCCCCTCGTCAGACCCTCTATTCCCCCCTGTAACCTAGCCGTATTATTCCTCACCTCTTTCTCCATACGCTTTTCACCTCGCTTTACCTCCTCGCGTACCCCCGAGACCTCCTCGCTTACACCTCGTCGTATCTCCTCCTTCATCTCCTCCATCTCCTTAGTAGATGCCACCCTCATCTGTCCCAATTCATCTCTCTGAGCATCCAATTTACCTTCTAACCCCGATTTTCACCTCCTCTATCTGGTTCCCCACCCGTTTGATTTACCGGGCGGATTGCTCCCCTACTTCCCGCAATTTGCCTTCCATCCTATCTTCTAGCCCCCTTAACCCATTTTTCACCCCCTCGAATCTGATTCTCCTGGGCAGCCATTCTATTTTCCACCCCCGTTAACCCATGTTTCACCCCTTCTATCCCATTGTCTAACCCCTCAAATTTCTTGTCTAACCCCTCAAATTTCTTGTCTAACCCCTCAAATTTCTTGTCTAACCCCTCACCGGTACTCCTCGTTTCATCCCTCATTGCTCCCATTTGGCCCTCTAATCGCTCACTATCAGCCCTCACTTCGTCCCTTATTCGCTCACTATCAGCCCTCGCTTCATCCCTCATTGCTCCAATTTGGTCTCCCAGCCCCCTGTTCTCTTCCATGAGGGCCCGCATTTGCAGCATGAATAGGCCCCAATCCATCGGCGGCGCTGCTACGGTCGCGGGCGCGGTCGCCGTAGCCATGTGCGAGGCGCCATTTTGCGCGCCCGTAACCTCGTGCGCGAGAGCGCCATTTTGCGCGCCTGAAACCTCCTCAACCACCTCCTCATTGCCCTCCTCCATTTCTTCCCTCTGATCCTGGGTTACCCCTAACCCCTCCTCTAGTTCCCCCACCGGCATCCGATCGCCTTGACTAGCCATGGCGCGATTTCAAAATTGGGGTTTTTTAAAACAAAACAAATTTCGGCAGCTCGTAATTTTGAGCGCGTTAAGCGCGCTTCGGGTCCGATCCCACTCCTGACACCAATTGTTACGGACCGCGGATAAGATGTTGGTTTGCCGAGCGGATAGCCCCGCGGCCCTAACAGTTACCCTGACTAACCCGATTCCCGAACGTTGGCCAAAATCGCGCCACAGATATTCAATATGGAAACCTCTAAAGCGACCGAATGTAAAGAGGAAGAAGAAGAAGACGTAAAGAAGAGTAACACGATTTATTATCTACACACACTAAGCAAAAGGAGCAGTCAAGGTTATATACAGGGAAAATGGAAAAAGCAGGTGACACAGTGCAAATATTAACTTATACAAGCTTACTTATACCCAGGGACAAGACAAAAGACAGACTACGAGCACACTTACACGGGGGATGATGACAGGAATGGCAGGAGGAGGATGGCTGGAGGGGGAGGAAGGGTCAGGTCCGTGCAAACGGCAGGGCTGGAGGTGACAGCTCCGACTCCTCGCGTTCTTGGCGGGAAACCCTCGGTGGCGTCGACGCAAACTCTTGGTGTCCCTTTTTGTGCTCCTCCTCAACTCAACCCTCACAAGGCTTGCTGTCTTTCTTGGCTTCACTCTGCCTCACTCCGCCTCACTTCGCCTCACTTCTCTTTACTTCTCCCACTCTCTTTGGCAACCAACTCTCTTTCCGCCATCAACCACCAACCAACGTTCTGACGCGCCTCCTCAAAGGCTTCCGCGCGTGGTTTTTATATCGCCTCTGGCGATCAAGCCGCCCGCCTCCCGGACACGCCCATCGGTGAGCTCACCTCTGCCCCGATTGGTCGCGAGGGCTCACCGACCCCGCCCTTAGGGGAGGCGTTGGCAAGGCCACGCCTTGTTCCCGGCGCTGGGCCGACTCCTCCCACCTTCGGCTCCGAGATTACCTCGTGACTAATGGAGTCTTGGGATGAAGAAAACCGCCCAAATGCGGTTGGCAATGGAGTTGGCAAAAGGGGATGCAGTTGGCAATTGACGAAAGGGGGATTGGAAGGGAATCTACCTATTTCACTTGGTGCAATGGAGTATTTCAATTAGTGGAAGACACAGCCTTAACCTACATAGAATAAGGAAATAAACTACCAACAAGGGGGGAAATCTATGATTGGCTAACGTGTGGTGTTTATGAACTAATTACGGGACGCACTTTGACCTTTATACATAACTGGAGCAAGGAGGGCGATATTTTACAACAATTTACTATACAATAAAAAAACTCAATAATAAAAACACAATCCTCATATCCACAACAATATATATATATATATATATATATATATATATATATATATATATATATATATATATATATATATATATATATATATATATATATATGTATATATATATATATATATATATATACACACAGACTTGGCATTTAATATGGATTTTTTTTTTCTTGACTTGGGTTTACTTTCTGAACTCAGTATATCAATCTGGTGAGTTTATTTTACCCTTCGGTGATGTCTTTGTTGAAAGAACCATGTCACTGATTGTCTTTCGCAGCAAGAAGTCAATAACAGGATTATATCACAGGTAGCGTGACAAAATGTAAGGACAGGTACATTTGACGATTGGCTTAACAATCGGGTATATAAGGGTTGTTGCGTTCTGTATTAGTGGAAAACAACTGCTGCACGTCTACAAAAGTTATTGCCGCTTCCTCTGGAGATGGTCCGTCACTTGACAATGCTGTTTATCATGGAGTGGTAGCTTTACGAAATTCTGGCATGAAACAGCGTGCTATTGCTCGGCAGTATGGCATCACTCAAGGTCAGGTGTCAAAGATCCTGAAACGAAATGCTCAGAGGGGTGTCCCTACTCCAATACCGAGGCCAGGACGTCCACGCAGAACCACAAGGAGAGATGATCGCCAGCTGCACCGGTTAGTCTGCAATGACCGTACCAAGTCAGCTAATCGGCTTTGGGCTGAGTGGCAGCAACTGACAAATGTGCCTGTATCCAGAAGGCTCGACAACCAACGACTGGTTCAAGCAGGCTATCGTGCCAGGCGTCCCCTGAGAAAGCCACGCCTGACCAGACAACACAGCTAGCGCCGATTGCAGTGGGCCAGAGAGCACCGTCAATGGCAGCCAGGACACTGGAATCACGTGACCTTCAGTGACGAGTCTAGATTTCTGGTCTATCGTGAAGATGGCCGCATCCGAGTGTGCAGACAAGTGCATGAAGCCCACAACGAAGATTGTATAGTGCCAAGAGTCCAAGCTGGAGGTGGTGGGGTGACCGTTTGGGCTGCTTTTCATGCAGGGGGCAAAACTGACGTGGTTGTTCTGAATGGAAACCTGAACCAGTTCAAGTACAGGGTCATTCTGGAAGAAACATTGCTTGCATTTGCTCGTGCAGCCTTTCGAGGAAACTTTGTCTTCCAAGATGACAATACATGGCCTCATCGTGCTCGCATGATCCAACACTTTCTTGCTGACCATGGTGTAGAGCATATGGAGTGGCCTGCCATGTCCCCGGATATGAATCCGATAGAGAACTTGTGGGCAGAATTAACGCGTCAAATCGACAACTTGGACCAGCAGCCCACCTCTTTGCGTGAATTGCAGCAGGCTATTGTCACTGCATGGCAAGCGATTCCTGTCCAAACCTTGGCAAATCTCGTGAACAGCATGCCTCGACGTGTACGTGCTCTCCTGAATGCTCGTGGGGGTTACACGAAGTACTGAACTGTAATTTTACTGTCCGTAATCCCAGTCATGATTTAGCTTTTGTTTTTGTTGAAATTGTTTTTGGCTAATGTGCAAAATAAAGAGATACTTCTGGAAAACGTACAGAAGTTTAACACAGTACTGTCCGTGAATTGAGTTCGATATCAGTTTACATTACTTTCAAGGATCAATTTATTTGCTTCGAAATGTCAAATGTGGTTTTTGTTTCTTTTAAAGGTCACATTAACAAAATCTTGAATAATTTCAACATAATTCCAATGAACTTTTGGTTCTAAGTCATCTTGAAACGTAAGTTCACCCCCACAAAAAAATATTCCATATTAAATGCCAAGTCTGTATATATATATATATATATATATTAATCGGGAAATGAACATTTACTCTTTCGGCCATTAACCGTTTAATACAATGGGGTATTTCCATTTTCTGTTCAAATGCCAAATATTTCCTATCAAAATGAGAGGCCTTCTCCAATCTTAGATGAGTTGTTTGACACCATGCTCCACAGCATGCATGTCTTGGTGGAGTGTAAAGGACAGGCAACTCCAAAAATATGCGAAGAATATTTATGATAACGTAAAGTCTGTACATGGCCCAAAAACAAATGGCTTCAGACAATTTCTCAATTCTATTTCCAAAAGTCTCCTGACTGATAAGGATAATTTTGAACCTCTGGGATGACTATTTCAAGAGTGACCTAAACCAGCAGTCTACCGTTTAGTATGAAGTAATATTTATAATCTCCACAAGAAACCTAGCCATTATGGTTCTGATGATAGCCCCTCCGAAAATGAAACAGCTAAAGCTTTCATGAGCTTGCCAAGTGCAAATTTTGTGCTACTACTCGCCAAATCCATGGAATGGTGTCTAAGGATACAATGGTACTGACAAAAGTGTGCTAACTGCTCATGGAATCACAGTGCACCATGCGATATATCTATATACTCGTGTGTGTATATATATATAATATATATATACCCAGACACCCCCATCTTTGAAATTCCTGGACCCCTGGTGTAAATAATCCTCCTGGCGAGCTCGTGTGGATTCAGAAAGGGTTGTGGTACACCAGACATATAAGCATCACATGAGGTCATATTCCCAAGTCATGGAGAATGGTGACACATATGCTCCCTTCTATGTTACCAATAATATATAACAGGGGTGTGTTCTGGCTTCTCAGTTCAGTAGGATTTTCAAATCTATTTTCACAGAGGCTTTTGAAGGCATTGATTATGGTATTTACTTCGAGATTTGAATGTAACAACAAGCTATTTTAACCTAAAGTTGCTGAAAGCTTCAACAAAGCTATTTAAAATGCTTGTGAAAGAAACTGATTTCTGCAGATAATTGCATACTCATGTCTCACATCCAGAAAGGACTCCAGATGACAATGGATCATTTCTCACCTGTGCCCAAGAGTGCTACATGGATTGCCTGAAGAACAAATTATGTAACGATCATCCCATGCCAATTTTCAAAACCTGCATAGAGATACATTACTGGCTGTTTTGAAATTTTAATATATCCTGGCAGTGCCATGTCAAGAAATGTAGCATTAGATGATAAAGTGGCTCAGAATTGCCTAGGCCAGTGGGGCCTAAGATAGTCTGAAAAATAAAGAGATTATGAACGTTAAAATGAATCAGATATAAGTGTTAGAATGTGCTGGAATGACTGGAAAGGAGGGGACCCGCTTCACGGTCCTTCATTTTTCTGTAAAAATTCAAATGCCATACATAATATTAGTTTTCTATTCTATTGCAGAAGTAGGTGTACATATACAATTCATCCATCATCTCTAATTAATCATCAGTATTCATCAAGTACATATAGCATTTGTCCAATATGTCTGCAATGTCAACACTTGCAAGTTTATGTAATGTGCAGTTATGGTCCCAAAGGGACTGGTAAAATAGGCTGCACTGCACACGTGTACAATTCTTTCATCTAATCCAATTGTTGCCTATAATGTGTACACGCATCGCGCTGTCCAACGCTTGTCCCGAAGAATCCATCACAAGCAACATGTCTGCAATTGGTTGGTACATAGTACACACTAGCTTTATTATTTTTGTAAACAAATTAATCACACACATGCAGATTATCTTATGTATTTTTGTTTTCAATTTACATAGAAAAACCTTACGTACTGATGGGTTTTAACCGATATATATGTAGGGCTCCCCTTCATTTGAACTTTTCTACAGCATTACTTGGTTCCTCCTAAGAACACATGGGTAGTACAGCATGCACATGAGATTTTTTGAATGCCCCTTATTTTTTATTGTCTGCCATTTTTCACAAACCATGGAATGTCCCTTCTTGTGTAATGTTTGGTATTTTCTACATGCTATGGAATGGCCCTTGTTTTCTATAGTTTGCCACATAGCACATACCATATAAAAGGGCCTTTTCTATGCTCTGACATTTTCCCCAAAAATGTCCTTCACTTTCTCAGTGGCCATAAAAAGTGGCCATCACAACGACGAATGAAAAAAATACATGGAGACATCAAATACATCAATTTAATTACACCAATTATAAACCAACCTATTTCCCGAGGTCTGCATGGGAGTCCCGCCCGATACTGTAAATAATCTCTCCCATTGCTCATAGTGAAATACGGTATCAATCCAATCCTGAACAAATAATTTTTTTTGCCGCCATACTTTTTGTGCCTGTTTCATTCTCTCAGCGCGCAACTTCATTCAATAGTGATTACTACCGGAGTCGAAATTTTTCCATGTCCAACTTTTTGGGGTTCACCCCTATTAGGTGAAATTTGTTTCAAAAGCCATTAATTAGAAGTATTGGCCGATGTATATTCAAAGTTTCAGCTAGTTTCAATGTATAGATTTGAGGGTTTTCGTTAATAAAACTTAAGAATGTGGAAACGGACGTTGCTGAAATTTGAAACATATTACCTCGACGTACAAATAATTTACTTCTGAAATTTGCAGCCGATTTTGTCCAGTAGAAGCTGAGAATGCTTCCCTTGATTTGGCATCCTTGGAGGTAAGAAAATTCTCATTTAACCTGCTGAGTGTTGAGAGAAAAGCAATGCCATAACGATGGTGTTGCTGGTACCCAGTCTGCCTCAGAACCTTACGTCACTTCCCCCAAGCTCACCGGATGTGTTTGTCTGAAGTCAAATCCTGTGTTGTGTCAAGGATGTGTCAGCATGTGTGTGAGTGACTTGTGTTTCAGCTTTCATTTGATTCACCACTTAGAGTTTGTAGTCTCCAGCTCAACAATAGAGAATTCAATAAAGAGAAAGGCAAGCAAACGATGACACCCCGCCAGTTGTCGCACAGAGATATTCCAGAGCAAAAATATGCGAAAAGAAAAAATAATCCTCTGACAGATTAGGAAAACAAGCTTCCAATCGTCCATCGTAATAAGAGAAGGGATCTTACAACCTGGCATGTGCACACGCGAACAAGCACTCTGTAGTCAGGGCCTGGAGTCCGACCGAGCCAAACAAACTTTGTGCCGAGAGAGGCAAGGCCAATGCAGATTTTCACGTGTGCTTGGCACCTCTCAAAACCCCATGAATAACCCTAGAACGCTAATTTGTGCTTTTATGGCTGTAATCCTCAAACTTATTATACTTATTATACTCAATCCAACTTATTATAGTACTATAGTAAAGGTCTACATACTAGACGTACTATAGACTATCGCTGTAAAGCAGGAGGAATTTTTCACGCTTTCCTCTCCAATATGTCCTGTAGTGCACACCTCACACAATACATGACATGTTGTTATATGAGGACTTATTTCCCTAATGTAACAGCCCTTAACCTATCTCCTATCTTCTCCCAACCTCAATTCCGTCTTCGCTCTTCTTTTGTTCTCAACTCTTCCACCATACGGTTTTTCCTCTCTCCTCTACCCTTCTCCTCCTTTTCTCATTTTTCTTCCCTCAATTTCCTTTGTCTTTCCCCAACCTGTCCTGTGTAGGTAGTATGTAAATAGTCCCTGATATCTGCAGACTAACCCGCAGAGTTGTATTTAGCATGACATAATGTTTGAAGTGGGAGCAAGGCGGCCTTGATATATGGCTCTTTACATTCATTATTCAAGGGAGAAGGGCCATGTTAATGCCAGAGCTTCTTTATTAGGTTATGAGCTGTTCTAATCCTATTCCTTTATAACTTACCCCTCTAATCTTTTCTTGAGCACCCTTTAAACATCAAAAAACGAAGGAGTTCATAGAATACTTTAACCCACGCAGTCTGAAGAAAAAAGGACATGGGTGGGGTCTTAAAATACCATCATATTTGGTCCAAGTACTGCTTAACTGAAGGGTTTTGAAAGTGCCAATAAGGCAATTTGTGTTCTACAGTGCTCAAGTATATCATTCAACATAAATAAAATAAAGATTTTAAAGGTTGTAGAAAAAAATTTTTATCAGAAGTTTACCGCCATTGAGGCAGCGTCTTTTACACCACCTTATTTAACACGTTACATTTGTTATTCGTGCCTGTTGTTTGAATCCTTTATGGCATCCTTAAAAACAGTAAGTTTCCTGTTTGGAACAATTTTAAATTTTTCAATTAAATTCAATACTTTTCAATTCAAACAGACAGGCAGGCACGCTGACAGACTAAAAATAATTCTCACTCTTCTCTGTGCACGCACAATTGGAACAAATTCAGAGCCAAAGTACTATTAAACTACAGATTCGTTTTCTGAATTGTGTTCCGTTTCATGTTCAAAATATAACATTCAAATAAAATGAAATTGCTCCTCAATTATAAATTGACGTTTGCAGACAGACAGACAGACTTTTTTTTTGTATACAAGATCGAGGCTCGTGTAAGAGCTAACGTTAATCACAAAAAAAAAAAACGGACACACAAAACATACAATAAAGGGAGCGGGAGACAAGATGGGGAGAGAGAGAGGGAAGCACACAAGTACAACAGTAGAGAACAGGGACATCGGAAGATCTGTGGGAGGGAGAGGGCTTGCGGGAGGAGGCATGGGAAAGGGGTTTGGGGGAGTTGGGGTATAAAACTAAAACACATGGACACTGCTAGGACTTCCAGGAAGGAAGTTGGTATTTCAAAAAAGTGGATCTGGGGTGAATTAACGGGGGTAGAAAAGATCAAGGTTTTGGATGGGGGAAGATACGAGATGGTGGTGAACAGCTGTTTTAAAGACCTGGAGGGAGGAGTGGGATTGAAGGGAGTGAGGGAGTTTGTTCCAGAGGCAGGAGAAAAGGGGAATGAAAGAGTGAAGGTGAATAGAGAGTCTTGATTTCGGCAATTTCACCAGACGAGGGTTGCTGGCAGATCTTGTGCGACATGGAGGAATATTTGGGTTGGGGGGGGGGGGGTGGGGAGGAGCATAGACAGAGCACTGGGAGCAAGGCTGGAGAGGTGTCGGTATAAGACAGAAAGCCCACCAACCTGCCTGTGGTGAAAGAGAGAATGGCCTTCAGAATCAGTTTCGTCGCGGGAGATTCCAATGATTCTTAAAGCTTTGTTTTCTACAGCGTGAAGCCGATCGAGGTGTGAGACAGGAGCACCAGCCCAGAGGGGAGAGCAGTACTCCATAAAGCTGCGGTTGAAAGTTTGTATGTGGTGAGGAGCTCAGGTGTGCCAAGGATGATGCCCACTGCCCAGTCAGCGACTGGCTTTGGAGGCCAGCTTGGAAATGTGGTTTTCCCAGGAAAGATCATAGCAGATAGTGAGACCCAAAAGCTTGAGTGACAGAACTTCTTGAAGAGGATTGTTGAGAAAGTAGATGGGAGGGTTGTCCAGTCGGTCTTTTCGGAGAGACATCGTAAGAGTATGAGATTTACAGAAACAGACAGACAGACAGACAAAGTGAACCAATTGCTCATCCCCATTCTTTGCTTCGCGTGCGTGGGGTAAGGAAGGGTAGTTCAGGGAAAGGAGATTTGGACAATGGAGTGGATGGAGCACATGAGGTGAAAGAGGTTTTGTCAAAAAGTCCGCCATTTTGCCTGCTTAGCATGTGGACGGCTATTTAACGCATAAAAACAGTTTAGGTAAGTGAAACATCACTTTGTTGTGACTTTTAAAAGAAGTTTTTCAAAAATGTTTTTCTCAATGTTTCGACAACCGTAACACAATTTGATCACTCAATGCACTCAGGGAAACTGGAGATGTGGGAATTAATAATGTATATGAAGACAGTGCTGCCCCAAAACCTTCTAATTTAATTGAAAAATAAAAAATTATAAAGTCGTGATTAAAGGTGCAGAAGAATTAAGTAATAACAAAGCCTGGTATTGGCTTAATGGTTATAAGGTGGCTTAAAATCCTAGGGGCCTGAGTTGAAGCCCTGTCATGCTGTTGAATTAACACCAGGTGGGTCGAATCAGCCTCTTATCCTTTCGAGGTTGGCAAAATCAGTACGTACCAGCTGACTGGTAATAAGGGGACACTGCATCAGCGGCACAGCCATGCCCCCAGATGATGATGCAGCCAAGCAGCCACAGACTGCACATTAATAAATAAACAAGAAGACATCATGCAGAGCACGATACTTGCAAAATCCGCCCCCCACCCCCAAGAAAAAAAATTCCATTGATACAGCAAATTGTCCATTTCATCAAGATTAAAATTGACATTCTTGATCAAAGCTCGGGTCAACAGGAAGAAAAGTGACGATTTTTCAGATGAAAAATGATGATTTTGTAAGGTTGACCTGGAGTTGACATTTGACCTTTTGACCTCAAAAAGTTAGTTTTCCTATTTAGTGACTCAATGTGCAAATGCTGTTCAATTTTCAAGTCAATCGGATGAAAATTGAGGATTTTAAAAACTTGGCCTATGTTGACCTCAAAAATAGTTTGTGGTTGAATTCAGTGACCATATATGTAAATCCTCTTAGAATTTCAAGTCAATCAAATGAAAATTGGTGATTTTAGAAATCTGGCCTATGTTGACCTTTTGGCCTATGTTGACCGCAAAAGTACTTGGTGGTTGAATTGGAGTGACCAGATATGCAAATTCTCTTCAAATTTCAAGTCAATCGGATGAAAATTGAGGATTTTAGAAATTTGGCATATGTTGACCTTTTGGCCTATATTGACCTCAAATATACTTGGTGGTCATCAGTGACCAGATATGCAAGTCCTCTTCAAATTTCAAGTCAATCGGATGAAAATTGAGGAATTTAGAAATCTGGCCTATGTTGACCTTTTGGCCAATGTTGACCTCAAAAATACTTGGTGGTTGAATACATTGACCAGATATGCAATTCGTGTTCAAATTTCAAGTCAATTGGATGAAAATTGAGGATTTTAGAAATCTGGCCTATGTTGACCTTTTGGCCTATGTTGACCTTTTGGCATATGTTGACCTCAAATATACTTGGTGGTTGAATTAAGTGACCACATATGCACGTCCTCTTCAAATTTCAGGTCAATTGGATGAAAATTGAGGATTTTAGAAATTTAGCAAAGTTGGTTGGCCTATTTTGACCTTTTGACCCCATAAACAATAGGCTTCTTGCTATTGACCAACTCTACCACTTGGTGCAATGTCGTGAAGATCGGTTGAAAATTGTGACCTGTAGGCCGGTGACAAACAAACAAACGAGAAGACGTCATGCGGAGCATGATACTTGCAAAATACGCCCCCTCCCCCCCCCCCCCGTCCCCCGTCCCCAAGAAAAAAAATTCCATTGATACAGCAAATTGTCCATTTCATCAAGATTAAAATTGACAATCTTGATCAAAGCTCAGGTCAATAGGAAGAAAATTGACGATTTTTCAGATGAAAATGATGATTTTGGAAGGTTCACCTTGAGTTGACCTTTGACCTTTTGACCTCAAAAATAGTTGGTTTCCCTATTTAGTGACTTAATGTGCAAATGCTGTTCAATTTTCAAGTCAATTTGATGAAAATTGACGGTTTTTTTTCAGATAAAAAGTGATGATTTTGGAAGTTTGACCTTGAGGTGACATTTGACCTTTTTACCTAAAAAATATAGTATGTTTCACAATTTAGTGACTCGATATGCAAATGCTGTTCAATTTTCAAGTCAATCGGTTGAGAATTGATGGCTTTTTCGATGAAAATTGATTGGAAAAATTTGACCTTGAGTTGACCTTTGACCTTTTGACCTCAAAAAGTGATTTTCCCAGTTTAGTGACTCGATATGCAAATGCTGTTCAATTTTTAAGTCAATCGGTTGACAATTGAATGGCTTTTTTGATGGCTTTTTAGATGAAAATTGATGATTTTTAAAATATGACCTTTTGATCTCAAAAATAGTTCATTTCCCAATTTATTGACTTGATATACAAATGCTATTCAATTTTCAAGTCAATCGGATTTAAAATGCCGATTTTAGAAATTTGACCTCCAGATGACCTTTGACCTTTGACCTCAAAATCAATAAGCTTCTCAATTGGGACGACTTATACAACTTGGTGAAGTGTCGTGACGATCGGTTTAGAATTGTGACCTGTAGGCCGGTGAAAAACAGACAAACAGACAGACAGACAGACAGAGAACCACAAACGGAACCGACCAATATACTTGAAAAATCTTCGATTTTGCAAGTAACAAACAGACAGACAGAGACAGACAGACGGAACCACAAACGGAACCGACCAATATGCTTGAAAAATCTTCGATTTTGCAAGTAACAAACAGACAGACAGAGACAGACAGACGGAACCACAAACTGAACCGACCAATATGCTTGAAAAATCTTCGATTTTGCAAGTAACAAACAGACAGACAGAGACAGACAGACGGAACCACAAACGGAATCGACCAATATGCTTGAAAAATCTTCGATTTTACAAGTAATAAAGTAATAACGATTACTGTGATCATCATCATCATCATCATCATCATCATCATCATCATCATCATCATCATCGTCATCATCATCATCGGCATGCTGATAAAAACTCTTTAAAGAACAGTTTTGTAAGTGATGCTGCAATACATATTTCAAGGAAAAAGGAAACCTGCCTGCTCCACATTGGTTGTGATGATGACCAGTGTTGAATGCCGGTCGCTGCACGTGTTCTTTGCGTTGTTCCACGTCTGCTTATCTCGAGAAAAGTAGTAGCAAGAGCTTTTGAAGGGCACCCAAAGAACTTGGCACTGCACTGCAAGGCAAGTTACAAAGTGATTCAATGTTGTTTATAAATATCACTGTTTATCCAGATGGCCAAACATGGGAGCTAACAAACTCTAGTCCTCTCACCTATTTATTGTAGCTGTTATTCCAAAGCTTACAGGTTCATTTCTTGAATGGTAGACGTTGCTGTCATTGATAACATATCGGCAGTGACAATTTTAAGTTTCATCAAAAACCACATAGACGTTGGTACCCAATCTCCTCATCCGCCCTTTTGCTAATTTTAATTTTAGTGGGGTGGGGGGGGGGGGGGGGGGGTGGGTCTGATTACGTAATCCTCGATAAGAAGCATAAAGGCCGACTTGACATGTAATTGACCGTTTGCCCGAAAGCCTAAAGATTCTAAATGATTCTTCAGAATCATTGGAATCTCCCGCGATGAAGCTAACTCCAAAGGCCTTTCACTCACTCACCGCAGGCAGATTGGTGGTCTTTCTGTCTTCTACCGACTCCTCTCTGGCCTTGCCCCCCCAGCTCTGTCTGGGCTCTGTCCCCCAAATATTCCTACAGGTCGCACAAGATCTGCCTGCAACCCTCTTATGGTTAAACTGCCAAAATCAAGACTCTCTGCTCACCTTCACTCCTTCATTCCTCTTTTCTCCTGCCTCTGGAACAAACTCCCTCACACTCTTCAATCCCACTCCTGCCTCCAGGTCTTCAAAAACGGCTGTTCACCACCATCTCTTATCTCCCCCCATCTAAAACCTTGATCTTTTCTACCCCCGTTAATTCACCCCTTTTTTGAAATGAAAGCCCGCTTGGATTTTGCAAAAAAGCACCTAAAGACTGTGAGAAACAAGATTCTGTGGGCTTTAATGTTTCTTTCACTGAGGAGAGGCTTCCGTCTGGCCACTCTGCCATAAAGCCCAGATCGGTGGAGTGTTGCAGTGATGGTTGTCCTTCTGGAAGTTTCTCCCATCTCCACGCAGGATCTCTGGAGCTCAGCCAGAGTGACCATCAGGTTATTGGTCACCTCTCTTACCAAGGCCCTTCTCCCTCGATTGCTCAGTTTCGCCGGGCGGCCAGCTCTAGGAAGAGTCCTGGTTGTTCCAAACTTCTTCCATTAAAGAATTATGGAGGCCACTGTGCTCTTGGGAACCTTTAATGCAGCAGAATTTTTTTTGTAGGCTTCCCCAGATCTGTGCCTCGACACAATCCTGTCTCTGAGCTCCACAGGCAGTTCTTTCGACCTCATGGCTTGGTTTTTGCTCTGATATGCATTGTCAGCTGTGAGACCTGATATAGACAGGTGTGTGCCTTTCCAAATCATGTCCAATCAATTGAATTTACCACAGGTGGACTCCAATCAAGGTGTAGAAACATCTCAAAGATGATCAAGAGAAATGAGAGGCATCTGAGCTAAATTTCAAGTGTCATAGCAAAGGGTATGAATACTTATGTCGATGTGATATTTCAGTTTTTTATTTTTAATAAATTTGCAAAACTTTCTAAAATCCTGTTTTCTCTTTGTCATTATGGGGTATTGAGTGTAGATTGATGAGGGAAAAAATGAATTTAAACGATTTCAGCATAAGGCTGCAACATAACAAAATGTGAATAAAGTGAAGGGGTCTGAATACTTTCTGAATGCAATGTATGCATCCCGCCCCTTGCCACGGGGACAGCCCTCCTCAGCCAGGGATGTGTATTAAGCCAAACACTCGCATTAAGTAGACTTTTCATCACAGGGGGCAACTCCCTCTCCCTCAACCTCATATACCTCCACAGACCCCAATTTTTCTAATGCCTTGAACAAGCATTGGTACATCATGGGTGATTAAGGTTATGGTGAAGTTTCATCCAAATTATGTGTGTAGTTTCTGAGAAGAAAACAAATACCTATTTTGGGGGGTCAAACCTGGATCCACTTTGATCCCCGTAGTCCCCCTTCGACTTTGATTTTTTTTTTAATGCCATGAACAAACTTCGGTACATCACGGGTGATGAAAGTTGTGGTCAAGTTTCATCGAAATTATGTGTGTAGTTTCAGACGAAAAAGCAAATACCTATTTTGTGGGGTCAAACTTGGATCCACTTTGACCCCGGTAAACCCCTTTAGAACCCGATTTTTTTTAATGCTGTGAACAAACTTTAGTCACAACACAACAAATATAATTTGTGACAAATTTGGTCGCAATCCCATCAGCGGTTTCGAAGAAGAAGTTTCAAGTGTTTACGGGCAGACGGACTGACGGACTGACAACGCGCCATCGCATAAGCTCCCCCGAACTTCGTTCCAGGTGAGCTAAAAATGATGCTTCCTGGCTGTGATTGGTGAACGTAACACGATGTGTCAATGTGACAGTTGGCATTTGTGCGTCCCAGATACAATCTGGCCTCAATTATCACAGATAGTTGCGCATCATGAGCCAGTTTATAAAGCTGAAAGAGTTCAAAGTCACTTGTTGCCTTCTTGCCCTGCTAAAGAAACAGCAACATGTTGCCCTGACGAGCCCCAACAAGGGCGAAACCAGGTCGGTAGATTTGCTTTTCATCTGCTTGGTGACAGCTTTTGATTTTGCTTTCTTCAACTGCTACATGTCCTTCTGGGTTTGCAGTCATGACGTCATCGTGATGACGTCATCATGGCATTGGTCTAATTTTGGAGTATTCAGTATTTCCATGTACTGTATATATACTGTATATAGTATATGACAGACCGGATCAGGACGTAATAGTACAAAACAGAGGCTGGAAACACTAACAGGAGGGTTGAGGGACACAATAGTGAGAGACTTGGACAAATATAGGGTGTGGGGAGAAATGAAGGGTTAGTGAGGATGCACAGGGTGGACAAGATGGATACAGATGCACGCTCTCGAGAAGGAAAAACTGGAAATTTGGAATGAGGTGGATTTTGGGAGGGAGGCTTTAACAGGGATGAAATGGTCATGGTTTTGGATGAATAGCTGTCTTGAAGACCTGCAGAGAACAATGAACTTAAGAGAATGTGGTGGTTAGGTCCACAGGTGAGGAAAAAGAGGAACAAATGAGTGCAGGTGAGCAGTGATGTTTGGATTTTGGGAGTTTCAGCAAAAGACAGTTGATGGTAGTCGTTAGCTAAGGGTGGATAGAGCACGGAAAGAGCAGAGGGGGCAAGGCCAGAAAGGAATGGGTGCACTAATAAATAATTATGTTTTGGTGTTGATTGATTAATTGGATGAAGTGGATATATTATACTGGATTTTGTTTTCAGTTTGTTTGTGAACTTCTGATCTGGATCACGTCGTTCTATCTTAGATTCATTAAAAAAAGATTTCGATTTTGGGTCAGGTCCGGATACAGATCCGTAGGATACAAAATGTAAACTACTCAGCCTGGTGGAGGTATGCTCTCTACCGAGTGCCGTTCTAGTTGACACTGTGATGGAATTTCCATTGTGATTGATGAGTAATGAAAAAAATGATATTAACTACTTGGTATTGTTGCTTCAGGTTGGGTTGAGGTTTCTGCATCGCCGCACATGGCTCTTTAAACCAATGCAAGCTCTGCACTGGCGAATACAGATAGGACTTTGCAGGAAAACATGATTAATGGGGTCTGCGTGATGGCAGACTGGTCGCTTGATATCTCCACATAATACCTCTGCAGACTGAGCACCTGCACTCAATGTCTTACTCAGACAGCACATTTTGATGCTGGTACCTTCCAGCTTTTCGTGAATATTCCAAAACCTGCAGATTGCCTTTGCAGAGATCTTTGAACCACAACTTTGATCTTCCAACTACCCAAAGAGCATCTGTCCAACTCACCATACAGCACATCTTTTGGTATCCGTCCATCATCCATACGACTCACATGACAAAGCCACCTCAGCCATCCTTCGTCAAGAATCATGAACAATGTCCTGCTCTCTCTCATGCACAAATTAGTCCCACATCTCGTCTTTAATTATCCTACCTTTCTTCCCACCCATGCTATACTGAATCCTGTGGTGGGGCAGTTGCTCTGAAACAACTTGTTTTCTCTTCCTGGAAAGCAAACCAGACCGGAGGCAATCTCAGCTCATTCCACAAAGCCCGCGACAAGTGTGCGTCCACTCTCAGGAGAGCCAGGAAACATCATCTGTCCAATGTCAAGATTGAACTTTTATGCTTGTCTCCCTCCTATAAAACCTGGTTGGCGCCTTGCTAAGTTAAGTCTGTCTCTGGTGTATGCTCCCCTCCCATCCCTTCCCTCATTTCAAATGGCATTACAGCCGACTCTGCTCATGAGAAGGCCGAATGCCTCAATTCTGTGTTTGCTTCCAAATCTTATGCTCACTACCCCTTGCTCTCTCTCTGTACCCACCCTACCCAGTCACACCCAACTGCTCCTGTACTCTGTGTATTTTTCACCTGAGAGTTTCTGACAACTCTCAACTCTGATTCTGCAACTGGACTGGACGGCATCAGCTCACGTGTCCTAAAATCCTGTTCTGCTGCTGTTGCACATTCCCGTTCTGCTCTTTTCACCCTATCATTTTACTTTTGTCATATTCCATCTGCTTGGAAATCAGCCAACAACACTGCATTCCATAAAAAGGTGCAAAATCCAATCCCCTTGATGACAGACCTAACAGCTTACTTCCAACAATCAGAAAGTTTGTGGAATTCATCATCGCAGTTGATATGAAATCCTTCTTTTGCTCCAAGTGTCATCTCAAATACCAATTGGGATTCACACCTGGTCACTCCACCTTGGATATGCTGCTTCTACTCATCCAACAATGGTCGTAGGCCCTCAATGTCAGACATTAGAGCAGGGCTCTCTATAGACATACCTCAAGGTTTTGATGCAGCTTGGCATTCCACCTTAATCTCCAAAATCTGTCTATGGCATCCAAGGCCAACTCCACACATGGCTTCCTGACTTCCTCTACTCTCGTAGCCAATGTGTGGCTCTCAACGGAATCCTTACAACTCCTCTCCCTTTCAACTCCTCTTTAAGATTGAAGTGTCCCCAGGCCATGCCCTGGGCCAGTCCTATTTATAATCTTCAACAATCTCTCTGACTCTGGAAAATCATCTTTATCTATTTGCTGCTGACAACACCCTTTGCCATCACATCCGTCATCCTTCAGGCAAGCAGACTGCATCCTCTTCCCCCTCTCTCTTCAGACCTTGACAAAATCACAAACAGGTCAAACATTTTGGAATATCTCTCAATCCTGACAAATCTCACACTCACAATCTCTCTCTGAAAGGACCCTCTGACAAGCCCTCCCATATACTTTCTTTACAAACCTCTTGAGGAAGTTCTTTCACTCGTAGTCCTGGATCCCATTCTCAGCCATGATCTTTCTTATGCAAACTTGCAGAATTTTTAGCATTAACAAGGTCATGAGTCATGAAGTTAACGAGTCATGCATTTAAATTGTTATCAGGGTAAGTAAAAGTTTATCAGAAAATATAGTGCATTTGATCAAGTTATTTTTAATGTCAAGGTTTACATCATTGAAAAAATTGCTTATGTTGATGTGGTTTTTCAAATTGCTTAGCTAAGCTGTTTCAGAACAACATTGACAGCAAAGATAAATTAATAATTGCATTTATTTCACAGACTCATCTATGAAATCTGAACAAACTTGTATGTTGTTTAATTGGAGCGGGCTCGTATTAGGTAGTGTATTAATCTAGCATGGTCCATATGTTCGTGTAGGTTAGATGATTTTCTGTAACAAGGAATCCGTCAGAGTGGAGTTGTCCTGTTATTATGTATGTCATGAGAGGTGGTATAGTTGACGTTGCCATTAGGTGTGAAAGCGTAATTTGTACGTGTCCTCTCTGTAACCAGGCAAGGTGTGAACGGGGTGTTAATTATTTTGGATGTGTTTGCATCCATGTGCGGCTTTTAAAACCGCCTGCGATCTGCGATGGTTCGAAGAGCGACATGATGTCAGCTGACCCACATGAGGCATTGTGGCAGAGCTGCACTGTGAGTAACGGAACTCTCAGACACTGTGGGGTGGGCAATCAGTTGGCATGGGGGTGGGCAGTCAGTTGGCACAGGGATGGACAGTCAGTTGGCACAGGGATGGACAGTCAGTTGGCACAGGGATGGACAGTCAGTTGGCACAGGGATGGACAGTCAGTTGGCACAGGGATGGGCAGTCAGTTGGCATGGGGATGGGCAGTCAGTTGGCATGGGGATGAGCAGTCAGTTGGCATGGGGATGGGCAGTCAGTTGGCATGGGGGCAGGCAGCCAATTGGCACAGGGATGGGCAGTCAGTTGGCATGGGGGCAGTCAGTTGGCACAGGGATGGGCAGTCAGTTGGCATGGGGGCAGGCAGTCAGAGTAAGAAGAGCCAGTAAAAGGCAGAAGCCCAATTGGAGCTGGGGCAGTGAGGTCAGAACTTGCTTGCCCACTTCTATCTCTCTCTCTCTACCCTCCACTCACTCTTCCTTCATCCCACCGGATGCATCTTCACCTCTCTGCTGGTCCTGGGTGGTGTGGATTTATGCTGATCAGTACTGCTCGTGCAAGAAATCCCACTCATATTGGAGCTGCTTCTTCTATCCCATATCATTTTGAAGACCTTGCACTGCCCCCCCCCCCACCGCCCCACCTCCATTGTGAATACTTGGTTGTGTGCTCCTTGGCTCCCTAGGTCCATTATTTTGTATTAAGTGATTTTCATTATATTGAAAGTGTTTTTATTTCTTTATTTCTCTTTATACATTGTTACAGTCTGCCTTTCATCTCATGATTCACCATTTTTGTCATGCTGTGCCTCCTTTGAATAAAATGTTACTCCTGAAGTGCACATGTCCACTGAAAGCCCACTGTCTGGCTTGCGTGCCCCAGCCATTTCAGCCCGGTCTCGTTAATTCCAGAAAAATATATAATTTGTTAAACGTTCACTTTAAGGGACTTGCTGGTTCTGGATTCCGACTTGATGGGGCGAGGGGCATTCTAACCGCTCAAGAATTATCCAATTTAATTTGGCCATTCTCAAAGCACATCGCTTCAGCATAGAGAAGGCGCATCCGTGTTAGCAGATTGTCGACGTGGCAATATTTCACTGGTCTATTTTCACGTGGCAAATTTGATTCAAAAAGTTACGTAGCAGTGGACAGACCTTTTCAGATTACTCTTGTGTTCCACAAGCCTTATTTGTCTGTTTTAATTTATCTATACTTCCTTGTTACCAGCTTGAAATATATACACGTGGAGTTTAATAATCTATGCACATGGATCCGGCCACTAATATAAACCAATTAAATTATTCATTTCATACTCTGCGATGAGTAAAACTATTTTCGGCCTTGTCAATATGTCAATATTTTTTGCCCTGGATATAGTATGCTGCGGAACATGATTAACTTACACCCTTCGATTTTACTGAGTGAGGAACTTACTTGAGTTGGGTTCAGAAGTTGGTTCTAGTGCTGGTTGCAGAATCACTGTCTCTCCAAGACGTCCAGGTGGTCCATGCAAGCCTGGAAGACCGTCTAAACCAGGAGGACCAGGAGGACCAGCAAGACCAGGAATACCAGGAGGACCCTGAGGACCAGGTTCCCCTGTCCTCCCTCGAGATCCAGTCGTCCCACTCACCCCGCGCAGTCCATGAGCTCCACGATGCCCAGGATGACCAACTATTCCTTGTTCCCCTTTTGGTCCCTGTGGCCCAGGTAAGCCTCGATCTCCTTTGTCTCCTGTTAAACCTATTGGCCCTGATATTCCTGGAAGTCCTCTTACACCTGGTATTCCAGGCAACCCTGTGGAACCCAGAAAACAAAGTCCATAAGGTTATTGTGCCGAATCACCACAATTTTCCTTTCCGTCGGCTTGCATTATGTCACAAGAGGCATCGTCAAAATAAAGTCATTATCCATTTTTGATACTTTAATTAGAAACTCTTCCATGAGTCTTGAACTTTGAATTTAAAATAAAAACATTAATGGCAGGTGGAGGGGCTATCTTCATATCACACACAAATAGAATAGAGAATTCCTCTTTACATTTCAAATGTTTGCTTATTTGGATGTGAACAGGATATATCATAATGTTGTGGACGGATTCAGACGGCAGTTGGCGACAAGGACGAATCGATTCGATTTTGGTGAAGATCCGAATCCAGATCCAGATCTGAGACTTTTTTTTTTAGATTTTAAAAGTGATTCTTCATCATTGATATGAGATGAGAGACGGGGCAAAAACAATATATAGCATGATATTTCAAAAGGTTGTCGATGACATGATAAAATTTGGTGGATGAGTTGTGTAAATTACAAGAAAAAGTTTGGTTCAGGTCTAGATGCATATCGGGCCTATCAGTGGGATACAAAACGTATAATGTTCAGCCTGGCACAGGTATGCGCTCCACCGAGTGCTGTTCTAGTTACATCTGAAACTACCAGCGAACCTGCCCTGACTCCACCGAATTTCCAATGATACCAACCTTTCAAGTTGCACAGGGCCACACACTGTCACCAGTTGCACAGGGCCACACACTGTCACAGTGTCACAAGTTGCACAGGGCCACACACTGTCACCAGTTGTACAGGGCTACACACTGTCACCAGCTGTACAGGGCCACACACTGTCACCAGTTGTACAGGGCCACACACTGTCACCAGTTGTACAGGGCCACACACTGTCACCAGTTGTACAGAGCCACGCACTGTCACCAGTTGTACAGGGCCGCATACTGTCATCAGTTCTACAGGGCCACACACTGTCACAGTGTCACAAGTTGCACAGGGCCACACACTGTCACCAGTTGTACAGGGCCACACACTGTCACCAGTTGTACAGGGCCACACACTGTCACCAGTTGTACAGGGCCACACACTGTCACCAGTTGTACAGAGCCACGCACTGTCACCAGTTGTACAGAGCCACGAACTGTCACCAGTTGTACAGGGCCGCACACTGTCACCAGTTGCACAGGGCCGCATACCGTCATCAGTTGCACAGAGCCACACACTGTCATCAGTTGTACAGGGCCGCATACTGTCATCAGTTCTACAGGGCCACACACTGTCATCAGTTGCACAGAGCCACACACTGTCACCAGTTGTACAGGGCCGCATACTGTCATCAGTTGTACAGGGCCGCATACTGTCATCAGTTCTACAGGGCCGCATACTGTCATCAGTTGCACAGGGCCACACACTGTCATCAGTTGCACAGGGCCACACACTGTCACCAGTTGCACAGGGCCGCATACTGTCATCAGTTGCACAGGGCCACACACTGTCACCAGTTGTACAGGGCCACATACTGTCATCAGTTGCACAGGTTACAACTTCCCCCAAGGCGTTTTTTCTGCAGTGATAACATGTATAAATAGCTTATCGTTATAATGGCGTTTCTGTGGGAGCAACGGCTTCTACAGGAAGTAAAAATTTTATAAACCACAAACACGTATGATTTGCTTTTTAAACAGTCGCCAATGCTCTTTATAACACTAAATGAAGAAATTTGGAGGAATCCCAACATCCATGAAGTAAGGTTTACTTACAGAACTGAGCGAAGATCTATAGTACTCTATATAACCCACAAATGTTGGGTTAATAACATGGTCCTTTCTACCACTCCCGTGGAATTTTTCGTAGTGAACTTTTGAAACTTGCTCCACTGTTTAATACGAAACAAAGGGAGGAAAACCGGGGTGTGCTCATTTACCAAGCAGCTAGCTAGCACTTGCCAAGCCAGTCGTTCCTTAACGGTTTTGAATGGAATGCTTCCTCAAATGCTTAAACCACTTGGCGATCTCTTCACAAGAAACTGGGTAAATGAACACACCCAATGTTCTTGAGACCCGACCATAGATCGACTGTAATGTACATACACCAAAGAGGAATGACCCTTCCTGCCCCTCCCAGAGTCGGCGGGTGTACTAGTACCTAATATAAATCAGCCTGACTTGTTTATAGAGAACCAAAATGTCTTGAAGCGAATTATTGAGAAGGGAAATGCTCACGTTGCCAATATAGCTGATCAATCTCAAGCTTCTTTCGTGAGACTACAGGAAGCAAACAACGCCGCTTCGAGAGAAATGAGAAATTGCAGCCAACAATATTATTTGAGACTGTGTGAGCGAATTCAACTCTGCACCGATTGTGGTGAACACTATGGGCAGTGTCAAGGGTAAAGGAAGCTATTGGACCCATCCCACTGAAAACAGGTCCACCACTCATCAGGGATGTAAATCCTACAACAGATCAAGCACAATGGCTGGACCGCTGGGCGGAACATTCTGAGACACTCCATACCCATGAACCGGCTTTTGATGCAACGGCCCTCGATTCTATTCCTGTTCTAGGTCATATAGATAAGGTGCCAACATTTGCTGAGCTGACAGCTGCATTGCAACAACTGGAGTCAGGGAAAGCACTAGGAGCTGTTGGAATTCCTCCTGAAACCAAACCAACCATGAAATCTTCTCAAGACGTTCTCAACTCCCTCCCACCCCAAACCCCAAGTCATAACCCCCCCCCCCCCCCTCACAAACCCCAAGTAATCAGCCTCCACCTCCCAAACCCCAGGATGTGGACATGGAGGTAAACATGGAGGTAAAGATGAAGCGATGTCCTTCATGACTTTTGAACGTAATCCAGGGCTTTCATGACGGGATGCAGGCAGCTGTATGTGACCATTTTTATTATTTTGTATGCAGTATGTGATTGCTGGGCACGCGGCAGTACTGCTGATGCAGTGCCACATCGGTATTGATGACGCCAAGCTCAAAGTAGTGGAATACCTTCTGCTACCTCGGCTCAATAGTATTGACAATGCCCAACTAGATGCGGAAATTGGTCATCACATTGGTAAAGATGCTGCTCCTTCTGGGAGGCTGATAAAACGTGTATGGGACAATTAGAGATGGATGATCGATCCTGACCAAGATGACGGTGTACAAAGCCTGCGTCCTTAGCATGCTATTGTACAGCAGTATCACATTGGGATAAACTCGGACAACTACTCGGAGGCATGAGAAACGTATTAACACTTTCCACCTCTACTGTCTTCACCGCATCCTCGGGGTCAAGTGGTACAACAAAATTCCAAATGCCACTATTCTGGAGAAATGACAAATGTCACCCCAAATCACCATCATGAAGAAACGACGTCTACGATGGGTTGGTCATACTCATTGTATGAACGAGGGATGCATTCCAAAGGACGTCATTATGTTGAGCTCCAAAATTCACCAAGACCGATCGGGTGTCTATTATTCCTCTGCAAGGATGTCCTGAAAAGAGACTTTAATAACTTCAATATCGAGAAAAACAACTGAGAAGACCTTGCAATGAACCACCGTTCCTGGAGACGAGCTCTCTACAACAAGGAGTAAAAAAAATGCAAACATATATACATGATGGATGAAGCATGATGGATGATAGGAAATGGAGAATTACATGATGGAGGAAATGAGAAAGAGGGTCAAAAGGACAAATCTTGGTGGATCAAGGGGACAGGTTAATGTGCAACTGTGAAATCTTCTCAAGGATTGGAAGGACTTCCATGAAATCCGTGAAAATGTGAAAATGAAAACAACAACAAAAATGAAAATTCCGTGACGATGAAACCAACCATGAAATCTTCTCAAGACGTTCTCAACTCCCTCCCACCCCAGAGCCCAAGTCATAACCCCCCTCCCCTCACAAACCCCAAGTAATCAACCTCCGCCTCCCAAACCCCAGGATGTCCTCAACATCTGCCTACCAACACCAAGTCCTCACCCTCCCATTCCTAACCCGAAGGTATCAATCCCCTTTCACCCCAAGCCTTCAAACCCACTCCCAATCCTCCCCACAACCACAACTCCTCAACCCTCCCTTCCCCCTACATAAAATGCGAAAACCTAAGGCGCTGATGACATCATCCAATGCGGTTGGATCCTGCCAACGTTCAGATTACCACAACCGGGCTGTTATTTTTCTATTTTCTTGATTTAACAAATAATTCACCAAGGAACCTTATTCTTTGAATAAATACATTGATAAATGTAAAACACACGACTGGGTGCTGAACCTGTTTTGTTCGTATCGTGTTGTTTATACAATGCACTTTCAATGATACATTCCCAAAATGTCCACAAACTTGTGTTTCATTTATTGCCGAGTCACATTCACAATTTGCACTGAATATCTAGGGGAGTGGGAGGAGCAGTGGAATGAGCGAGAATACTACAGAAGAAAGAAGAAGAACCACCTTTAGAGGCCATTTTTCCCCGCAGAGCAGGGGTTGGCCTTTTTGGGGCACCATGGTCCCCTTTTTTAAGCAATCTTTTATGGCCGGCTGCTCTTCCTGCCGCCAACCCTGTTAGTCTCCTCTTGCAACACACAGGGAATTACCAATGAACTGGTACTCAATTTGTCGACCTCGGATGGATGACAGGCTGGGTCAACCCACCTGGCGTTAAGTCAGCGATCGACCGGGATTCAAACCCAGGATCCTAGGATCCCAAACCTGCACCCTAACCACGAAGCCAACACCAGGCTTGAGCGAACATACTATAGGTTGTGCATAATTTGGCAGAAGCTCAAACTTGGCAAAAAAGATGATTTTTTTTTGCGGAAATATGATACATGGAAGGTCCCTTATAGTATGTGAACATGATAGAGGACAACATGTGTGCACTTACAACTGTAAATGTGTGATACCAATTACATTCCATACCTCGAGAAACTGTGAGTTTTTCGACGACGCTTTTGTGATTTTTATCCAGGTGTCCCAACTCCACATTCACCATGGACAGGTTGCCGCTGATCATCGCCTGCACGGAGCTCAGATCGTCCTGATTTACCTGCAACGCGTCAAATTTATTCTGCAAGTCCTGCAGTGACGCTTGCAAACGGCTCACCTTCTCGTTATCTTCTTGATGCGATTTCAGGTATTTCTTCTGCCGGTCGTTGGCCATACGGACAGCAACGTCGATGTTATTCTGAATAAAATCAAATTTTTTGTCACATTTTATTACAGAAACTTCCTGCATATTAACTCGTTCTTCAAGAATCGCCAGGTTGGTTTCCAGCTTCCTTTGCTCAACTTCCAGGTTGTCTGTGCTGTTATTGATAAAGCCAAGCTCTTCGGAGATGGCTGAAAGTCTTTCAATATCCAAACTGGTATTCTGCAGCATCTTAAAATTCTGTTGGCCCGTGGCAGTATTTTCGATTACCCGATCCTGGAGATAAGACATACGAGATGACCGATCATGCAAGGAGACGCCATATTGTGACTTAAATTTGTGCAGGTCGTCAACTTGGGCTTGAAGATTCGTCAGGTTCACAGGGGCCCTGCCACCTCTGGCTTCTTCCATGGATTTAAAACCAAAAAGATATTCAAGCTGTTTAATCCTGGCTTCCAGACCATCTACCCGCGAGTCCACCGGCCCCTGCCCATCCAACGTGGCCCGTTCACGCAATTCCTGTTGTTTCTTCATCGCCAATTCGAGGGAATCATGACTCTCTTTCAGGATTCGCATTTTATAGGTCAATACTGCCAGTGCTTCCGCCATATTGTGAGACTCAACAATTTCATGAAACACTTGTGAAGTAAGTTGGCTCAAGTTTGTCGTCTTATCTGGACGCACAAATGCAGGAGGGAAAACGAAAAATGACCACAGTGAGCACAGACTCAAACATACAGTATACACCTTGTAATATTTTGTTTCTTCATAAATCAATCTTGTGAATAAAAGTCTTAATTCAATTGCAATTCAATATTTACTTTTTCCATTTAAGGAGGGAAGAGATGTTTGAAAAGTTCCGAACCCAACCGTGCAAGCAGAAATAATTTAGGATTTTTAAAAATGGAAATCGCCCAAACAAGGAATAAAGTCACTCTAGGTAAGGGACTCTGATAAAATTCCTAAATCTACACGAGATTATAGTTGGGCTTTGAATGTTTCAAAATCCCCCCCCCCCCGGGAAAAGCGAAAAATTCAATAAACACCAAGTTTAGCAAACTAGGGCATGCCCGTACTATATATATAGGGCATGCCCGTACTATATATATATCTAAAATTATATCCCCCCCCTCTATTTACATGAAATGGTTTGGTCCAAAGCGAACGGCTTGCGAGTACGGTGACAATCCCCCCCCTCTATTTACATGAAATGGTTTGGTCCAAAGCGAACGGCTTGCGGAGTTTGGTAAAGAAATCGCCATAGCGTGCACAAACTTAGTTTTAAAACATAGTTTAACGCCAACATAGTTTGCCAACGTGAAATAAATGAATACGCTCTCAAATGTGCCGTCCGAGACAGAGTCTGTTCGCCACGTTCGGCACACGTGATAGCTCGCTGCTCTCTGATTGGTTGAATCGTTTTTTGGACATAGCTCGGTAACTACTTGTCCGATTAATTTCAAACCTTGAAAAGGCACATCCTCGGGTCCCCAGCAATATACCTGGCAAGTTTAAAGTATATCGGACCCGTGGTTGTCGAGAAACAGCGGTCACAGACAAACATACAAACATACAAACATACAAACATACAAACATACAAACATACACACAGAGATTACTGGAATTATAGATAGATGTCGGTTTCACATTAGTTTCTCTTTACGTGTCCAATCAATAACATGATCTTCTTTCTTTAATGTCCTTGAATTAATATATTCCAGTCATTGTGTCAACCTCACTGTCCTGTAAACTTTCCCCACTGTTTTTTTAAGCATTGAAGCCACTTCAATATTTGGCCGTGTCCTTCCTTCCATCAGTCCATCTGTAAAAAACTAAAGAAGAAGAACCTACCAACCCAATTTGGCTGAATTATAAAGTGTTCTGAAGGGTAATTCTAGAGGTTTCAAAAGTGTAATTATAGCGGGTTAAAAAGGGGAACTCTAGAGGGTTCTAAAGTGTAATTCTAAAGGTTTCAAAAGTGTAATTCTAGACGGTTCTAAAGGGTAATTCTAGAGGTTTCCAAATGGTAATTCTAGAGGGTTCTAAAGGGTAATTCTTAAGGTGTTCTAAACTGTAATTCTAGAGGGTTCAAAAGTGTAATCCTAGAGGGTTCTAAAATGTAATCCTAGAGGGTTCTAATGTGAAATTCTAGATGGTTCTAAAGTGTAATTCTAGATGGTTCTAAAGTGTAATTCTAGAGGGTTCTAAACTGTAATTCTCTAAACTGTAATTCTGGAAGGTTCTAAACTGTAATTCTAAAGGGTTCTAAAATGTAATTCCAGAAGGTTCTAAAATGCAATTATAGCGGGTTATAAAGGGGAACTCTAGAGGGTTCTAAAGGGTAATTCTAAAGGTTTCTAAAGTGTAATTCAGAGGGTTCTAAAGTGTAATTCTAGAGGTTTCCAAATGGTAATTCCAGAGGGTTCTAAAGGGTAATTATTAAGGGGTTCTAAAGGGTAATTTTAAAGGGTTCTAAAGTGTCATTCCAATGGGTTCTAAAGTAAAATTCTAGAGGGTTCAAAACTAATTCTAGAGGGTTGAAAACTAATTCTAGAGGGTTCAAAACTAATTCTAGAGGGTTCTAAACTGTAATTCTAGAGGGTTCTAAACTGTATTTCTAGAGGATTCTAAACTAATTCTAGAGGGTTCAAAAGTGTAATCCTAGAGGGTTCTAAAGTGTAATCCTACAGGGTTCTAAAGTGTAATTCTAGAGGGTTATAAAGTGTAATTCTAGAGGGTTATTAACTAATTCTAGAGGGTTGTAAACTGTAATTCTGGAAGGTTCTAAACTGTAATTCTAAAGGGTTCTAAAGTGTAATTCTAGAGGATTTCAAACGGTTCTAAAGTGTAATTCTAGAGGGATCCAAACGAATTCTATAGGGTTCAAAACGAATTCTAGAGGGTTCTAAACTGTAATTCTAGAGAGTTCTAAACTGTATTTCTAGAGGGTTCTAAACTAATTCTGGAGGGTTCAAAAGTGTAATCCTAGAGGGTTCTAAACTGTAATTCTAGATGGTTCTAAACTGTATTTCTAGAGAGTTCTAAACTGTAATTCTAGAGGGTTCAAAAGTGTAATCCTTGAGTGTTATAAACTGAAATTCTAGAGGGTTCTAAACTGTAATTCTGAAAGGTTCTAAACTGTAATTCTAAAGGGTTCTAAAGTGTAATTCTAGAGGGTTCCAAACGGTTCTAAAGTGTAATTCGAGAAGGTTCGAAAATGTAATTATATTGGGTTATAAAGGGTAAGTCTAGAGGGTCCTAAAGGATAATTATAAAGGGTAATTCTAAAGGGTGATCCTAAAGGATTCCCTGGGGCGGGGTAAAAAGGTCAAATACCAAAAAATGTAATTACGGGCACATTTAAAACATTTAAAAAAATCAAACTTTGTATATGCAATGAACATTGCGGACGCATGAAATGTAACGAGTTTTTGGATCCGACCCCTGTTTCCTGCCCTAGGGGATGGGAACCTGGGGTTACAGGGATCAAAACATAATATTGTTTTTTAACTCGAAAATTTAAACGAATCGTCTTCGAGGGGAATTATGAAAGCGCAACAGCAAAAGTAAACACTTCGAAGGAAATCACTACCATACTTCAAAATTGTAATAATCTCATTACAAATTACCAATAACTTGATTTTAACAAGTGTATTGCATAAAATGTTTGAATGAACTATGGGAAGTAAAGTAGAGTTTTGTTTATTTGCAATTTCATTTTATGTCAACATGTGTCAACATGAGAAAGCAAAGGAAATGGAGAATGTTTGTGAAAGAATTGTGAGTCAAAAATGATAGACAAGCTAAAAAATGCTTTTCCTCTGAAAGGTTTGGAGGGGAAATTAAGATGAGAATGGATTGAATGAATGTTTATGATTCCTTCTTTAGGGTTACACACACGCACGTGGGAATTGTTCTTGTGAGATGCGTCAAGCGATCAATATCAACATGCTCAGGCAGTGAATGAAGGAACTGCTTTACCAACCAAATTCCTTCGTGCTCCTTTCCATCTTGCCGGTGTTTAGGCCAGAGTGAATGCTTTGTACATCACGTGACACCCCATTTACTTTCTGTAGGACTGAAAAACAAACAAGCAAGAAACAAAGCATTCCATTGTTGTCCACGGGGCAGGGGGTAACGCAAACGAACACGATATTGTGGTTAAACAAGTAAAACGGTGTTATACTGTATGTACCCTAACCACCCTGGGGAAAAAATTCTTGAAATATGTTGAGGTTTGTGGAACAAAGAGCTCAGAAACAAACTGCAACAAAGGATAGAGGTGTTTACATATTAACTATCGGGTGATGGAGAAGGGACAGAAGGGTTTGGTGGGATCATTGGTGGGAGGTGAACACGAGGACGTAGACCAGACGTATTAACAAAATGCAAAAAACAATAGCGTCACGCCATCTTGGAATTTTTTAACAGTCATTTCATCGACTGTTGCATAAAAACCCAATTGAGGATGTTACATATATGACTATTTTCTGTTGGACTCTGGTATAGGATGACACTTTGGAAACCCTGCCAATGTCGAGAGCCAGAAAAGTTGTTTGTTTTCTTAACATCTGACAATTTTAACCTTTGAACTGAACAATCATTGTACCGGTAGTTTGATTTTTTTTTTCTACTTCTAATGAAGGCCATCGATATTTTGAACAAACATCACAAGATACCATTCCCATGAGGAAATGTGCTCAGTTCTTTATTTTGTTTCGTTTTCGCAATGTTCACATGCCGGAAAGCCCCAATTCCTGTTATTTTCACCCGGGTAAACCTCCTATGATATTGCGACTGGCTTGACAAACAAACAAATTCAATTATTTTTCTGTTTTGCAGAAAGTTGAGCAATCTAACTTACTCTCACAGCAACAATATCGTTGAAACTTTACAGACAAGGAAAATATAACGGTGCTTCTAGTACACTTAGCAGAGCGTAAAGTTGCTGCTTTAGGAGTTTCTAGGAAAATGTTTTGCTGAGTATTTTTGTTGTTTTCTTCCCAGCATTCACTCAGTATTTAGCCTGGTGTTGGGCTAGCGGCTAGGGTGCCGGCTTAGGATAACCAAGGATCCTGGCGTTCGAATCCCGGTCGATCGCTGAATTAACGCCAGGGGGGTTGACTCAGCCTGTCATATCCCTCCGAGGTCGGCAAATTGAGTACCAGTTCACTGGTAATTCCCTGCTTGTCGTAAAAGGTGACAAAAAGGGTTGGCGGCAGGAAGGGCATCCGGCCATAAAACATTGCTTCAAAAAGGGGACCAAAAAAACAACAACAACCACGGTCCCCGAAAAAGGCCAACCCCCGCTTTGCGGGGAAAAATGGCCTCTAAAGGTGTTTTATTTATTTATTATTCACTCAGGGTCGAGGTGGGCTTTGTTCATGGTGTCGGCTATAACTCGCATCCGGGTTAACTTCCTTCAGATGGACGACACACACATTGATACGTCGCCCTCCATGTGAGAAACCAGGGTAACGGTTTACAGCTGTGTCGACATTCAAACCCAGGTCAGTGTGCATATCATTAGGCCACCCTGTAGGCCCTCTCTGTCATAGATCACCAGTCAATAGCATAATTCTTCTACAAACTAAATCCAAACTTGTCTATCCAGACTTGAATTGCAGGGTTTTTTTTTTTTTTTTTTTTTGTATACAAGATCGAGGCTCGTGAAAGAGCTAACATTAATCACACAAAAAATCAAACAGACACACAAAGTATATAATAAGGGGAGCGGTAGACAAGATGGGGAGAGAAGGGGAAGCACACAAACACAACATTTGAGAGCAGGGACATCGGGAGATCTGTGGGAGTGAGAGGGCTTTGGGGGGAGGTGGGAGAAGTATAAAACACATGGACACAAACACAAATTTTAACACAAATTGCAGAGTTAAATGAGAAAACATCTCAAAATGCAAAGCACCTCCATGCTTGCTTTGTAATTGAACTAAACTTGATGAAAATAACAGCTAAAAAAATTAACGTTATTTATTACTTTTCAACATATTTTCATAATAAAGGTTTTTTGAAAATTTGATTTGGGGTAGTTGTCATAATAAGGTTGGGTAACACTGAAAACGATGGCCTGGACAGCATTTGCTCGAGTACTATGATAGCACTGTTTAAAGAGGCCGCCATGTTGTTAAGCAGTGCCGAGTACTCATTCCGTTGCAGTGCTACCTTTAGCGCTTTGAATCAAGAGAGTCGCTTGGTGAGTGGTAAGTTACCTTAGATAGGTTACTTACCTTAGTTACTCCTTAGGTAGGTTAGTTACTCCTTAGGTACGTTAGTTACTCCTTAGGTAAGTTACCTTAGTGGTGGGTTACCTGCTAACAGTATACGCCCCTGGACAGACAGACACACTGAAGCTCAAATGGTAAATAAATAAACACGGAAGCGATTAAAAAAAAACCTAACCGTCCCACATTACGCAATGGCGGACAGGTTAATAGGGCCTATTTGTACTTACTGTGCCTTTGCTCTTTGACATTTTGACCCAATTATTAATTAGTCTTCTCCATATTCTCATACCAAGGATTTGGTGAGAATTTGATGGCAAAAACTCTAATGGTTAAAAAAAAGTTATGTCCTAGCCCCCCCCCCCCCCCCCCCACACACACACACACACACGCACAAACACACCCACACACGCACAAACACACCCACACACGCACAAACACACCCACACACGCACAAACACACACAAACACACACACACACACACACAAACACCCACATGCACTACACACAAACACCCACATACACGACACACACACACACACACACACACACACACACACACACACACACACACACACACACACACACACACACACACACACACACACACACACACACACACACACACTATTGCAAATCTCAGAAAGGCTAAGAATTTCCCACCAGGCTGAGTCAATAAGGCTCCTTCCACATTTTCACATGATTGTGCTCTTTTGAGTCATGTCATGAACCCTTTCCCATGATACCAACTCACTGTTCCTCCACTCATATCGATACTCTATAGTAACCCAATGGCAGACCAGCAACTTTGATGATCACCCCTTATGTTTCCTTCTACACTTCTCCTCCCTGTACTAAATATACAATTCCTTCAACATCTTGACATGCATTCCTTTTCTCTCATATCACCCTTAGGCCAACTTTGGCACTGATTCATTGACGTAGGCACACTCTTACAAAATAATGATTCCCACAACAACCACACAAGCAGAAAAGAATCCCTCCTTACTCTGTAAAATTACAGAGTACTCATCAATTACAGAGTACTCCTTACTCATCAATGATCTCTCTGACTCTCTTGAAAATCCTCTCTATCTCTTTGCTGATGACTCCACTCTCTGCCGCTCCATTCCTCTTCCCTCAGATCGGCAGTCTGCAGCCTCGTCACTCTCTCCAGACCTGGACAAAATCACAGACTGGGCAAACAAGTGGAACATGTCTTTCAATCCTGACAAATCTCACACTCTTACTATGTCTCTCCGAAAAGATCGACTGGACAACCCTCCCATCTACTTTCTCAACAATCCTCTCCAAGAAGTTCTGTCGCTCAAGCTTTTGGGTCTCACTATCTGCCATGATCTTTCTTGGGAAAACCACATTTCCAAGCTGGCCTCCAAAGCCAGTCGCCGACTGGGCATCCTCCGTCGTGCGAAGTCCTTCCTCGGCACACCTGAGCTCCTCACCACATACAAGGCTTTCATCCACAGCTCAATGGAATACTGTTCTCCCCTATGGGCCGGTGCTCCTGCCTCACACCTAGCTCGGCTTCACGCTGTTGAAACCAAAGCTTTCAGAATTATTGGAATCTCCCGCGATGAAGCTATCTCTGAGGGCCTTTCACTCACTCACCGCAGGCAGGTAGGTGGTCTTTCTGTCTTCTACCGACTCCTCTCCGGCCTTGCACCCCCAGCTCTCTCTGTGCTCTGTCCCCCAAATATTCCTACAGGTCGCACAAGATCTGCCAGCAACCCTCTGATGGTTAAACTGCCGAAATCTCAGCTCTCTGCTCACCTTCACTCTTTCATTTCTCTTTTCTCCCGCCTCTGGAACAAACTCCCTCACTCCCTTCAATCCCACTCCTCCCTCCAGGTCTTTAAAACAGCTGTTCACCACCATCTCTTATCTTCCCCCATCCAAAACCTTCATCTTTTCTACCCCCGCTAATTCACCCCAGATCCACCTTGTTTGAAATTCCAACTTCTTTCCTGGAAGTCCTGGCAGTGTCCATATGTTTTATACCTCTCCCACCGCCCCCTTCCCATGCCCCCCCCCCCCAAAGCCCTCGCCCTCTCTCAGATCTCTCGATGTCTCCATGTCTCTCGGTCCCTGCTCTCAAATGTTGCGTTTGTGTCCTTCCCCCTCTCTCCCCATCTTGTCTACCGCTCCCGATGTTATATGTTTTATGTGTCGGTTGGTCTTTCTGTGTGATTAATGTTCGCTCTTTCACGAGCCTCGATCTTATATACAAACAAACAAAAAAAAAAAAAAAAAAAAAAAGGGATATTTAAAAAATCTTGAAAATACATTTTAAAAAATTAATTGGTTCTTATTATTTTATTAATCATTATTATTATTATTATTTATTAAAATAAACTTTAAAAAAAATTAAATTTAATCTGTAAATTAAAATTTTGTAAAAGGGATCCCTTATTCCCCCTCTCCCCACACTCGTCATTTTGCTTTGTTGAATGTAAAATGTGTATGTGGTCATTGTCAATGAAAATGGCTTTAAAATTAAAGAGGTCTATACTGTAATGCCATTGCTCGGTGTTTAATAAGAGCCACAACATAAACTATTTGAAGAATTTTATCTTCTGAACTTTTACTCTGGGATCTGATAAATTCTCAAATCTCAGGACTGCATTAAACTTTTATCTGAATGTGAGTAACATGCTCAGTGTAAAGCATCCCAAGTACAATTTTCGTGCGTTGTGACAATGGCTTCTTCTTCCTCTTCTTCTTCTTCTTCTTTAAATGAACGGAAATATTCCCACGTTGTCGTGGGGTTGGTGCCAGGCCAGGGGGGAAGCTCAGCCCGTGTCTTTCACGAACCGGCTGGCCAGGCCTGACGTTTGACAAAGGTTTACAGCAAAAATGTGTTCAGTGTGCCGGCTACATGGAACGTATTGGATCTGCACCTGGGTTCCCTTTACCATGAGCCATGAATTCGGATGGGAACATGAAGACAAATTCCTTTCCTCGCTAGGTATTTATTTGATCGACAGCCTGACAAATGTTCCCCGATATTGTACGACTGTCCGAAGCATTTTCTAACTTCTGTGACATGAGCCTTCGCAGATGTTTGAATTTTTTTTTTTCTGGCTCAACTCCACAAGCATCCAATCAAAAACGAATCTCTTCTGCCCACATGAAGACTTTAGTGAAGTTTGATCTCGTCGGAAGACAGCTTGACGACAGCATGCGACCAAATGTCTTCCCTCCCTGCTTCACAATTTGTGTAACCTCATTTTTGGAAACTTGTACAAAAACTTCAAGATATGTATTTGGATAATTTCAGCAATGCAATGCTAAATGAGTCCAGATCTAAATCCCATTGAACACCTGTGGGGAGATCTGAAAACAGCAGTTGGGAGAAGGCACCCTTCAAATCTGGGAGAACTGGAGCAGTTTGCACATGAAGAGTGGGCCAACCTGCCAGGAGAGAGGTGAAGGAAACTCATTCATGGCTATAGGAAGCGCTTGTCTGCAGTTATTTTCTCCAAAGGCCGTGCGACCAAATATTAAGTCAAGGGTTGTAAAGTATCTCGACAAACTGCGATCAATTGTCGTACGCGTTTATTCACTCTGCCGATCAAGGCCCGATTCACAGCAGCGCCATCCGAGCTCTGGCGTAGGGATACAACCCGGTCCCGGTGTAGGGATACAATGGTGAACATTTGCACTGCATACATGACATCCTCCCCTTTAAGTCCAAAATTACCAAGAGCAATACGTGCTAGATTTCCAGAATTGACATTTCAAAAGCAACATTTCCAAACCATGTGAAAATATGTGTGCAAACGGTTATGAGAATAATGAAAATACGTGAAAATAGAACATGTGTCAACGTGAAAAAAAAACATCTTCAAAGATTCAACCGGTCGGGTGCTTTTCTCTCACGCATTGAGCGTCGCGGTGTACCAGTGGATACAGAGTCCGAGGTGATTCCTTTGGGTCGCGGTGTACCAGTGGATACAGAGTCCGAGGTGATTCCTTTGGTCTCCACGAAGGGTGTAGCGTTTGCAGAGGTTTTCGGGGCATCCAAGCCGGCTGGAGCGGCCATGACGATCTCCGGCAGTGGCGGGTCGAACTGTTGTCCTGACTGTGACGATGCTACAGGCTCCATCGACTCACAGTGATGGTAGGTTATGTGGTCCTGATGTCGACGAATTTCGCGGCCGTCCTGCAGGCGAATCACACTGGACAGTGGACCTGGCTTCTCGATGATGTCTCCCGGTAGCCACGTCGCACCTGCACCAAAATTTCGGGCAAACACTGGATCTCCAATGTTGATACATCAACTGTTGGACGTCTTATCGTGCACCAACTTTTGATTAAGCTGGCTCTGATAAACATTTGATGACATGTCTGGTTTGAGATTGTCAAGTGTCGATCTCAAGTGTCGTTTCATCAATAACTCAGACGGAGCTGCACCGGTTGTTGATTGTGGCGTGATGCGGTATTTGAACAGGAGACGAGACAGCTTTGTTTCCAGGGTTCCCTCCTGAAGTTTCTGCAATCCGGATTTGATGATTCCCACGGATCGTTCGGCCAAGCCATTTGAAGCCTGGTGATGTGGGCTGACAAACTTATGTTTGATGCCGTTCCGACGTGTGAACTTGGCAAACTCGGTACTGGAAAAACACGAACCGTTATCACTCACGATCATCCTGGGCAGACCATGAGTGGCGAAACAGCGTCTGAGTCTTTCGATGACAATGGCTGACGTAGTACCACGCGTCACATAGGCATCAATCCATTTTGTGTGCGCGTCCGTAATTATTAGAATCATGCTGCCGTTAATAGGCCCGGCATAATCGAGATGTAGGCGATGCCACGGTTCGCTGGGCCATTCCCAGGGATGCAGTGGCGCTTTCGCAGGTGTATTCCGGGTGCTCTGGCAGGGGTAACAATGTCGAACATGATGTTCGATATCAGCATCAAGATTCGGCCACCACACATAGTTTCTGGCGAGTGACTTCATCTTCACAATCCCGGGGTGACAGTCATGGATTTCATCCATGACCCTGGAACGCAGATTTTTCGGGATCACGACACGACATCCCCAGAGTAGGCAACCATTTTCCACGCTGAGTTCGTTTTTACGTGCTTTAAAAGCCGCAAAATCTGGGTCACCCTCAGGTAGCAAATGCCATCCAAGCTGTACAGCCTGGACAGTTCTGGACAGAACGGGGTCTCGTCGAGTATGAGTGCGGATCTGGCCGGAATCGACAGCACAATCTTCCAGATGATCCATCAGTGCGATAATGGATCCTGGTGTAGGCGAATCATCAACGGATTCTGGAAGGGGTAACCGACTCATGGCATCTGCATTTGTGATAGACGAACCGGGCTTATAACATATGGTGTAGTCATAAGCAGCGAGAAACAGGGACCAGCGGATGATCCTGGGCGGTAGTGCGTCAGATGTCGCCTTAGTTGGACCAAACAGACTGATCAGCGGCTTGTGATCAGTGCGAATCGTGAAATGATGTCCAAGAAGGTACTGGCGAAATTTGCCGACGCCGAAAACGATTCCCAATCCTTCCTTGTCAAGTTGGGAATAGTTTTTCTCTGCCGGGGACAACGTTCTGGATGCAAATGCAACCGGTCTTTCCGTACCATCAGGCATCACGTGCGATAATACACTCCCCACTCCATACCGACAGGCATCGCATGTCAGCACAAGATCCTTCTCTGGATCAAAATGAACGAGAACATTGGACGATTTGAGCAGATCCTTAGAGGTCTGGAATGCTGATTGTTCAGTAGACCCCCAGCTCCAGGAGACTCCTTTCCTCAAAAGCCGATAAAGGGGGCCCAAAACGTCGGTCACATTCGGGATGTAACGACCATAGAACTGAAGCAAACCGAGGTATGACTTCAATTCGGTCACATCTCGTGGAGAAGGAGCATCCTTGATAGCTCGGACTTTCTCATCTGTCGGGTGTAGACCCTCGGCATCAATCGTATGACCCAGGTACGTGACTGATGGCACCATAAACTTGCACTTGTCTCGACGCAAACGTAGGCCGGAGTCCGAAATCTTCTTCAGAACTCTCTCCAGGTTCTGTAGATGTTCCGCGTCCGTACGACCAGTAACCAGAATATCATCCTGGTAACAAACGACGTTGCGTTCGGCGGCAAACAAACTGTCCATGACACGCTGATAAATTCCAGGTGCAGATTTCACTCCAAAACTAAGTCGGTGGTACCTATACAACCCACGATGCGTGTTGATGGTAAGATACTGTTTCGAATTCTCGTCCAAGCAGAGCTGTAGATAGGCGGATTTGAGATCGAGTTTCGTAAAAGTCTTGCCTCCCGTGAGACGAGCATAGAGGTCTTCGATCCTCGGGATTGGATATTTATCCAATGAAGAACACCTGTTCACGGTCATTTTATAATCTCCACATATGCGGATGGACTGGTCCGATTTTATGACCGGAACGATGGGCGCCGCCCATTCGGCATACTGGATTTGCTCGATGATCCCCAGATTTTCAAGATGATCCAGTTCCTTGTCAATCCGCTCACGCAGGGTGAAAGGGACTGGGCGAGCCCTGCAAAATATAGGATTGGCATCCCGGTCAACCCTGAGTTTAGCCGTATGTCCTTTCAAGGTTCCAAGCTCATCCTTGAAGACATCCGGGTACGTATCCAGCACATTTTTGAGTGTGTATGCTGCGGTAGGAGAAACGTTGGCTGCCCGGAGTTGATGAATGCTTTCCCACTTCAGTCGAATTATGCTCAACCAGCTCCTGCCGAGTAAGGAAGGGCCCTTTCCAGGAATGACGATCAGGGGTAGGTGAAACTCACGGTTATCGTAGCCCACCGTGACATCACATGTACCGCAGGGAACAATCTTCTCACCTGTATAGGTGGAGAGTCCATAGGTAGTAGGTTTCAGATGGGGTCGGTCAGCATCACTCCACAGGTTTGTGAAAACAGCATGGCTGATGAGCGAGACGGCCGCACCAGTGTCGACCTCCATTTGCAATGGTCGATTGTTGACGACAACATTGGCAAGAAGAGGGTCCCGCCTATGGTGAGAATCAATATGAAGCAGGTCATACGATTCTGAGTTGTCGGAAACAGAGCTCACCTGGTCAAGCTCGGGTTCCTCCGAACCGATAAACTGATGAATCTTGTCAGCAGCTTTTCCTTTTCCCGATTTGCGAGTGATGCAAGCTGGAGCAATATGGCCAGTTTTCGAACAGAAATGGCAGGTGGCATCTTTGAACCGACACGTCTCCGGAGGGTGCTTTCCGTTGCACCGAAAACAGTTGTTGTGGGTTTGAGACTGCACTGGCTTCTGACGAGGAGCCTTGTTCCAACGTTGTGGCTGAACATGATCCAACCGATTCACAGCAGGGCTGGTACCAGATGAGCGAGTGGCACCGATGCTTGTAGCGTTGCGTTCAGCACTTTCCATGGAAATGGCGGTGTCTCTGGCATTTTGGACCGTCAGTCTTCTCTCAGCAAGCAGGCGTCTACGAGTGCGGTCATCGGACATGCCAACCACCAGCAAATCACGAAGCATGTCATCGATCGTGTCCCCAAACTCACACAGATGTGACAGTTTTTTGAGGTGTGCAATGAAGTCTGCGATCGACTGACCTTGCTGCTGTCTGCACATGTAAAAATTAAACCGACACAGGATGACTGAAGGAGATGGGTTGCAATGTTCCTTCAAAGCGGCCTTGAGCTCTGCATACGTGAGCTCCTGGATTGTCCGAGGCCGAATCAGGTTTTTAACGAGTGTGAACGTCTCACCTCCGCAAACGGACAGGAAGACGGCCTTCATCCGGCCTTCGGTCGCAATGCCGTTCGCCTCGAAATAGAAAGACAACCGCTCAGAATACGTGTCAAAATCCCCCTCATGAGGGTCGAATTCATCGATATGGCCGAAAGATGTCATGGTCTAGATGTTTACCTTCGTTGCCATGTAAAGTATCTCGACAAACTGCGATCAATTGTCGTACGCGTTTATTCACTCTGCCGATCAAGGCCCGATTCACAGCAGCGCCATCCGAGCTCTGGCGTAGGGATACAACCCGGTCCCGGTGTAGGGATACAATGGTGAACATTTGCACTGCATACATGACAAGGGTGTCAATAATTTGTCAATGCCATTTTTAGCCGCGTCGCAGACGCTGCTCATAGAGTGCCCTCTGCTGTTGTTGTTGTTGTTCTTCTTCTTGTTCTTCTTCTTGTTCTTGCAGAGAAGACAAAACCTCAAAGCTCCACCCATTCTGGGAACCATAGCTCCACCCATTCTGGGAGAGCCTTCATATAAACAAATATCCACCATTTTATTAACTCGCATAGCTTTGAGGCCTGTTTTGTAGGCCCGTGGTGTCTTCCTCTCTCACACAGTTTTATTTCAAATCAAATTCGATATATCATTTCATTTTTCACAGTCGCTAACATAGTTTTAGACTCGGTTGAAAAAAAACGGGAAGAAAATCCGATGAAAGTTGCCCTTTATAGAACGAAATGAATTCTCAAAGGCCTGTAACTTCAAGTCCATTGAGATTTTTTTTTTTAAATCGCGGCATGGTCAGTCATACACCGCCCGAAATAAGAGACGGGAAAATGCCGAGATATATTAAAAATTCGTCCATTTGATGACAATCGTCACGATGAAATATTTAATTTATACGTCGTCACAATAATGTGGAGAGAGGAGCATAGCTTCGTTCACGTGTCGCCACACACGGGGAATTGCCGAGATATATATTTTTTTCAATCGCGGCATGGTCAGTCATACACCGCCTGAAATAACAGATGGGAAAATGCCGAGATATATTAAAAATTCGTCGCCACACACGGGAAATTGCCGAGATATATTTTCACTTTGCACAAAAACAACATCAAGTAATCGAATCAATAGGAATGTCCTGTGCTTATAACATCGACGTTATAGGCACAGCTGCATCTAGGCATTGTGTAACATCGACGCGGCTTTTGTTTTAATTAAAACTTTTTGTACTTGTTTCTGATTTAAAAGGATATATTAAGTTCTGAATCAAAAACAAAGGTTCTGTAATATTAATAATGAAATAAATAATTGTGGGGACCAAATACTTTTGTCAATTTCAACTTGTTTTTCGAGAAAATTGTGAGTTATTTGAAAAAGGTGCAGGGTGCCAATATTTTTGGCCATGACTATCTTATTATAATAGAGCAAACGTATATGGTTAGTATGCATGTTTATATGTGACGAAACGTCTTCTTCTTCTTCAAATAAAATTACCACCCTCTTATTTAACCCTCTTAATTGCGTTAAGACTGCTGAGACCCCTCAGACCTTTCACGACCCTTTAATTCCCCGAAGACCGTTCAGACCACCAAGACCCCTGAAGACCCCAAAGATCCAAAACACCCCAAAGACCCAAAATAACCATCAAGGGCCCTGAGGCTCAAAAAGACCCCAAATACCCAAAAACCCAAAAGACCCCGAATACCCAAAAACCCAAAAGACCCCGAAGACCCAAAACCCCCCGAAGACCCCAAAGACCCAAAACACCCCGAAGACCCCGAAGACCCAAAACACCCCGAAGACCCAAAACACCCCGAAGACCCAAAACACCCAGAAGATCCAAGACACCCAGAAGATCCAAGACACCCAGAAAACCCCAAAGACCCAAAACACCCCGAAGACCCAAAACACCCAGAAGACCCAAAACACCCCGAAGACTCCAAAGTCCCCAAAACACCCCGAAGACCCAAAACACCCTTAAGACCCAAAACACCCTTAAAGGCCCAGAGGATCCAAAAGACCCCAAAGACCCAAAACACCCCGAAGACCCAAAACACCCCAAAGACCCAAAACACCCCGAAGACCCAAAACACCCCGAAGACCCAAAACACCCCGAAGACCCAAAACACCCCGAAGACCCAAAACACCCCAAAGACCCTGAAGACCAAAAATACCCCGAAGACCCAAAAGACACCGAAGAAACTTAAGACCCAAAAGCCTCTGAAGACACCAAAGACCCAAAAGACACTGAAGACCCAAAACACCCCAAAGACCCAAAATACCCTTAAAGGCCCAGAGGATCCAAATGGCCCTGAAGACCCAAAAGACACCGAAATGGTCAAAGATGCCTACCCCTCTGAAACGACGTGTGGTGAGGTGCACGGAGCGCGCCGAGTCACGCTGGTATATACAATGAAACCATTGGAACTAAGTGTATATATTAATTTATTTAAGCGAGGCTGTCATTCTCCTTCCGGGGTTAGTTTTTTTAAATTAACTTAATAATAATTTTTAACTTAATTCATACTTCGATGGCATAGGGTGTCAATCCACTGTACCTGCGATCTGGTTTTTAAATTTGAAATTCCTTGGCCATTTCAACCAGAAGCAATCAGCTTGCTATCACTTACCAAGCCAGCCGTTCCTTATCACCCATTGCGTTGGAGCGAGGGCTCTACAAAAGAAGTCAGAAATACCTGTGTACTTAATTAATTAGGCACAAGGCCGTTGGAAGTTTGGGTGTCATAACACCATTTTTGAAAATGATTAATCACCACTTGGTGAGCGCTATTCAGGCTGCTTTTGCAAGCCAAGGCGTTACAGTAGATAGAGCTCCCTTTTTGTTTTTACCTACCGGTACCCATTTTTTTTTTATTGAATAACATTTTTGTGAGATATACTTCCATACATATACATACAGTGGCATGATTGGGGGGGGGGGGTGCCAAATGACACTCAAAAAAAACGTTTTCATGCTCCATTTGGTTGTATTGTATATATAAATAAATTATAATACAACGAACTCGTGAGATCGCGAGAAGCAACTTTCAGAACCACGTTTTACAGTTTAAACTCCGTGCTATGTGTCAATGTGTCAGGTCGATGTTTACAAACTCCTTTCTCCATCCGATTAACTTTTTTCCTAATTTCTATCACCTCGCACAGTAAATAAATCCGTGTTCTGGTGTTAGTAATTATCGGGCTGCCTGCTGTGTACATCTCTTATCTTGTATAATGAGGTTTAATATGCACTTGTGGCGGACACGATGGCTCGCTGGCGCGGTGACATCATTCCGCGCACCAAGAGGGTGTCGGTCCACGCCGAGGGATAGGCGTGGCCTCGGGATATACACGGGGCGCGCAGCCCCGAGCACCTCAGTGCTATACTTGAGCTTTGCAATAAAGACTCTTTTTTGGTTACCTGCGTTGTTGCTTCTCTTCTTGGCAAACAAGTCGTGCGCATAGCACCGCACTTCACTGGTGACCTCGACGCTGGTTCAGCCGCCGCTGACCAACAGAACGCGCCATGGCCAACAACGCGGTAGCGGTGAAGCTCCCTGAGTTTTGGGAAGCTCAGGCCAAAGTATGGTTCGTGCAGGCCGAGGTACAGTTCCGACTTCGAGGCGTAACGGCGGATGAGACGCGGTATTACCACGTCATCGCCGCCCTCGGGCCCGGCACAGCCGCCCGAGTCGTGTCCGTCCTGCGGAACCCACCGGCCGACCACAGGTACGAGGCGCTCAAGCGTCTCCTCATCGCCACGTTCGGCCTCACGGAGTGCGAGCGGGCCGACCGCCTCCTGGACCTTCCCGAACTCGGCGACACACGACCATCGGTGCGGATGGATCGCATGCTTTTGCTACTGGGTGACAAAGCCCCGGATTTTTTATTCCGGGCGCTCTTTCTACGCCAGCTGCCGGCACAGGTATGCCTCACGTTGGCCGGTTCCAAAATAAAGGAACCCCGTGCGCTGGCCGTCGAGGCCGACAAGTTTTTCGCGGCTTGTGACACGCGGGCGAGCTTCGGTGTGGCCGTCGCGGATCTCGAGGCTGATGCACATGCACACCTCGTGGTTCCCGAGGCTGATGCCGATGCACACCGCCTGGCCGCCGCCACGCCCCGCCCACCACCACCGCGAAAACCGCGGCCTCCGCCTCCGCCGCAAACCTGGTGCCGTTTCCACGCCAGGTTTGGCCACAAGGCTAGGAATTGTTGCCCGCCGTGTTCGTTTGGCAAGTCGGGAAACTACCAAGCCGGCGCTCGGTAGCGGCCCTGAGCGTCGGCCATTCCGGCAGCCTCCTTTTTGTCACGGACACCTTGTCCGGGCGTCGCTTCCTCTGCGACACAGGCGCACAGGTGAGCGTTATCCCCGCCTCCACGTCCGACAAGCGAACCGTGGGCCGGGGCCCCGTGTTGCTTGCAGCCAACGTTACACCCATACGCACATTCGGGAAGCGCTGACTCTCCCTGCGGTTCGGAGGGCAACACTTTCAATGGACGTTCGTAACCGCCAACGTGCCCATGGCATTGCTCGGTGCGGATTTCCTATGTGCAAATGGGCTGTTGGTGGACGTGAAGAACAGACGCCTCGTCCAGGCCGAAACGTTCAGCTCGCTTGCTTGCACGCTGAGCAGTTCGTTGGGCAGCTCCCTGAGCGGCTCACCGAGCGGCTCGCCAAGCGGCTTGCTGAGCGGTTCAATCCTGGCGAGGTTGGTCTGTACGCTTCCGGCAGCGGACTTGTTCACCCGCCTCCTCGCCAGCTTCCCGGCCCTCACGCAGCCCACCTTCTCGGCGGTGGCCGTCAAGCATGGGGTGGAACATCACATCCCCACCATCGGGCCACCGGTCTACGCCCGGGCACGCCGCCTCGAGCCGACGAAGCTCGCGGTGGCAAAGGCGGAGTTCGCTACGCTGGAGCGACTGGACATCGTACGGCGCTCCAAGAGCGCTTGGGCGTCGCCACTGCACATCGTGCCGAAGCCCGGCGGGGGATGGCGGCCGTGCGGGGACTACCGCCGCCTCAACGATGCCACCACCCCCGACCGCTACCCGGTCCCTCACATTCAGGACTTTTCCGCCCGGTTGGTGAAAATGTCCTTCTTTTCTATGGTGGACCTCATCCGCGGGTACCACCAGGTCCCCGTCAGGCCGGAGGACATACCGAAGACGGCCGTCATTACACCATTCGGCCTCTTCGAGTTTCTTCGGATGCCTTTCGGTTTGAAGAATGCGGCTCAGGCGTTCCAACGGTTGATGGACAGCGTCTTGCGCGACTTGGATTGCGTTTACGTCTACCTGGACGACATCCTCGTCGCAAGCACGTCCCGCGAAGAGCACCTCCGCCACCTCCGCACGCTCTTCGGACGCCTGGGCCAGCATGGCCTGATCGTAAACCCCGCCAAGTGCCTGTTCGGCGTCGCCAAAATCGACTTTTTGGGGCATCGCGTCACCAGGCACGGGGCCACCCCCTTGCCGGCAAAGGTGGAGGCGGTCAAGGCGTTTCCGTGCCCCCGCACGATCAGGGGGCTCCAGGAGTTCCTGGGCATGGTAAACTTTTACCACCGTTTCCTGCTCCGCATCGCCCAGCTCCTGCTCCCCCTGCACGAGGCCCTCTGGGGGAAGCCGGGCAAAGGTGACGTTGTTTGGACTGAGCAGATGGACGCGGCGTTTGCGGGCACGAAGCTCGCCTTGGCTAACGCCACCATGCTCGCGCACCCGGCGCTCGATGCACCGATCGCCCTCACCACCGACGCGTCGGACTACGCGGTGGGCGTGGTGCACGAGCAATGGGTGCGTGGTGCTTGGCAACCGCTGGCGTTTTTCAGCCGGCAGCTACGCCCGCACGAACGCCGGTACAGCACCTTTGACCGCGAGTTGCTCGGGCTCCACCTGGCGGTCCGGCACTTCCTCCATCTGCTCGAGGGCCATTCGTTCACGGCCTTCGTCGACCACAAGCCCCTGGTCTTCGCGATGGCCAAAGTCGCCGAGCCATGGTCGGCCCGGCAGCAGCGTCACCTCTCGGCCGTGTCCGAGTACACGACGGACATCCGGCACGTAGCGGGAAAGGACAACCCGGTGGCGGATTGCCTTTCCCGGTCCGTCGCCCACGCGGTCCACCTCGGGATCGACTATGCCCGGATGGCGGCGGACCAGACCGCTGACCCCGACGTCCAGGCCTTGCGGACCGCCGTCACTGGCCTCCGCGTCACCGAGGTGCCGTTCGACGGTGCGGGCACGGCCCTCTTGTGCGACGTCTCACTCGGGCGGCCTCGCCCAATCGTGCCCGCGGGCTGGCAGCGCCGGGTTTTTGACGCCATCCAAGGCCTGTCCCACCCGGGCACGAAGGCCTCCCAGAGGTTGGTCGCCGACAATTCGTCTGGAATGGCCTCCGGAAGGCCGTCCATGATTGGACCAGGACGTGCCTTGCGTGCCAGCGCGCGAAGGTGCACCGCCACACCCAGGCCCCGTTGGCCCCGTTCACGGTGCCTGAACGTCGGTTCGACCACGTTCACGTGGACTTGGTGGGACCTCTGCCCCCCTCGCAGGGTTTCACCCACGTCCTCACCATGGTGGACCGCACCACCCGGTGGCCGGAGGTCGTGCCTTTGGTGGCGACGACGGCGGCGGACGTCGCGCAGGCGTTCATCGCCACCTGGGTTGCCCGGTTCGGCGCCCCTTCGGACATCTCGTCCGACCGCGGCCCCCAGTTCACCTCGGAGCTCTGGGGGGCGGTCGCGCAGGGGCTCGGCATCCAGCTGCACCGCACCACGGCCTACCACCCCCAGGCCAACGGCCTGTGCAAGCGCTTCCACCGCTCCTTGAAGGCCGCGCTCCGGGCCACCCTCCGCGACGGCGGCTGGGTCGACAGGCTCCCCTGTGTCCTGCTCGGCCTCCGGACGGCGCCCAAGGACGACCTGCGCACATCCGCGGCGGAGTTGGTCTTCGGACAACCGCTGCGGGTGCCGGGCGAGTTCCTCCCCGACTCCACGGCACCATGGTCCGCGGCGCAGCAGCGCTCCGCACTGCAGGAGACGGCCCGGAGGTTCGCCCCGGTGCCGACGGCGCACCACGGGTGCCCGCCAACGCACGTCGCCCCGGAGCTTCGCACGGCGGAGTACGTGTTCGTCCGCCACGACGCCCACCGGACACCGCTGCGGCCCCCGTACGACGGGCCCTTCCGCGTGCTGTAGACCGGGGCGAAACACTTCACCCTCGACATCGGCGGTACTCCTGACCGCGTTTCCGTGGACCGCCTCAAGCCGGCCCACCTCGACGTGGACCACCCCCCGCCAGTGGCTCGGCCCCCGCGGCGGGGCCGCCCCCCGGCGGGCGGACCTCCGGCTCCGCCGGCACGCCCCCCCCCCCCTGGTCCTGCACCCATCCCAGGTGCCACCGGCGGCATCCCAGATGACATCCCGGCCACCCAGACGCTGCCAGCCGCCAGAGGGCGCTTCGGCCGGGTCATCCATTTGCCCCGCAAACTGACCCTTCAGGTGCGCGGAAATTCTGGGGGGGGGGGCGCGTGTGGCGGTCACGATGGCTCGCTGGCGCGGTGACATCATTCCGCGCACCAAGAGGGTGTCGGCCATGCCCGAGGGGTAGGCGTGGCCTCAGGATATACACGGGGCGCGCAGCCCCGAGCACCTCAGTGCTATAGTTGAGCTTTGTAATAAAGACTCTTTTTTGGTTACCTGCGTTGTTGCTTCTCTTCTTGGCAAACAAGTCGTGCGCATAGCACCGCACTTCACACTCGGTAACATGGAGATCGCCCAATGGCCCAAGGGATGGAGGGGTGTAACTGTTGGGTGTTTATTTCGCACGCGTTGATCAGATCCAGATGTCTCGCGGTGCCATACGAATCCAATTAGCGACGCCCAGGATGACGTGTGACGTAGCCATGACGTATGACGTGTGACGTATGATGACATGCATTTGAGGGGAACAAGCGAATGTGCTGGTGCTCCAAGGGACAGGACACAAAGGTAAACGTGGGGAGAGTGAGCAAAGGTAAACGTGGTGAGAGTGAGCAAAGGTAAACGTGGTGAGAGTGAGCAAAGGTAAACGTGGTGAGAGTGAGCAAAGGTAAACGTGGTGAGAGTGAGCAAAGGTAAACGTGGTGAGAGTGAGCAAAGGTAAACGTAGTGAGTGAGCAAAGGTAAACGTGGTGAGAGTGAGACGCCTCAGTGAGTGTGATGGATTGGAAGGATACCTTAGCGGTAGCACAATCACTTTCAAGCTGTCCAGCCTGGGTTTGAATCCCGACGCAGCTATAAACTGTTATCCTGGTGTGTAACTGGAGGGGTGATTCATCAGTGTGTGCACCATCCCTCGAATGGACGTTAAGCTGGCCGTCCCTTCTGTCGGCATTAGTTGATGGATGTTAAAGATCCACGGTGTTCTTCGGAAAGAGTATGGGAGCTATCCCCAGCCTATGGCCTAATTACAGACACTACTGTTTGCTTGCCTACTCAGGCCTACAACTTACTGATCACTCCTCGAATACTAACTTCCATCAGAAGTATTTTGCTATACGTTGGAAAGTGATTTGATGATCTGTCCAATCACCGACATTTTTATGACGTAGCCCGTAGGGCAATGCCGTCTACAGCGTTTATATGTCCGTCTGTATGTCCCTCACAAACGTCCACCAATCAGAGCTGAGGATCTGGTCACATGACAGCGTGACACGTTAAGAAACAATTACAGTTGCATATTTTACTAAAAGGAAACATAATAACCTTCTGTGGAATGTTTTGGGGTCATGGTGGGTGCCGTAAGGGAGGTAGGAGGTTTCAGAAATTCCTAAATACAATTGTGATTTTGAAATGCGATCGGCACGGATCTTTCTCCAGAATCCGGAAGTGAACAGATGATGATGGATCGCTGGTTTGATAATATCTCGATACAATTGTGATTTAACATTACTAGCAACGGTACCAGCCCTACGGGCGGGGCTTCAATTCGGAGGCCCAAATGAAAAGGCTAAATATCAGAAATGGAAGGCTTTTTTTTCTTTTAAACGATTTATATAAACATCCGTTAAATTTCGATCGGTGCAGCCGTTTGTGCGGCACCCGGGGAAATGACGTCATGAGGGAGCAAGTATCAGCAGGATGTGGCAGTGTGGGAGTCCACGTTTCCGATCCTCCTTCATGCCGAAGTAGCCCACCACTTCTCCAAGCATTCCGTTCTTCAGATCCGCCATGAGAGATTTAAACTTGATACTGAAAACTTGCGTGCAGTTCGTACTCCCGATACGTTTTTCCTTCATTGTAAAAACTACCAAATCAACAGTTAAAAGGATTTTGAGCCGATAGGTGTTACGGCCTTGGCAAGATCGAATGCTATGTGGAATTCCAAATATGCCCAAATGCTATGCCCAAATAGCTATGTGGAATTCTCTCATATAGAGATTAAACGTCGTTTGAACTTTGGCCGAGGTAATTATTTATTTTTAATGATGTTTATATACGAATGATGTTTAATGATGTTTATATTGCTTTTGGGTCGTCCTTTCCGCATATCTCGTGGGATTGTGAGTTGGAGAGACGGCCGTGATGGCGGGGAGGGGGTTGGAATTCTCTCAAGCAGGGATTCAACCCGTGTCCTTATAAAAGGTCTTTGTCCGAGGTCACCGAGTCCGATCGGTGCAGCCGTGCAGCGATCAGTGCAGCTGTGCAGCGATCGGTGCAGCCGTTTGTGGGGCACCCGGGAAAACAACATCGTCACAATGAAAACATCGTCACAATGAACGTTATGCGAAAGCGAATGTTATGCGGGAGTCCAAACCTGAGAATGCTGGAGACCAAAGCTGAAATTGGAAAACTAAATAGCCTATTTTACTCCTGGAGATCCCAGGAGTACCCATCCAAAATATCGTTGCGATCGGTTAGGCAGTTTTTACGGTACCTTCGAATGGACAGACAAACAGACAGACAGACAGACGGACGGACATTTGGTGAATTATAGTCATGTATTTTGATATACTAATACTATATTGTTAATTTGTGATTGGATTGATGAATGATGCACAATGTGGAATGAAAATGTAGAGATATTGAGTTTAAAGCACAATGAGGAAATGACATAAGGGTTTCCATCCATGACATTCGCGGATTCCCCATTTGCAGTTTCGCCATTGACGGGATACAGCAATATTCACACTGGGTACGTTTTTTGTGCAAGTCTTTCACTAACCTGCTGCCAATGACTGACGTTCGACTGAAGGTGGCACAGGAATGTGGAAGTTATTGGTTCATGGTTCAGCATTCCCAGTTTTTTTTTTAACCTAAGTCATTCACGAACCGGCTGTCCATGCCTGAAGTCAAAATTTTAATACTTACATTATTTGCTAACTGGGAACTAGTATTCCCACCCAAGTCATATCCTCTTCAACTAATAATTACCACACCATGCTGCATGCATGTTTGATGTAGTTGTTGTTAACAGCCTTGTAGCATACCTGCCTGCTGTACTGCTTCAGCATTAGTTTACCTTTCACCAAGCCCAGGTCTGCTTGGAATAGGGGGGGATTATACGTTAGTTTTATTATTGACAAATGGTACTAATATTATTATTGTTCTTAATATTACTAGTATTAACAAATGCTTTGTTACAATGATATAATTGTTTTTGGTAGTTATTTTGTAATAGGAATACCATGCCATGGAAGGACCTATATTATACTGCTCTATACACCTTAACATGGCGCGTATTTAGAAACAGGAATTCTTCCGGATTCTTTGTAGTTAATAAGCCTAATAATCTCAGGAGATCATAACTAAATCTATTCTCATTTTGAACAGGTTTCAGGGCTTTGCTGCTGAGCCCGCCTGGGAAGTTTAGAGCTCTTTCATATGGCCCCCTAATTAGGAATTTCTGACTATGTCAGTGCCTGCAGGGGGTGATATTTTTGACCTTCGCCCCGAGTGCCACAAACCATCACTACACCACTGTATACATACATACATACTTAAATACATACATACATACATACATACAGTGCTATAGAAAGTCCACAACCCCTTTTCAAGTTCTTCACCTTTTGTTGCCTTATAGCCTGGAATTAAATTTCATTAAATCAGACTTTTTCCACCTTTATTTACACATCATAATCCACAACTTCCAAGTGGAAAACAAATTCTACAAATTTCAGAAAATTCATTCAAAATACAAAATTACAATAACTTGTTTGGATAAGTGTCCACCCCCCTGAGTCAATACTTGGTGTAAGCACCATTGACAGCAATTACAGCTGTGAGTCTGTCCAGATAGGTCTCTACCAACTTTGCACACCATGATTGGGCAATATTTGCCCATTCTTCTGTAAAAAAAAAACTGTTCAAGCTCAGTCAAGTTGCGTTGGGAGCGTTGATGGACAGCAATCTTCAAGTCATGCCATATATTTTCGAATGGATTTAGGTCGGGCTCTGACTGGGCAACTCAAGGACATTTATCTTTTTGTTCCTCAGCCACTCCAGTGTAGCTTTGGCTGCGTGCTTCAGGTCGTTGTCATGCTGAAAGGTGAACTTCCATCCCAATTTCAGCTTTCTTGCAGAGGGCAGCAAGTTTTCCTCTAGGATTTTTCTGTATTTTGCTCCATCCATTTTCCTTTCTACCTTGACAAGTTTCCCAGTCCCTGCTGATGAGAAACAACCCCATAACATGATGCTGCCACTACCACGCTTCACAGTAGGGATGGTGTTCTTTGGGTGATGTGCTGTGTTGGGTTTGTGCCAAAAGTAACGTTTTCCATTTAGGCCAAAATGTTCCATCTTGGTTTCTTCAGACCACAAAACTTTTTGCCACATGGCTTTAGAATCTCCGGAGTGGCTTTTTTGCACGTGGTAAATGAGAATCAAGGTGTGCTTGTTTGAGTAATGGCTTCCTTCTTGCCACCCTGCCGTACAGGCCAGACTTGTGGAGTGCTTGGGATATTGTTGTCACATGCACACAGTGACCAGTCTTTGCCATAAAGACCTGGAGCTCTTTCAAAGTTGCCATTGGCCTCTTGGTGGCCTCTCTGATCAGTCTCCTCCTTGCTTGGTCATCCAGTTTGGAGGGACGGCCTGATCAAGGCAGGATCTTGGTGGTACAATACACCTTCCATGTCTTAATGATTGTCTTGACTGTGCTCCAAGGGATATTCAAGGCCTGTTGAATATTTTTATACCCATCCCCTGATCTGTGCCTTTCCACAACTTTATCCCGGAGTTCTTTTGAAAGCTTATTGGTGCCCATGGTTGAGTCTTTGCTGTGAAATGCACTACCCAGCAGAGGAAACCTACAGGAACAGTTGGTTTTATACTTAAATAATCAGAATCACTACAATTTAACACAGGTGGAGGCCAATGAACTTGGTGTGTGATTTTGATGGTGATTGGTTACACCTGAGATAATTTACAATTGCTATTTTAAGGGGAGTGGACACTTACCTAACCAAGGTATTTTAGTTTTGTATTTTTAATTAATTTCCTGAAGTTTGTAGAATTTGTTTCACTTGGAAGTTGTGGGTTACGATGTGTAAATAAAGGTGGAAAAAGTCTGATTTAATTTAATTAATTCCAGGCTATAAGGCAACAAAAGGTGAAAATTTAGAATGAGATGTAGACTTTCTTTAGGTACTGTATAAGTATACTGTATAAGTTTCCATAATTGAGATTACCCAATTTGGGAAGCATGTAATCCAGTGTGTTGCACGCTCGTTGTCAAGCTGTGTCTTCTGGTCTTGATTCCTGATAAGATCAAACTTCAATAATATAAATTGTCTTTCTGAAGAAGTTCTGACAGGGGGTGCTGTATCTAGGAACACGCCGTCCTTTGGAGGTGGACAGAAATCTGGCTGTTCTGCCTGTGTTTAGGTTGTGAACATTAAACATCCTCCTATATATGTACAAAAGAGTAGGACATGGTGTGTCGATACCCTGGCTAAAATTCCCTGCTTTTAGTGCTCAAATAGACATTGAGGTCGAGTTCGATTTACTTTATGATAAGAATCCGATGAGTACGTAGAAGATAAATAAACTGAGAGATTAATTTAATGTGATCAATGTGGATAAAGCACAGGCATGATGGGCCAATTGACCACCTTTTGAGGACGGCGCGTCATAAATCAGCCATTGCACTTGTGAAATGTGTCGTGGTGAAAGAAATGGGTTTGGTCATGATAATGATGATGTGGTTATGGTTGCTGCAATGCGGGCTTACCCACATATCCCAGAATAGCCACAGTCAGTCCAAGAAGCATGGATAAAGCATACAGCAAGCCGACTGCACAGCGCAAGTTCCATGGGCCTCGGCCGCGATTTCCACTTTCAGAGAAACCTTGCAGACACAGCACTTGTGTGAGAATAACAATTGAGTGTGAACATTTTTTAACAGAAAGGATGTCAGGCTCATACTGTAGCTGACATATGCATATGCATGCACGCACACACACACACACACACACACACACACACACACACACACACACACACACACACACACACGACTGTTAGATATTAGACGTGCCAAACTCAGCCACTGAGCTTGGGGGAAGCTGCCGTCACTTCCTGGGGGGCCATTTCCTAAGGAGACATTTCCTCCTCCCCATGGATGCCACTTCCTATGGGGATTGTCTGTGCTCCAATCCTTTTTAAGTGCTGCATTGCAGTGATATCGAAATTAAATGAGTACTTTGAAGTTATTCAGTTGTAATCAGCATCGTTATTAATAATTGGGCATCCTCATCGATCTAATACTTATTTTACGGACCCCATTTATTCCTATCTTCTTGTGGGGTCGGCCGGGGGACATTTTTTTTTATTACTTCGAGCCCTTCATGTACCGCCCGGCTAGGCCTGGCATTCAATGCTGAAGGTGGCAGGACTTTGTAATATGTTCACCTACTAGTTACGAAAGACACCATGGAACCTATAGGATGTCCACCTACGGTACTTTTAAATGCTTTCAGCAATAGATTATCTCAACAGTTCTGACCTCATGCCGAGTATGTATACATCTAATGTAATTACCGTGAAATGGGGTGAATAGGGACAGCAAGGTGAATAGGGACACAACTGAAAAAAAGTTCGGAAACTTTTTTCGCTGAAACTTGATAACCATACTGATTTGTTGATATTTAGGTTGAAAGTGTTCTCTTGTTTTTCTTAAAAAGCAACTTATAGTCCCTATTAACCCCATATATGGGTTAAATAGGAATAAATAGGATTTTTTATGGCTGTCCCTATTCATCCCGTTTTACGGGTGATCACCCAGTTTTACGGGTGAATAGGGACAGTCACTAATACAAAAAAATAATAATCAAGAAACAATCCTGAGTTTCCAACTTATTGCTAAATTGATAGCTCAGCTGGATGCACATAATATGCACCCATAATATAAACCACGGTGCCAATGAAAAAAAATATGGGATAAAAGGTTTCTCCAAACTGTCCCTATTTCTTGATTATTATTTTCTATTTCTATTTCTCACCATGTGGAATAACATATGTTGATGGTGATGTCATCGGTGCCTTAATTATGACGTCATAATTCGACAAGTACAACGCTTGATCTGATCAGTATGAATAAAACAACATTTCCTCTGCAACTGTTAGTCCGATGGACACGAAATTTTCAAAATATGAGCGGCTCTTCCTGGAGAATTATTTAATGATAATTATAACGTCATAGGTCACGTGGTGCAGACGCCATCTTGAGAAAAAAATCGAAAAACCTTGCACCTTATATCTCCGAAACCGCTCCATGGAAAAAATTGAGACCTGGCTCATTGTCAAGTACTGCCCTTGGGGAATAACATATGTTAATGACGATGTCATCTGTACCTTTGTTATGACATCATAATTCCACGAGTACAACACAAATCCGATCATTTTGAATTTTTGTTCTCAGCAACTGTTGGTCTGATGGGCACGAAATTTTCACCATAGGAGCGCCTCCTCATGCAGAATATTCTAAGGATAATCAAGACGTTATAGGTCATGTGGTACAGCCGCCATCTTGGAAAAACCGAAAAATGTTGCACCTCGATATCTCCAAAACCGCTGGATGGAAAAAATTGAAGCGTGGCTCATTGTAAAGAACTCCATGTGGGGATAGGTGTTACCGATGACGTCACTGGTGCCATAATTATGACGTCATAATTCGACAGGGACAACGCTTAGTCTGATCAGTTTGAAATGTATTGAGTGTTATCTATGCAACAATTATATTAGAGAACATAAATTTATGATGGCATCGCTCACGTGGTCTGGCAGCCATATTGGATCAAAGAAAAAAAAATGTTCAAAAACAGAAGAGTTTGCTCGCTACAATTTGACTGCGCAGGGTAAGTATTCTATGAATACCATCTAGTTCATTCACTGAACTGATGTGGTGTCCCATTGGTGGGTACATATTACTCTATGGTGGGACGGAATGGCAGTTCACTTTCTCAGGTTAATCTACTTTGGGCAGTGAGCTCAGAAGGATTATTGTATGACCATGCACATGTATTCTGGCCCCTGTGGGCTAGGAAGAGTGCATGTTTTTGGATGACCATGAACTTTTGGTCTAATTGTATCGAGGTGCATGCAGTGTATTTGTTCGACAAGTTTTGTTGGACTGTGTACTTTTGTCTTCAGGACGAAGTACATGTCATTATTAGCTTTGTTATAATGTTTGATTTTTCACCCATTTATAAATAAAAAGACATCTCTAAACACGTAGGCAGAAACACTTCTGTTGTTTGATTCCTTTCCCCAGGGACTTGGCTGATGATCCCGCCAAAAAAGGCTCCAAAGCCCCATTGGCTGATTGATGATGTGGTTGGCGGCAGTGTATCAGCTGACATTGCATTATGCACTGGGTGGTTCTTTGATTTTCACAGATTGCAACTAAACCGGTTTGTTCATCGAAGATTGATGTGTGTATACACACTCAAATACACAAACACACGCGCACACACACACACACACACGAAGACACACACACACACACACACACACGAAGACACACACACACACACACACACACGAAGACACACACACACACACACACACACACACACGAAGACACACACACACACACACACGAAGACACACACACACACACACACACACACACACACGAAGACACACACACACACACACACACACACACACACGAAGACACACACACACACACACGAAGACACACACACACACACACACGAAGACACACACACACACACACACACACACACACACGAAGACACACACACACACACACTCAAATACACAAACACACGCACACACACACACACACACACACACACACACACACACACACACACACAAAGACACACACACACACACACACACACACACGAAGACACACACACACACACACACACACACACGAAGACACACACACACACACACACACACGAAGACACACACACACACACACACACACACACAAAGACACACACACACACACACACACACACACACGAAGACACACACATACACACACACACGAAGACACACACACACACACACACGAAGACACACACACACACACACACCCTGGATTCTGAACAACATCACTGAACGCAATCTCATCCATTTGCCATCTTACTTGCTGACGATGACGACTGAGCATCTTCTCCCAATTAAAAGATAGTACACCACAGCAAGCAATCTATCTTCGCATTAAAATCGCATTCAAGTCGACCCAGCCCACATATTGTTGTAAAAATGACCCCAAACAGAAAAAAAAACAATGAACCGTCCAATCATGTACAGGTGTTTTAAAGCAGGTGTGGCTGCATCCAGCATGGCAATGGGCCAGACTTGTCCATCGTGAGCTGGCAATAAACGAGGTGAACAATCACAGATGGTTCCAGGGCTGGACTCGTGACAAGGAAATGTTCGGCATAGCACGCACAACAATGGCCCGTTTACAAATTAAATGCAGGACACGTGAGGAAGGCTCCAAAAGCCCTCCTCCCAATTCAAAATGTTTCAGGAGCATAAACATGACTTCTGCTAAGGAAACTTCTACAACAGAGAATGATGTTCGACTTCGACTGGAAACCTTAGAGAAGAAGGACGAACATCTGTGCCGAGTTTCACTGGCACAGGACCATTCCTCCATCGTTGGAGGAAAAACTTGTTGGCGCCTTCTCATGTTTGCAATGACCATGTCCAAGTAATGAGAAAGAGAGATGGCCAAATAACCGTTATACTTCATGCTCATTGGTCAGAAGTTTAATTGCTCAGTTTATCTTGTTGGAACTCACCGAATCTGTTGTACGTAAAGGATTTCGTCTCGCCCTCATCTTCACAGATATCTCCTGCAAAACAGCAATTGGAAAACCAGGATTTGCTGTAAGAAGGAGCAATAAACATAGTTGTGCGTATATAATAATAACAATGACATAATTGTATGGAGTACAAATAATCCAGGTTTCCCACTCCTCCCTCCAGGTCATTAAAACACCTGTTCACCACCATCTCTTATCTTCCCCCATCCAAAACCCTGATCTTTTCTACCCCTGTTAATTCACCCCAGATCCACTTTTTTGAAATATCGACTTCTTTCCTGGAAGTCCTTGCAGTGTCCACGTGTTTTTTTGCTTTTTACCTCTCCCACCCTCCCACCCCACTTCCCACGCCTCCTCCCCCCAAGCCCTCTCCCTCCCACAGATCTCCCGATGTCCCTGCTCTCAAATGTTGCACTTGTGTGCTTCCCCTTCTCTCCCCATCTTGTCTCCCGCTCCCTTTATTTCGTCTTATGTGTCCGTTTTTTTTTTTCCATTAATGTTAGCTCTTACACGAGCACTTACACTTACACTTACACCATGAATGTTAGCACATTAATTAACACCCGCTCTTGCAGGGAAAATGGCCTTAAAATGCATGTTGTTGTTGTTGTTGTTGTTGTTTACACGAGCCTCGATCTTGTATACAAAAAAGGAAAAAAAGAAGAAAATTTTTCAGATGCAAGATGTGTATATATATATATGCATGAGCATATCGCTGGATGTGACCTAACATCGAAATAGAAAGGAAGAGTGATGGATTGTTCAGTTAAGCGGTTTTATTATTGTAAAGTTTGTATAAAATGCTTACTTTAGGGTTAATTGTTCACTTTTTAACTTCAAGACACAATATTACAAAATGCACTTTGTAAATGGAATACATACATACATACATACATACATACATACATACATACATACATACATACATACATACATACATACATACATACATACATACACTGTGTGCATAAATTGTTCACTTTTTAACTTCAAGACACAATATTACAAAATGCACTTTGTGAATGGAATACATGCATACATACATAAATACATACACTGTGCATGCAGTGTATGCATACATACACTGTGTGCATAAATGAACATAACAGGGTTTTTGAGGAGGGACGGATGTGGTCAAGTAGGCGAGTACAATCGTTTGCAAAAGTCGAAACAACAAAACTTTTGAAAGAAGCGACTTTCTTGCTGCATAAGGAGGAGGAGCGAGAGAGAAAGCACATCCGTGTTCAGTGGGTCACCCATGGAGAGATCAGCCATGGATTTAGAAAACGTGAACAGTAATGAGGGCTGGCAAGATGGCCTACAGGTGCGCACACTCGTCTCTAAGCTGTTGCCTGGGTTCGAATCCCGACCCAACTATAAACTGTCATCCTGGTGTTTCACAGGCAGGGTGATTCATCAATGTGTGTGCAGTCCCTTGGGTGGATGGTAAATTGGCGGCCCATTTGCTCGCAACAGTTAGTAAACAGACCTCAGAGACCCCACTGTGTCCTTAGCGAAGAGTAGGCGATCCTATTATCCGATAGTAGAGCAATCCTATTACTGGCACCCTGAACAAACATCACATTCCTGCCCTAACAACTGCTGTGAAGGACACGGCAAAGAACCCAGAGAACAACCCTTGCAAAAACACTGCTTTGGCTTCACTGATGTTCTGTAAAAGAGTAACTGAATGAGTAACTCATCTGAATCAGAATACATACATACATACATACATACATACATACATACAGGTGGTTTAAGTCATCCTGTGTTTAAGTCATTCACTTCACCCTTTTTGCCCATGACCAACTCGCTCCATACCGTTCATGGTAGACCAGCCAGCGATGGGCGTCAAGACCGCGCGCGCTCGAGTCGAGGTCTAACTGGCAGCCGAGGGGAGAACATCGGGCAGCAAATCGAATGACCCAACCCTCCCTGACAGTTGTCCAAATTTCGCTTCCCTCGTTTACAATTGTTAGGAGGAAATGGTAATGTAAAACATACGCCACCGCAACCTTCCATCCTCGTTTTCCCGTTTGTTCCGACGAACAAGCTCAAACAACGTATCCCCACATCCACACGCGAGACCAATAGTTTGGACAGAGCAGAAAATATACTTTTCTGGGGGCATTGCGAGTATTTTCAGTTTTTAGTCTTTTGTATTATAAAGGAGCACCATTAAACTATCGATGACTGTGTGCATTGATTATGATGGTTTTGGGCCTAGCTAGGGCCTAGCTAGGGTCCAGCTATAAATGAATCGATATGACATTGTTGTTAGGGTATTGTAAGATCATTGGGGGCCGAGGGACTGGGAAAGCGGCACGATAAGCCTTCAATTGACTTTCAAAAAAACAAAACAACATCACTCGGTCTATGGATCAGAGTTGCAACACTTTAGGTCAATCATTTGTGGAGCACTGGGACCCAAACGTATCAGTAACTTCAACTTTAATACATAATTAAATGTATATATCTTGCCCACCCCTTGTGTTCTCCTCTACCCCTCATTGTTACCTGTATCCCTTGTTTGTCCTCTCCAAACTGTCTGCCTATGCAATCCAAGGCAAGCTCCACTCTTACATTACTGACTTCCTCCACTCTTGTAGACAAACGTGTGGGTCTCAACGGAACCCTTTCTTCTCCTCTCCCTGTTAAGGGTGGAGTATCCCAAAGCAGTGTTCTAGGCCCCATCCTATTAATCAATGATCTCACTGGCTCTCTGGAAAATCCTCTTTATCTCTTTGTTGATGACTCAATTCTCTGCCGTGATATCCCTCGTCCTTCTGACAGTCTCTTCCCTCTCCTCAGACCTTGACAAAATCACAAACTGGTCAAAAGCTTGGACTGGTCTCAGGAGTGAAAAACAAACTGGTCTTTCAATCCTGAGAACTCCAACACCTTCACTATGTCTCTCTGAAAGGACCGTCCCTCAAACCTTCCCATCTACTTTCTCAACAACTCTCTCAAAGAGGTTCAGTCACTCAAACTCTTGGGTGTCACTCTCAGCCATGATATCGCTTGGGCAAGCCTCATTTCAAAGTTGCAGCCGACTGGGCATTCTCCGTCATGCAAAGTCCTTCCTTGTAGTCCAGTCAATCTACGCCATTTTGGGGTCGAACCCACCACAAATTGCAATAGTAATGAAACATGCATTTTTCAATGTCAAATTTAGTGGAGAATGACATACTAAAAGTCAAGGAGAATCGGAGCATTGGAACATTTCCAATTTTTGCAATCTTTAAGAGAAGGTTTTAAGCGAAAATCTGCATAAATTTTTCAGACCAAAAACTGTTTCCATGCTAAATCCTTATGAGATCCTGCAATTTTATGTCCCTGAGGCCTGCAATGTAATGGCTTTATGTGAACAAGTTCATATCGTACTATATATACAAAAAAAATCGTTAAATAATATTGAAAATAATATTGAAAAAAATATATATATATTGAAAAAAAAAAAAAAGTGTTTTATTTAATAATTGAATGAACTGCGATTCAAGCACCAACCTAAGAGCTTATTCTTCTTCTGGATCACTTTCTGGTTCTGACAAGGTCACATTAGAACAGTGAAGTCCTTTGCATTCACTGCATGCGTAAGAGCATTCCAGGCTGTACTTGCGACAGCTGCATCGTAGGGTGCTGCAGTCTGTTTTGCAGCCACAGTGGATGGCATCTAGAAGGTAATCTGGAGCAGGCTTCATCTCGGTCATCACGGGTGCGCTCACATATCCATCGAACACTATGACAGCGTTACCATACCTGTCTCCAACATATCGCACGTAGTGACTGGCGATTCCTCCATATGTCTCGCCAGAATTCCAAGGAATTCTGTGTAGCAATGCCCCACCATCCAGAACATATTGAACATTCTGTGGCAGCACTGTGTTGCGAACGTCAAGGGGGAGTTGTTTCCAAATGGCTTCGGCTAGCGCTGGCTTGTCGGCCTCAAGCAGGATATCAGTGGTCTTAAACAGTGCTGGTGGGAAACTGCTTAGTTCGTACTTGAAGACATCTTTGAGGTCATCACAGCGTGATCCTGCCGTACTCAGACGTTGGAACAACAGTTGTGGATCTATCAGAACGGATTGTCTGCCAGTTTTCAATGATGAACGTGTGTCAAGAGTCACAACCTGATCTTTCTTCTTGAACGTGTGATCAAGAACCTTTTTGTCAAGCATTCCATCTAAGATCTTCCTGCCGACTGACGCTGCTTGGTCAGCATTGACCGAATCTCCAGCTGTGATGCCAGTGTCAATGCTTTGCAGAGTTGGATCGTTTCCAAAGGGATCCTTTGATGACAGGTAGCGAATAAGTTTGTGCGTGTCATCTGTGTCCCGTCCTTGTCGAGCTGCGCTTTGTTCTTTGTGCTGGTCACTGGTCCCATACTGCACTGATGTGTACTCTTGCAAAGCCATGTTGACCTCTGCACATATGGGGGTGGACAGCAGCCACGTGATCCTTTGCGGCTCGCTCATTCCACGACCCCTTGTTAGTCCCCCTGTGGTTTTCACACTTCTCATGAGCACTTGCTCGATCACAAGATCTGTGGACAAGCCGGCCCAGTACCGATCTGAACGCCGCACTACGTGAAATCCATTCTGGAACTGATGGTGGACCTCCGGATGCTGAATAGACAGTTGTGCCAGTCGCTGCAGGTAGATGTACACAGATGTTGTGTACAGATTGTGGCCTGCAGCTGCTAGGTAGGGCAACATGTCGTGCAAAGCGTGCACGTGCAGACGCCAGTCACCAGTGCGTTCCGACCTCAGGAATGTCCTCAGAATGTCTATCATGTCCATGTATTGCAGCCATAGCTGTGCTGTACGCAGATCCTTCTTCGATTGTCGAGCAACATTCATGATGTCACGAACAGAGTCCAGAACCGGGGCTGAAAGGATATCTTCAGTGCAACCCTCACCCTTCAACAATGAATCATACAGGTTTCGTAGCTCACACAGGTCAACTGGGCCAGCTCCCACACTTTGCGACCCTGACTCGGTATCACGCGGATCCATGGCTGCCTGTCCTGCCTCGGTATCATGCGGATCCATGGCTGCCTGTGCCTCATCTATGCTTTGCATTATCGCGTCTTCACTTGGTTCGTCATCTCCTGTAGTGCCCTGAGGGCCATCATCCTGAGCCTGCGAACAAGCAGGCACTAGCGTACCAAGTACCCTTTCTGCGAGGAGAGTGTTCAGTGCTGCATCAACCAAGAGATGACCACGGATAGCTCGGTCATATGCCTTGCCAGAGAGCATGTGCGTTACAGTGTTCTCAGCATACACCAGTTCCAGAACAGAGCGCAGTCCAGATCCTGACATGATATTTCCAATACTCCCCAAGAAGCTCATCAACGTGTGGAAGCCTCCCAAGCGCAGTACAACCTTACGCAAGTCACTGCCCTCCGGTTGGCTTTCGATGATGGTAAGCGCCTTCCACCAAAGTGGTTGGTCAAATGTGATGATGACCTTTGCGTTGTACTGTTTGGCGTGCTCACATAGAAATGTCAATGTTGAATAGATGCAAGTTGGATCACTGCTGTTCATGTCGATCATGGGAAGCAGAAAGATTGCAGACTGACCTGGATGTACACCAGTGTGCACGGCTTGCATCATGCCAGACCATGCTGGTCGTGGTGAGCGCAATGTGAGGGACAGCTTCCAGAGGAGGTCAAGGTTGGTAGATCTGTCCTTTTCCATCTCATCTTGCAGAACCTCATACCTCAGAGTATCTAGACCATCGCAAGGTGATGTCAGATGCCGGATGTTTATCCGACCCACAGCTTCAACATCCTTCAGTGTCACAGATAAACGTGGCACTCTTGTTGATGTCCGGCGGGGGCCAGGAGTGACAGACGCAATCATTCCCATCCCGTGGAATGTGTTGAGGCCATCTATTGTACGGATGTTGTGATCGACATTGTCCGCCATATATTGGATGACCTGCTCTGGCCGGTAGTTTGGTATGTCTGTCCCTAGTGTAACTGCTGCACTCCGTTCATACCTTTGTATCTCATGATAAGAACTGCAATATCCGTGAGCATGGAGCGTGTCGATCAAGAACTTTGATGCAAAATGATGGTGCATCTGTACACCCAGTCCTATCTGTAGGGGTGCCAGCAGCACTCGGGGCCGAATTGCCTGCATGATTGCTTGGCCTACAGAACCGACTTTCCTATCAGCATCTCGGCCGACAAAGAGTGTTTGAAGAAGGAGTTTTAATGATTCCGGTAGGAACGACATGGCTTCTTCTGGTGCGGAAAATTCAGTTGAGCATGGATACATATCTATCGACTGTTCTACTAATTTCACATCACTTTTGATCAGTTTTGCTGCCGTCTCAATCAGTCTCATCTTCTCAGCTTCAGAGGTTGTCTCCTTTTCCCTTTGATGGAATTCGTGAATGATCGCAGAGGCCCTGTGGCGAAAGGTCACAACATTCTCTTTGCCATTTATTTCAGCGATGGCGATATCCTGACCAAACTGCTTTTGGATACATTCCTTCATGTAGGTGAATCCATATGGTGTGCAATCAGTTCCAGCAAGAAGTTCCCCCATTTTCTCTATGAGATCCTGTATCGTTGTCTGTTCCTCGTCATGGGCTTTGAGGTACTCTGCAACTTGTAGGAATGCATCGTTTCGTGTGTCATCAACCGGTCTACCATACTTAGGTCGCTTGCTTGGCACTGTAAGGAACTGGCGTGGAATCTGCTTCCCAGTTCTGAAGTTTACGCTACATACATTGTGATAGACTGCGTCAGCGGCATGCAAGTCCTGGGCGAATTCTACTCGAGCCTTTACTGTCTCTGCCAAGGCATCATTGCGTTTAACACAGCTCTCTGTAACCTTGCTCTGGTCCAAAGGTCCGTATCCAAGGTCCAAAGTCGTTGCTATGGAGATCATTGTTCGTGTAATTAAATTTTATTCACCTAATTAGGCTTTGTTCACCTAATTAGACTAGAGTAATATCTAATTTGATAGAAGAATATGATAGACCATTATATTAGCTTTCAAAATTCATTGATATGTATATTTTCGAAAAAATTCAATTTTATTGGGATAAAGCTACCTTAAATGTCAATTATCTCAATATATATACCTTTACATGTCAAATGTATTGTAAAACCAGGGCATAAGGCCTGTCTTACACTCTTAAACACTTACATTTCTGACATCTTTTGAGAATGTGAACGAAATAACAAATTAAGTGCATTATTTTGTGCCATTTTTATTAGCTTATTTTCGTGCATAACTGTCAAAAAGTGGTTGCTCGAAATGAATGTGTTCCAATGCCTCGTTATTCCTTGACTTTTACTATGTTATTACATGGGTCAAAAGAAGCAAAAATGCCAAGTTTCATTACTATTGCAATTTGTGGTGGGTATATTCGTAAAATGACCGGCCTATTGGCACACCTGAACTCCTAGCTATCCACCTACAAGGCTTTCATCCGCAGCTGATGGAGTACTTCTCTCCCCTCTGGTCTGGCTCCCCTGTCTCGCGTTTTGCTCAGCTTGACGCCGTGGAAACCAAGGCTTTCAAAATCATTGGACTCTCTCATCATGAAGCTGTGTCTATGGGTCAATCACTTCACCATCGCGGACAGGTCGGTGGTCTCTCTGTCTTCCGCCTCATTTCTGGTATAGCATCTTCTGCTTTGTCTGTGCTTTGTCATTCCCTGCTCCCCCTCTCGCTCCCCAAGGAACCGCAGGACCCACACGGTCTACCGGAAAACCCCTTCTCATGAAACGGCCTAAATCCAGAACCACTGCTCTCCTCCACTCATTCATTCCTCTTTTTCTGCCCATGTAACCACCTTCCACATTGTCTTCAATCTCATTCTGCCCTCCAGGTCTTCGAAACAGCTGTTTACCACCATCTCAGATCACCCCGTCCATCCAAAAGGATTATATTTTCTACACTCAATAACCTCTCCAAATTTCCAGTTTTTCTTTCCTGAGAGTTTGCTTCTGTATCTATCTTATCCACCCCTGCATTATCCCCTAACCCCCGACACCCAAATCTTACCTAAATCCCTTGTAGGGCAACTTTGTCTATTTTATTCCATGGCCTGCTGAATAGTCTGCATGCTCCCCTTCTCTTTCTGCTTTTCATTTTGTTATATTGCGTCCTGATTCGTTATATGTTGTCGCTCTTCCAAGAGCCTTGGCTTGGTATACAAAAATAAAATCCCGGCACTGCTTCGAGATACCGATGTACCTCGAATTTATATTTACTGGTGTATATATATATTGTTGCGGATATGGGATTTACAACCATCCATATCCGCTTGTAAATATTCCCCTATTTCCTCAATACTTCCCAACTATCCCCAATCCCCCATTCCCTAGTCCCATTTTCTGTAAACAACACTCTGTAGACCCGACCTCCCCCTATTTCCCCCATTAAATGTCGTGCCCAGGTTCACCGCATCTCATGTAAGACAACTATAGGACATCTTGCTAGTTATTCTTAGTCTATGTCAGTTAAGGACTCGTTTCCATTAATTCTGACCCTTCGTTGCACCAGAATGTGATTGTATGGCACCGTTAGGAAGTTTAGGACCTCCCAATACCTCCCCGCAGCTCTTCCTCACGGTTCAGCAACAACAACAACAACAACAGCAACGGCGGCGGCGTGCACAGGGAGTGCGCGTCCTCACTCCGGCTTGGTTGGTAGGGGGTGTTGGGAGGGCATGAGGCCTTCCCAGCGAGCCGCCATCGAACATGTGCTTGACGGGGTTACCAAATAGGGGCTCCCTGTCAGCTCCTCGTCAAGGGCGGAGCCCGGTAACCCCCGCACCCAATGGAAGCGGCGGACCGGCCCCCAGTGGGGCGGAGCCAACCAGCCGAGGGCGTGTCACTCCCCGCTGAGCATGCGCAGGAAGAGGGAGGTGACGTCAGATGCGCGCTGAGCTTGAAGCAAGAGAGACGTCCCTTCCGAGCGCTGTGACACCTCCCTGCATCTCTTGGACCGTGCTTGATCCTGTCCCCGAGCCAAGGTGCACCTTGTGCTATCAACCTACCTGTCCTCCCTGCCATCAATCCCTGTGTAAGTCAGCCTTGTTCCGTTTGCCTGTGGTCTGTCTGGGATAAGATAAGATTGTATTTAAGTGCCCATCTCTTCTGTGTCTTTTACCTCACTCTGCCGTGTAATCTACCCCCTTTTCTCCACCACTGTAATTATACCCTCCTCCGGAGGTCTTGAGAACTGTACCCCTTGCGTCGTTTCATCTATCCCAGTCGTTGTGTCCTTTCCATCATTGATTTAGCATAGCGCGATTTGGTCAACGTCTGGGTGGAATCGGGGTCTAGTCGGGGAATAACTGTTCGGTCGCGGTCATACCAACCGCTCGGTAAATAACATCCAAACCGCGTCCGTAACAATATATATAACTAACCTCTCTGTGGCAGCTCTGTTGTTCCTCATATGGATGTAATTGTCTCTCATTAATAATAATTATTGAGAGTTATTATTTCAGATCACTTTATAGCTTTATGCGCATATGCAAAACATAAATGAGAACATCGCTGGCAGCATCCCTTTAAAACATGTTTTTAGGAAGAATCTTCAAGGAGGTATGCCAAAGGGTGTTTATTCATGCTCAGTGCTGTGATGTCATCACTGCCAAAGGGCAACAACCTGCAGGGGAAGGTTCAAGCCGGGGCGGGGTAAAGAGTGGCCCGGCTCCTCGATACGAATGCCAAATGGTTGCGGTAAACACGAGCATTGTGGGGCACAGGATATATAGCACGGTCTGTCTGTTGGGACTGCTTGCAGAAGACGCCATACAGAGCCTGGCAGACATTGTGATCCGGTGAGTGGGAAGAGGAGCATAAAAGGATGAGAGGATAAAAAAGAGAGAGAGAGAGAGGAGGAGGAGGCAGTAGGAGAGAAGAGAAAAGTGGAGAGGGAGAGAAGAGAGAATAGATTATGTTATGGGATTTAAAGAGATATCTCTAACTCAAGACCTTGCTGAACTCTTTGATCTGTGCTGATCCTGACGAAACCCCAAGCAATGGCAAATCCAGGAGGGCAGATGGCTTGGAATACTGTGTGCTTGTGCTGATGCTTTGGTCAATTTGTTCTAGCTGTTAAAACTGTATATGGTAGAACTGCTATGCTGTCCAAAAGGCAGGGCTTGGCCTGTTTTAAACTGGCAAGGAATCTTTAATTATTGTATTCCCAGTTGCAATATATTTGTGTTCAGTTTATGAGCACATTTGGCCACAGTTGTTGCCTTAATGGTTGAGACATGGGATGAGCACTCACTTCATGAGAAGGGAAAGTAAAGCACAACAAAAAAAATGAGAGTGAGGATGTGGAAACAGCGAGAAGGTGAGGATGAAAAGAGAATGTTGAAGTGTTTCAGAAAAGAGAATGGAAAAAGTGTATGATTTATGCCATTTCCCAGGAGATTTCATCTCGAATTCGGAAATCCACCTGCAGCTTATTTATGAACGGACAACCAGAGGAGCAATAATGGGAGAGAGAGGAAAAAAAAAAAAGACACAGACAGAGGGAGAGAGGGACAGAGACGGAGACAGAGACGGAGAGGGAGAGGGAGAGGGAGAGAGAGACGAAGAGGGAGAGAGAGAGGGAGACGGAGAGGGAGACTGAGACTGAGAGGGAGAGGGAGAGGGAGACGGAGACGGAGACGGAGAGGGAGACGGAGACGGAGACGGAGAGGGAGACGGAGAGGGAGAGCGAGAGAGAGAGAGAGGAAAAAGAAGTAAACACATAAAAACAAATCAGTTACAAGTAAAAATATAAAGTTGGAGCTGTGAATGAAGTGCCATAAACTTGGGTTTGTGAATGCAATGGTTTATGTATTATGCATATTTTAATAAAATGGCTATAAACTATAGATATGAACGTAAAGGTTTAATTGTTATCTAAATAATTGTCTAAATAATTGTAAAGGTGGTTTTGTTAAGAAGTGCTCTATTAGAAGAATATGAAAGGGAGCCGCAAAGCTCCCCTCCCTTTATACAAGGGATCGTTTCTCTGTATGCAGCTTTAACATGGGGACTGAAAATACGTTTCTTGGCTTCTACTGGACGAAATTGGCTGCAAATTTCAGAAGTAAATGCTTTGTACGTTGAGGTAATATGTTCCAAATTTCAGCAACGTCCGTTTATGCATTCATCAGTTTTATTTAGAAAACCCTCAAAATCACGTTGGTGTCTGTCCGTCTGTTCATCCGCCCACCCAAAATGTGTTGGCGCTCATATCTCAAGGGCTATACATTGAAACTAGCTGAAACTTGGAATATACATCGGCCAATATGTCTAGATAATGGCTTTCAAAACAAATTCCACCTAAGTTCCATAGTTTTTGCTTTAAAATTAAATATATATAAATATATAGACATAAATAAATATATAAAAATACATACATACTTTATAACTCTTTAAAATGTTATTACCCAAATCTAATGTGCTAGCTTAATGGCCGAGTGGATAAGGCACCAGACTCTAAAGCTGCGAAAGGTTCGAGTCCCATCTGGGTTGAATAATTTTTTTCTTCTTACTTTTTGAAGTATTTTATATAGTCTTGAATAATCAAAGGGAGGCACAAAGTACCCCTCACTTTATATGGGATCGTTTCTCTGTATGCAACTTTAACATGGGGACTGAAAATTCGTTTGTCGGCTTCTGGTATATTATATATTTAAATATTCATATATACACACTTTATGTGTGTAATGCTCTCGAAAAGTTCATATATATCTGGCAAATTTGGCACCCTACATCTGGCAAATAAATACATTTACTTCTTCATGCAGGTGTATGAATCAAATTGGCACCCCTTTACATGAACTTATCTAGAGCATTACTTGGTTCCTCCTAAGAACACAAGGGTAGTACAGCATGCACACGAGATTTTTTGAATGTCCCTTCTTTTCTATTGTTCGTCAATTTCTATAAGCTATGTCATGTCCCTTCTTTTCTCTACTTTGCCACATGGCACCTACCCTTATATAAAGGGGCCTTTTCTTTGCCCCTGCCATTTTTACCCAATAATAAATTCTGATTTTGATGTACTGTACCATACCCTGTTACAGAGCGTCGGTGCTGTCGAAGAAGTTTCTTAGCAATGGTTCTACTGGGTGGTTTGTCGCTCTGTCCATCTGTCTGTCTGTCGTGCTACAATTTGAGAACGGATTAATGGATTTCAATGAAACCAACGACGGTGAATTCAGGGAACTACCGGAAAGGTTTTTGATGCAAAAATAATTTTCAAAATAAAATAAGAGAGGTTTGTGTCTGGGCACACATAGCGAAACTGCAAACACCAACATGCGACTCCTCTCTCTATATCCCCCCCTCTCTCTCCCTTCTTTCTCACTCCCCCTTCTCTTAATAGTCCCATCAGCAAAGCGAGTGTATAGCTAGGCTGGGATCGATACATCAACATCATCATCAACATCACCATCAACATCAACATGAACAACATCAACATCAACATCAACTAATTTTACATCAACATCAACTAATTTTCTATTCCCATGAACAACAACCGTTTTTTAAAGCAATTACACAAACATTGGTATTCCCACCTGCGAAGTGACGGGTCTATATGCTCAGATGCATATTATGACGGTTCTGCGAAGCAGCCACCCTCCCCCATCCCCTCCCCTTTCAGGAGAACACACATCCATGCACATAGGTTTCTGAGACAGTTATATCGTTATATTACCCAAACCTTTGTTTAATGGGGAAACGGGGTATATGCATTGCAAGGGGCTATAGAAAGGTTCTTCTTCTTCCACCCAATCATCGTCCAACACCACCACCACCACTACCTTTCATAACCCACATTCACAACATTTGGCTGGTTACCTTTTAATTTCTGGTTACAACACTAGGCTGACGAGAGTATTTAATTTGGTTTCTCCTGTTGCCAGACACAGTCAGACACAGCTTCAACTCGTGTCTTTTGCTCGTTCAGACACATTTACGACGCTTGCGATCCACAACCACCACGTACATTTATAATTATTAGTTTCCCCTGTAGACTGCATATTAAACATAACACGCACTGCATTTATTAAGCACCAGCACCTCACGCGAACCACATAACCACAAGGGACAAGGAGCAGGAACCCTCTCGGTTAGAACTTGCCTTGGCAGGCATTCTGGCTTGGCGGGGAAAAAAACCCATGAGGCTGGTGCAGTGGAAGATCTGCGGCCGTGTCCACCTGCACCGCATCGCCAGTGTTTGACAGGAGAGTGGAGCAGAGCATCCGAAAGCGCACCAATCAAGACCCTGTGTGGGATCAGAGGTGAACATCTGAACTTGGATCCCACCAGACTCGGCCCCGCTTAAGCGAGATAAAAGATGGAGCTCAAGAGGGTTTCAACTTGAGACCTTCTGACGGAACTGGAGATTTGCCACGGTCAATAAGAAGCACATGCCTGCCACAAGAGAAAGAACCGTTGCACTAGAGTGGGCGACCTGTTGAGCTGAGACCGAGATGCACGTTGCATGGAGACCGGGCTGCACTAGGTGTGGAGTGCTGTCAGGTCATCTGAGGTGTGAGACAGGCAGGCCAGGCAGAGGTCTCGGGCGAAGGATGAGGCTGCACACTGACATACATGTTCCTTTCTCTTGGGGTGCTCTAATTCTACTTCATTTCTCTTGGCACCAGACATATAAGAGCGGTCAAAAATTCCGCCTCCCCCTTTTTCAGGGTCGGCACATCGTTTGCACCTCGCAGTTTCCTCTCCGCACCATGCAGCATATACCTGCACTTGGCTATCATACTGATCACCCCACCCCCTTCCTACCTGTATCAGGATCGGTATCCCTCTGTTGACGGTTCTCAAATAGGTGAAAGGCCGAACATAAGCCCTGAACTTAATTCTCCCGCTCTTCTCTTCCTTTCCTCGCTGCATGTCTGATGGGCTCATGTTGTGTGTTAGATAAGTAAGTACGATTGCTGAAGGGGTTCAGTGTTTGGAGGATTAAACTTTTGGGCTGATTGTAATTATTAATTGTGCCTTTCTTTTTTATCATTGTAAATGTGTTGCTCATTATTGTCAATATCAATACTTCTTGCAATAACCTTGGTCAACAACAATATGTTGTTTCCAACCTGCCCATTTCGTCTCTTTCCTATTGACACGATTAAGGTGTACTAGTGATAGCAGGGATGTTCTATCCCCACCAATCAGCTCCACAACATTAGCCGGTATGTACTCGACAGTTCACTTGGCAGTACATGACGGGACGATCCCCAGTTAGGTAGTTCCCCCAGGTAAACGGTGTCAGACGGGGGACCCTGGGAGATTTGTTCATATAATTGGCGTTCTGATTGATTCGCATCCCGCTGGACCGCAGCTTTATCCACAGCCGCTGGCCTCAGGACGTGTAGTTTGGGAGGAACCAGAGAAGTCCCCTCTTGGTGAACCCTGAAACCCAGGTCCATAACAATATAATGCATATACACAACACCTAATTTTCTTTTTCCCATTAACAACAACCGTTTTTTTATGACGTAGCCCGTAGGGCAAAGCTGTCGGTCTGCCAGTATGTATGTATGTATCAATGTATGCATGTCTGTATGTGTATATGTATGTCCCTCACAAACATATACCAATCAGAGCTGAGGATCTCTTTACATGACAGGGGTGATGTGGTTACTTCTGTGAGGTCATTATGGCGTACGATGGCTGACTCCACACACCGCCATTTTAATTTATATGCCGTTCAGGCCGTACACATCATTACCTCAGTTTCACCCCTGTCTGTCTGTCTGTTTGTCTGTCTATGAACAAGATACACTACATGGCCAAAAGTAGGCGGACATCCCTTCTAATTAGTGGATTCGGCTGTTTCAGCCACATCCCTTGCTGACAGGCATATAGTGTATAAGCAAGCACACAGCCATGCAATCTCCATAGACAAACATTGGCACTAGAATGGGCCGTACTGAAGAGCTCAGTGACTTTCCCCGTGGCACCGTCATAGGATGCCACCTTTCCAACAAGTCAGTTCGTCAAATTTCTGCCCTGCTAGAGCTGCCCCAGTCAACTGTAAGTGCTGTTATTGAGAAGTGGAAACGTCTAGGAGCAACAACAGCTCAGTCGAGAAGTGGTAGTCCACACAAGCTCACAGAACGGGACTGCTGAGTGCTGAAGTATGTAGCGCATAAAAATCGACTGTCCTCGGTTGCAACACTCACTACTGAGTTCCAAACTGCCTCTGGAAGCAATGTCAGCACAACAACTGTTTGACGGGAGCTTCATGAAATGGGTTTCCATGGCCGAGCAGCCGCACACAAGCCTAAGATCACCATGCGCAATGCCAAGTGTCGGCTGGAGTGGTGTAAAGCTCGCTGCTATTGGACTCAGGAGCAATGGAAACGCGTTCTCTGGAGTGATGAATCACGCTCCACAATCTGGCAGTCCGATGGATGAATCTGGGTTTGGCGGATGCCAAAGGAACGCCACCTGCCCGAATGCATCGTGCCAACTGTAAAGTTTTGTGGAGGAGGAATATTGGTCTGAGGCTGTTTTTCATGGCTCAGGCTAGGCCCCTTAGTTCTAGTGAAGGGAAATCTTAATGCTACAGTATACAATGACCTTGACGATTGTGTGCTTCCAACTTTGTGGCAACAGTTTGGGGAAGGAACTTTGCTCTTTCACCATGACAATGGCCTCATGCACAAAGCAAAGTCCACACAAAAATGGTTTGTTGAGATTGGTGTGGAAGAGCTTGACTGGCCTGCACAGAGCCCTGACCTCAACCCCAACAAACACCTTTGGGATGAATTGGAACGCCGACTGCGAGCCAGGCCTAATCACCCAACATCAGTGCCTGACCCCACTAATGCTCTTGTGGGTGAATGGAAGCAAATCCCTGCAGCAATGTTCCAACATCTAGTGGAAAACCTTCCCAGAAGAGTGAAAGCTGTTATATCTGCAAAGGGGGGACCAACTCAATATTAATGCCCATGATTTTGGAATGAGATGTTCGATAAGCACATACGGGTGTGATGTTCGGGTGTACACATACTTTTGGCGATGTAGTGCATCTCAAAAGGTTGTGGACGGATTAGAACGAAATTTGGCAGAGAGGTAGTGCATGTGATACGGACTAAATGTTTAGATTTTGGTGAAGATCCGGATTCTGATCCGGCTAGTATAATTTTTAAAGTTTTTCTTCACCATTGAGAAATAGGGCAAAACACGATATATAGTAGGATATCTCAAAAATGTATGGACTGATTTTGACGAAACTTGGTGGAGAGGTTGTGTGTGTGACAAGGACTAATCGCTTCGATTTTGGTGAAGATCTGAATATGGATTCGGATACGATAATTATTTAAATTGTAAGTGATTCTTCACCATTGAGTGTTGGGGCTAAAACCGATACATAGCACGATATCTCAAAAAGTAATGGACGGATTTGGACGAAACTTGGTGGACCGGTTTGGGTGTGTGACAAGAACGAGTCAATTTGATTTTGGTGAATATCTGAATATGGATTCGGATAAGAGAATTATTTGATTTTTAAGTGATTCTTCACCATTGAGAGATCGGTCAAAAGCGATATATAACATGATATAAAAAAAAGTTATGGATGGGTTATGAAAAAACTAGTTGAAGCTGTAATATATTATTATCGCCATGATCTACCTTTACGTATTTCATTCAGTGTGAAACACAAACAAACCGATTGTTAAAATGATCATCAAATATCGAAAACATAGGCATTACGGGTCTTCCAACGACACAGTAGTATGTATAGGCCTTCGGCTTCATGCCTCACTTTCAGGCCGCTTCAGACAAATTAGCCCAGGTTTCTTAAACAGTAGTATCATTTTCGTAATAATAATAACGTTAATAATAATAGCATAGTAAATATAATCGTAACACTGCAATTCCTTTGTCATGACTGCAAAGTTACTGGATTGAAGCGGTGTATGGTTCATGGATGACTCGATAAGAAGCGGTGTACTAACTATCGTGGGAGTAAGGAATTAGCCTGGGTTTATTAATGCAGTAACATCGCCTTTGTAATAATAATAATAATAATAATAACGTGAATTATAATAATATAGTAAATATAATTGTAACACTGCAATCCCTTTGTCATGACTGCAAAGTTACTGGATTGAAGTGGTGTATGGTTCATAACTTGTTGACTCGAAACATATAGAATAAATCGGTGTCTCAATGTAATCTCTTCACTTCCATGGTGACAGACAGCTTCGAGACTTTGAGTACTTACTATCCTCTTCAACTAAAGTATCAAACAAGCCCAGCTATGCTGCTGTTAGACTTTCAGTTTTTTTTTAGCAATTACGCAAAAAATTTGTATTTCTGTCAACGAAGCAATGGGTCTTTTTGTGAGTGTGCATATTGTGACGGTTCTGTGAACTACCCCCACCCTCCCCCCAGGAGAACACACATCCATGCAGGAAAGTACCCGATACAGTTATATCGCTCGTATTTGTATTTACTTAGACCCCAATTCATGGTGTAACGGGAAAATGGGCTATATGCGTTGTGAGGGGCTATATAAAGATTCTTATTCTTTCTCCCTCTCTCCCCTCTTTTTCACTCTCTCCCCTCTTTTTCACTCTCTCCCCTCTTTTTCACTCTCTCCCCTCTTTTTCACTCTCTCCCCTCTTTCTCACTCTCTCCCCTCTTTTTCACTCTCTCCCCTCTTTCTCTCTCTCTCTCTCTCTCTCTCTCTCCCCTCTTTTTCACTCTCTCCCCTCTTTTTCACTCTCTCCCCTCTTTCTCTCTCTCTCTCCTCTTTTTCACTCTCTCCCCTCTTTTTCACTCTCTCCCCTCTTTTTCACTCTCTCCCCTCTTTTTCACTCTCTCCCCTCTTTTTCACTCTCTCCCCTCTTTTTCACTCTCTCCCCTCTTTCTCTCTCTCTCTCTCTCTCTCTCTCTCCCCTCTTTTTCACTCTCTCCCCTCTTTTTCACTCTCTCCCCTCTTTCTCTCTCTCTCTCCTCTTTTTCACTCTCTCCCCTCTTTTTCACTCTCTCCCCTCTTTTTCACTCTCTCCCCTCTTTTTCACTCTCTCCCCTCTTTTTCACTCTCTCCCCTCTTTCTCTCTCTCTCTCTCTCCCCTCTTTTTTACTCTCTCCCCTCTTTTTCACTCTCTCCCCTCTTTTTCATTCCCCCTTCTCTTATTATTCCTCTCAACTAATCGAGTGTATTTAGCTAGGCCGGTATCAATACACCACCTAAATACATACACTAGTGGGGTATGCTTACACATTGTGTAAACAATAACGAACCGAGCTTCCCATGTAGGTACATAATAAATAGAAGCTTTATGATTATAGGCAAGCATCATGGACCAGCTGCTAAATATCAATTTAGGTTTATTTATTTATTTTATGGGCGCATTTATAATTTTATCGTAAATTTTCATTGAGATGATTATTTCACAGTTTACACTTATAGTAATTACAATTTTCAAATGCTGGACATCGTTTGAGGCTTTTCATGGGGTTTTTTTACATATACGTTTACGGTTTTTTACGTAAATGTTCATTTGCGGGACGCTTTCCGACGGTTGTGTGATTTTTCGGGCGAAAGATACCGAACATTAATATCAGTCAGTCAGTGGTTAGACAGAGTTTTATATATATTACTAACAGAGGTACCTTTTCATTAGTGTTAGTATGATTCTACATGCTGCCCTGTCTCCGAGTAACCATTGAAATTTGTTTAAACACCGTGATGCTGTTCCAAATACCTTCAGTCGGTTTAGTATCCTGCTGTATTGTACCAGGTGAGCGCCCAGGGGGTATTGCCCCTATTTTTTTTGTAAGAGTACAAACGATGGAAGGATTGAATTTGTGGTTTTATGTCCGCCATGTACCTCAGCTTGCCTGTTTGAGAGGGAAGAAGAAAGTCATGAAATTCGTGCTGTTTTGGAGTTTTCTTGCTGTGTTGGCCTCAACCACGCCACGCTGCTTCCTGATGAACATCTGCAGAGTAAGCAGGAAAAGAGGGGCGATGAGGCTTGGTGGAGAGCGATCGAGGCAGGGGTGGGGAGCGATCGAGGGAGGGGTGGGGAGCGATCGAGGGAGGGGTGGGGAGCGATCGAGGGAGGGGTGGGGAGCGATCGAGGGAGGGGTGGGGAGCGATCGAGGGAGGGGTGGGGGGCGATCGAGGGAGGGGTGGGGGGCGATCGAGGGAGGGGTGGGGGGCGATCGAGGGAGGGGTGGGGGGCGATCGAGGGAGGGGTGGGGGCGATCGAGGGAGGGGTGGGGGGCGATCGAGGGAGGGGTGGGGGCGATCGAGGGAGGGGTGGGGGGCGATCGAGGGAGGGGTGGGGGGCGATCGAGGGAGGGGTGGGGGGCGATCGAGGGAGGGGTGGGGGGCGATCGAGGGAGGGGTGGGGGAGCGATCGAGGGAGTGGTTGGGGGCAAGGGAGGAGTGGGGAGCGATCGAGGGAGGGGTTGGGGCGATCGAGGGAGGGGTGGGGAGCGATCGAGGGAGTGGTTGGGGGCGAGGGAGGGAGGGGTTGGGGCGATCGAGGGAGGGGTTGGGGCGATCGAGGGAGGGGTGGGGAGCGATCGAGGGAGGGGTTGGGGCGATCGAGGGAGGGGTTGGGGCGATCGAGGGAGGGGTGGGGAGCGATCGAGGGAGGGGTGGGGAGCGATCGAGGGAGGGGTGGGGAGCGATCGAGGGAGGGGTGGGGAGCGATCGAGGGAGGGGTGGGGAGCGATCAAGGAGTGGTTGGGGGCGAGGCAGGAGTGGGGAGCGATCGAGGGAGGGGTTGGGGCGATCGAGGGAGGGGTGGGGAGCGATCGAGGGAGTGGTTGGGGGCGAAGGAGGAGTGGGGAGCGATCGAAGGAGGAGTGGGGAGCGATCGAGGGAGGAGTGGGGAGCGATCGAGGGAGGGGTGGGGAGCGATCGAGGGAGGGGTGGGGAGCGATCGAGGGAGGGGTGGGGAGCGATCGAGGGAGGGGTGGGGAGCGATCGAGGGAGGGGTGGGGAGCGATCGAGGGAGGGGTGGGGAGCGATCGAGGGAGGAGTGGGGAGCGATCGAGGGAGGGGTGGGGAGCGATCGAGGGAGGGGTGGGGAGCGATCGAGGGAGGGGTGGGGAGCGATCGAGGGAGTGGTTGGGGGCGAGGGAGTGGTTGGGGGCGAGGGAGGGTGGGTTGGGGGCGAGGGAGGGAGGGGTTGGGGGCGAGGGAGGGAGGGGTGGGGAGCGATCGAGGGAGGGAGGGGTGGGGAGCGATCGAGGGAGGGAGGGGTGGGGAGCGATCGAGGGAGGGAGGGGTGGGGAGCGATCGAGGGAGGGAGGGGTGGGGAGCGATCGAGGGAGGGAGGGGTGGGGAGCGATCGAGGGAGGGAGGGGTGGGGAGCGATCGAGGGAGGGAGGGGTGGGGAGCGATCGAGGGAGGAGTGGGGGAGCGATCGAGGAAGGGGTTGGGGGCGATCGAGGGAGGGGTTGGGGCGATCGAGGGAGGGGTGGGGAGCGATCGAGGGAGGGGTGGGGAGCGATCGAGGGAGGGGTGGGGAGCGATCGAGGGAGGGGTGGGGAGCGATCGAGGGAGTGGTTGGGGGCGAGGGAGGAGTGGGGAGCGATCGAGGGAGGGGTTGGGGCGATCGAGGGAGGGGTGGGGAGCGATCGAGGGAGTGGTTGGGGGCGAGGGAGGAGTGGGAAGCGATCGAGGGAGGGGTGGGGAGCGATCGAGGGAGGGGTGGGGAGCGATCGAGGGAGGGGTGGGGAAAGATCGAGGGAGGGGTGGGGAAAGATCGAGGGAGGGGTGGGGAAAGATCGAGGGAGGGGTGGGGAAAGATCGAGGGAGGGGTGGGGAAAGATCGATAGAGGGGTGGCGAAAGATCGAGGGAGGGGTGGGGAAAGATCGAGGGAGGGATTAGGGTATCGGGAGAGGGAATGGGGTATTCAGAGAGAGAGGAGATTCGGGGGAAGGGAGGGAGATCGATCGGGGAATGAGTGTTTGGGGATGAACTTTGTTGCATACACTACGGGGATCAAATGATTGTGACTTTGTGGGATTTTTTTCTTCCTCTTTATTTTGAATAACGTTCCTCATTTTTTTTCCAGCATTTTTTTGATGATAAACTATTTCCGTTTCTAAGCTGTAAGTAAAGGTATAACCACATCCTGTTGTTACAATACCTGTGCCCATATTGTGCGAATCCCTCCTACTAAATGCCTCTTTTGGATTTTGGGTTGTTAGCAGTTCATTACACCTGGTTCAAAATGGCTCATTTCCGGTGTCTCGTGATTGATTACCTAGCAACCGCAACGCTAATGTTTGTTATGACACGAGGTACAACTTGTTCGATGTTTTTTCAGACTCGGTGTTGGAATGGTTAGTTATAGCGTCCACTCTGAGTCTGTGACGTCGGTGGTTTGACCTTTGACCCCGTCCGAATCAAAACAAAGATTTAAAAAATAGTCCATGCTGCTTCCTTGCTTCGTACTCTCAGCGTTTAGAAGGATAGAGTCGGGAAAACAACCATAGGTTGAGAATAATAGGGCGCGCTTTGATGGGTCGGAATGGCCTCACGTCCTCCAGCGTCGAAATTCCTTGAAATTAAATTCATATTTTTGGATTTGTGATTTCAAAAAGTATTTCAAACGTCTTCTTCTACTTCTTCACCGAGCAGCTTCATGAAACTTCTTGCAATGGATTTTCATCCCTATCTATCTATAATTCCAGTAATCTCTGTGTGTATGTGTGTGTGTATGTGTGTGTGTCTGTGTGTCTGTGTGTCTGTGTGTCTGTGACCGCTGTTTCTCGACAACCACGGGTCCGATATACTTGAAACTTGCCAGGTATATTGCTGGGGACCTGAGGATGTGCCTTTTCAAGGTTTCATATTAATCGGAGAAGTAGTTACCGAGCTATGGCGATTTAGCCGTTCGCCGTTCGCTTTGGCTTTGCGAATGGACCAAACCATTTCATGTAAATAGAGGGGGGGGGGGGTTCTACCGTACTCGCAAGCCGTTCGCTTTGGCTTTACGAATGGACCAAACCATTTCATGTAAATAGAGGGGGGGGGGATATAATTTTAGATATATATATAGTACGGGCACGCTCTAGTGTTGTAAATTCCTACATCGTGGTTACGGAATCCCAGTTTGAAATGCTAAATTTGAATGTGTTTAATTTTGTTCCTTCTAACACTGTTACTGCCTCGACATCCCACAATTGCTATAGCAACTCTAGTTTTAATTCTCTCTCTTAAATGCAATAGATCATACATTATATGGTGATTTAATTTATTTTTTCAAATTTTTATTTATTATTTATTAATCATTTAATTTTTACCAACTTGTATTAAAATAGTTATGATGGAGAGCTTATGTACCCCCTTTAGTTCAATGTTTGCCATCCCCAGGAATTTCTCACACCAGTGAGCGTTTCATGGACCACGAGTTACAGAAAAACTTCCGTGGATTCAAGAATCTTAAACTGTATGCAGACAGAAATGATGAAGGACTGAATAGAATGAATGACTGGCTCAAGTCATTCGAGGAGAAGAAACAGGTATGTTCTGGGGAAGATTTTGTCCCCAACTTGCGGCAGAGGGTACAACCACCACGAAGAGGCATCCCTAATAGTTGTAGACTTAGGAGGTTTTTTCCACAGATAGGTGAAAAGTCGAGGAACAAATGAGTGGAGATTAGCGATGAGTAATGGGAAAGTGGACGAAACCAGCTTATTTTGAATGCGAGTGTTCAGGGTTAAATGGATCTTCGTTGGGGAGGCCAATTTTGATACATCCCAACAATTGATGTCATAATCATGTGCTTGCAAAAGAAAGCTGCAGATTGGTTGCGCTGCTTCTACTTGTGGCAAGAGAGAAAGAGTGGCTGGGAGGTGGCGGGGTGTAAAGAGCGAGGGAAGCATGCGATTGGGGTAGATTTACACGAGATTGAACTTTAAACCCTTTAAATTATGGACTTCTTCCTGGCCGAATACAATATTTGTGCCCTGATCTTTTGTGGTGGTTCTGAGGACCCACCACCCCACTCCAGTTTCCCCCCTACCCCCATCCTCCACTCCAGTTGCCCCCCCCCCTTCCCTCCTTGATGCTGGTGATGCTGTTACGTAGCAGGCACTCCACCCTGTAATCCTGCCATTCAGGAGGATATTACAGAGCAGGGCATTCATCCTGACATCGAACCCAGGTGGGAATTTGGAAGTTGACCAGGTTGTTGGCATGCAAGACCTATTCATCCAAAAACTCGAGAGTGCAAAGAACACCTTACCCTGCACAGCCTTGAGAAAAAGGACATGGGAAGGGTCTTTTCAGCTCTTGCGTTGCGTTTCTGAGCACAATGTATATTTCTTACGAGTCATGATTTTATCTGAATTGCGATATTCCCCGACACTGAGAGCGCGAGCTGCAAATTTGATTGGTCGTAAAATGGCGTACTAGTACCCAACTGCAAAGCCGCAATGAGCCGGCGAAGCCAAAGCCTCTTGCCACTATTTTACCCATCACTATGGCATCAGTAGGTTAGGTAGATGGTAGTAGGTTGGTGTAGTAGGTACCGTACCTGGTAAGACTTGGTAAAAGAGAAGAGCAGACAGTCCTCCCCAATACCTACATACAATAAATGTCACAAGAAGCTTAAGGAAGTAACTATACGATGTGCTAGCTTAAGGCCTATTTTAAGAAATCTTAACTGGGCTTAACATACGTTTTCACAGTATGTGTGTAGTCTTCTAACTTCAGTCGCTGTCAGGGCTGGTTCTTTCCGGGCACTGCGGCTTCCTCCACCAGAAGAAGTTAGCTTGCAGTAAGATCAGTGCCGACAGATCAGACGATAGCGCCGTTTCAACGGCAATGTGTGACTGTCGTTAATCAAACCGAGCTTTCTTTCTTTATGTAACCCGCTTATACCGTATTTCTGGCCGTGAAAAACTATCCCCGACGGCCGCGAGATTTCTAAAAAATAATTCTTCGTCAATTTTAGAATATTTGATGCCGTTTTCAGCGTCCGAAACGCGTAATAAGCTTTAAAAAAATATTTTTTCAAATGCTCGAATCTCATTGGTTCCGGTGTTTGGTGACGATTTTCGTTGAAGATAACGAGGTTGGTTTTAACGTATTTTAATTACAAATTAGAGGTGCATTAGATTGTGAATCAAAGAAAGACGGGTGAAACAAACTCCTATTGAACTTTTTCGCAATTGTTTTATGCAAACTTCCGCATCCGGTCGATGGCGGCCTCCATTGCGTGATTTGGTTTTAGAAATATTTTTTCAAATGCTCGAATCTCATTGGTTCCGGTGTTTGGTGACGCTTTTTGTTGAAGATAACCAGGCCCGTGCGGGCCGAGGTTGGTCTTAAAGTATTTTAATAATAAATTAGAGGTGCATAAGATTGTGAATCAAACAAAGACGGGTGAAAGAAACTCGTATTGAACGTTTTTCAATTTGTTATGCATACTTCCGCATCCACAAGATGGCGGCCTCCATTGCGCTTCGGAATTCTCAAGCCAAGGCATAATCTGGTTTTCGACATAATACGTACGCGTTTATTGACAACACCGGCTTCACCGGCTAATATTTTGTCTCAGTAGCCTGCTGCCAAACTGCTGGTTTTTGGAAGTGCCACCAAGGTGATTTGTGTTTTACAGTGATCAAGTATATAATTCAATTGAAATAAAATAAAAGTTTTAAAGGTTGTAGAGAAAAATAAACCATTGAATCAGAATTTTACCGGCGTTGATGCACCATCTTTTACACCACCTTATTTAACACGTTAAATAATTATTCGTGCCTGTTGTTTGTGCCCTTTATATCGTCTCTAATAACAGTAAGTTTCCTTTTTGGAATAGTTTGACTGTCAGACAAAATATATATATTACGCCTCTGTGCGCATGTGGCGATCAGGATGAGATTCCGTACAATTTGCCAAATTTAAGGCCAAAGTAATCCAAACTGCAGGTTCGTGCTCCGATCCATGATTCTGATTCATGTTCTATGGTTATCAAATACACAATTCAATTGAAATAAAAGAAAAGTCTTAAAGGTTGTAGAGAAAAATAAACCATTGAATCAGAATTTTACCACCGTTGATGCACCATCATTTACACCACCTTATTTAACACGTTGAAGGAGCTGCGCTCCAACGCGAGTCGAAAGAATTGACGCGACCAAAGACGGAATTCGTCCGAGTTGCTTTATTGAAACAAAACAGCTCAGGTATTCTGAAAAGCCCGTTTATCGGGCAGCAATATATATACACATTTATGCCCGGGCGTTTGCCCGGGAAAACCGAGACCGGGCATGCCCAGGTGTCAAGGGCGAGTCCTGGCAAGTCGAGGCTGGGCATGCCCGAGCGCTTTGGGCGAGCCCTGGAAAGGCGAGAGCGGGCATGCCCGGACGCTCTGGGCGAGCCCTGGAAAGGCGAGTCTGGACATGCCCAGGCGTCCTGGACGCGGCCTGGCAAGTCGAGGCTGGGCATGCCCGGGCGCTCTGGGCGAGCCCTGGAAAGGCGAGAGCGGGCATGCCCGGGAAAGACGAGACCGGGCGTGCCCGGGAGGTTCGGGCGTGCCCGGGAACAGCGAGTCCGGGCATGCCCAGGAGAGGCGCGTCTGGGCCCGTCCGGACGAGCCCGGCATGGCGATCGCGCCCTGGCCGCGTCCTGGCAGGTGCAAGGCGATTGTGTACATTGAGTGGGAACCGCAACACACGCCCCTCCAGAATCGACCTGCACCGGCAGGGTCAATTTAAAGGGGGTCTGGATGACCCGGCCGAAGCGACCCCTGGAGGGTCGTGGGGGGGGGGGGGGTCCGATCCGGTGGTGGGTGGTCGAGCGGGGGGAACTGTAGACGGGGGGCGGCCTCGCCGCGGAGGAAGGGCCAACCGTGGTGGTCGGTCGACGTCCACGTGCGCCGGTTTGAGGCGGTCCACAGACCACCCGGTCCGACCGGCCGCCGACGTCGACGACGAAGGACTTGTCGCCCCGTCGCAAGACCCGGAAGGGCCCGTCGTACGGCGGCCGGAGTGGCCCCCGGTGCGCGTCATGACCGCTCGCACAACCCGTTGGCTTGGGGGTGGTAGGCCGTGGTGCGGTGCAGCGTGACCCCCAACGAGCGGGCGACCGCGCCCCAAAGTTCGGACGTGAACTGTGGGCCACGGTCGGACGAGATGTCCGCCGGTGCGCCGAAGCGCGCGACCCAGGTGGTCATGAACGCCTGCGCCACGTCGGCGGTGGTGGTGGAGGTGAGGGGCACGGCCTCCGGCCACCTGGTGGTCCTGTCCACCATGGTGAGCAGGTGGGTGAACCCCCGCGATGGGGGCAGGGGACCCACCAGGTCCACGTGGACATGGTCGAAATGCCGTGCAGGCACGGTGAAAGGTGCTAGCGGGGCCTGGGTGTGGCGGTGGACCTTGGCCCGCTGGCAGGCCATGCAGGCGTTGGCCCAGTCGCGGATGTTCTGTCGAAGGCCGTGCCAGACGAAACGCGTCGACACCAGCTTCTGAGAAGCTTTCCGGCCCGGGTGAGAAAGGCCGTGGATGGAGGCGAAGATGCGGCGCTGCCAGGAAACGGGCACGATGGGGCGAGGCTGGCCCTGGGAGACGTCGCAGAGCAGGACGGTGCCCGCGAAGGGGATGTCGGCCAGGCGTAGGCCCGTGTCCGCCGCCCGGAGGGCCTGCACCGAGGTGTCGGTGGTCTGGTCGGCCGCCATGAGCGCGAAGTCCACGCCGAGGTGGACCGCGTTCGCGATGGCCCGAGAAAGACAGTCGGCCACAGCGTTGTCTTTGCCGGCGATGTGCCGGATGTCCGTGGTGAATTCCGACACGGCGGAGAGGTGGCGCTGCTGGCGGGCCGACCACGGCTCCGTGACTTTGGCCATTGCGTAGACCAACGGCTTGTGGTCGACGAAAGCCGTGAACGGGCGGCCCTCCAGGAGGTGTCGGAAATGGTGAACGGCCAGGAATAGACCGAGCAGCTCGCGGTCGAACGTGCTGTATTTTAACTTGTTCGGCCGGAGCTGCCGGCTGAAAAAGAGCGAGTTGCTGCCAAACCCCGTCCACCCATTGTTCATGGACGGCGCCCACCGTGTAGTTGGAGGCGTCCGTAGTGAGGGCGATGGGTGCGTTGAGCCCCGGGTGAGCCAGCAGCGTTGCGTCGGCGAGGGCCCGTTTTGCGCTCGCGAAGGCCGCGTCCATGGCCGCGGACCAAACGATGTCATGCTTAGCCGGCTTGCCCCGGAGGGCCTCGTAAAGGGGCCGCATGAGCTGAGCAGCGCGGGGCACGAATCGGTGATAAAAATTCACCATGCCGAGGAACTCTTGTAGGGCATTGATGGAACGGGGATGCGGGAACGTGGTGATGGCCTTGACCTTGGTCGGCAGCGGCATGGCCACGGTCTTGGTGATGCGGTGGCCCAAAAAGTCAACGGTCGTCGTGCCGAAGTGGCATTTGGCCGGGTTGACAATTAAGCCGTGCTCGCTGAGGCGACGGAACAGTGTTCGGAGGTGGAGGAGGTGCTCGGCGCGGGACGTGCTGGCGACGAGGATGTCGTCCAGATAGACGAAAAGAAATGGCAGGTCGCGCAGCACGCCGTCCATTAAGCGCTGGAATGCCTGGGCCGCGTTCTTGAGGCCAAACGGCATCCTCAAAAATTCGAACAGGCCGATCGGCGTGATGACGGCCGTCTTCGGGACGTCGGCCGCCCGGACAGGTACCTGGTGGTATCTCCGTATCAGGTCAATTTTGGAAAATATGACCCGTCCCGCCAAACGGGCGGAAAAGTCCTGGATGTGCGGGATCGGGTACCTGTCGGGGGTGGTAGCGTCATTGAGGCGGCGGTAGTCGCCACCTGGGCGCCATCCGCCCCCCGGCTTTGGCACGATGTGCAGTGGTGAGGCCCACGCGCTATTGGAGCGCCGCACGATGCCGAGGTGCTCCAACGCGTCGAACTCGGCCTTTGCCACGGCGAGCTTGGCCGGGTCGAGGCGGCGGGCCCTGGCGTAGACCGGCGGGCCCGTAGTGGGTATGTGGTGCTTGATCCCATGCCGCACTGCGACGGCCGAAAACGTCGGCCGCGTGAGGGCCGGGAATTCCGCGAGCAGGCGAGCGAACTCGTTCGCCTTCGGGAGGGCGCACGCCAGTTCGGTCGGCGCGGAGCTGCTCATCGTGCACGCCAGGGAGCTGAAGGTCTCGGCGTTGACAAGGCGACGATGTTTGACGTCGACCAGCAGCCTGTGCGCGCAGAGGAAGTCGGCGCCCAGCAAAGCCATGGGGACGCAGGCGGTCACAAAGGTCCACTGAAAGCGCTGGCTGCCGAAGCAGAGGGTGACGTCGCGCGGGCCGAAAGTGCGTATGGCCGAGCCATTAGCAGCGACCAAAGAGGGGCCGCAAACGGCGTCCCGCCTGTCCTGCTCGGAGGCGGGTATGACGCTCAGTTGGGCGCCGGTGTCACAAAGGAAACGCCGCCCGGACGCTTTGTCCCGAATAAATAGCAAGTTGCCCGAGTGGCCGGCTCTCATGGCTGGGAATGAACGCCGGCCCGGCCGTTTCCCGACTTGCCGAAAGTGCACGGGGGTCGGCACATCCGAGCTTTGTGTCCGAACCTGGCGTGGTAATAACACCACGCCTGGTCAGGTGGAGGCTCCGGCCGTCGTGTCGGAAGCAGTCGGCGCGGCGTGGCGGCCACCAGTTGCACCGGCAGTTCGGCCTCTAACCGCGCAGGGTGCTCGGGCGTCGTGGGCGTCGCCTCGGACGGCGGCAGGCTCCAGGTAGCCACGCCGATGTGTTGGCCCGCCGAGGAGATCTTATCGGCTTCCCTGGCGAGGGCGCGGGGATCGGTGATCGACGTGCCAGCCAGGGCGAGGCGTAGCGGGTGAGGCAGCTGGCGAAGGAACAGCTTGCGGAACAGAAAATCCAGAGAGTGCTCACCGAGCAACGAGAGCATATAGTCCATGCGCTCGGACGGGCGCATGTCACCGAGCTCGGGCAGGTCGAGCAGGCGCCGTGCGCGTGCCACCGGTGAGAGGGCGAAAGCATCGAGGAGGAGCGTCCTCAGCGCGTCATACTTGTCGGCAGCCGGCGGGTGCTCGAGGAGGCTCAGCGCGCGGGCCGCGGTGGTGGAACCGAGCGCTGCCACGACGTGGTGGAAGCGGGTGTCGTCCGCGGTGATGCCTCGCAGGGCGAACTGGGAGTCCGCCTGGGCGAACCAAACAGCCGCGTGAGCCTCCCAGAAGGTAGGCAGTTTAAGAGTCACTGCCGTGTCCATGTCGGTATGTCACCAGTGAAGGAGCTGCGCTCCAACGCGAGTCGAAAGAATTGACGCGACCAAAGACGGAATTCGTCCGAGTTGCTTTATTGAAACAAAACAGCTCAGGTATTCTGAAAAGTGCGTTTATCGGGCAGCAATATATATACACATTTATGCCCGGGTGTTTGCCCGGGAAAACCGAGACCGGGCATGCCCGGGTGTCAAGGGCGAGTCCTGGAAAGGCGAGTCTGGACATGCCCGGGCGTCCTGGACGCGGCCTGGCAAGTCGAGGCTGGGCATGCCCGAGCGCTCTGGGCGAGCCCTGGAAAGGCGAGAGCGGGCATGCCCGGACGCTCTGGGCGAGCCCTGGAAAGGCGAGTCTGGACATGCCCGGGCGTCCTGGACGCGGCCTGGCAAGTCGAGGCTGGGCGTGCCCGGGCGCTCTGGGCGAGCCCTGGAAAGGCGAGAGCGGGCATGCCCGGGAAAGACGAGACCGGGCGTGCCCGGGAGGTTCGGGCGTGCCCGGGAACAGCGAGTCCGGGCATGCCCAGGAGAGGCGCGTCTGGGCCCGTCCGGACGAGCCCGGCATGGCGATCGCGCCCTAGTCGCGTCCTGGCAGGTGCAAGGCGATTGTGTACATTCAGCGGGAACCGCTACAACGTTAAATTAGTTATTCGTGCCTGTTGTTTGTGCCCTTTATATCGTCTCTAAAAACAGTAAGTTTCCTTTTTGGAATGCTTTTCTATTTAGTTTGACTGTCAGACTAAAAAATATATATTACGCCTCTGCGCATGTGCGATCAGGATGAGATTCCGTACAATTTGCCAAATTTAAGGCCAAAGTATTCCAAACTGCAGGTTCATGCTCCGATCCACGATTCTGATTCATGTTCTATGGTTATCAAAATACACAATTCAATTGAAATCAAGTAGGTCCTCGATAATAGACAGGGAGTGAACCAATTGCTTAACCCCGCTTTTGTGCTTCGTTCGTCGAGTAATAACCTATGGAATCTTGCGTGACTGTCAGTAATTAGATCTAATACAATATATTAAGGATGCTGAGATCCTAATGAAGGATATGGTGTTTCATCTGTATTTCTTAGGCTGGACTGGAGCAGCAACAGGCAGCAGAAGAGAAGTTGAAAGAAGAGCTTAGAAAGTGCAGTGATGATGCTCGTGTGGTCTGGGCGAACGAGTGTAGGCCATGTCTGGAGCAAAGCTGCCATTACTCATACTTCATCTCCTGTAGCTATGGTCCACCTGGCGTCAGTGGCTCAGTGAGTATAACTTCCTCATGGTGGCTTTTCTGCTTAGTTTGTAGTTTTATATTTTATTTGTTTTTTTATTTATGTTGAAGGCTACAGTCACAGACTATACAGTCTTCATCGAGGCCAGGCCTTAAAATAACTGCTAAATGTGAGGGAAAATAAAATAATTGCATTGATAAATGTGGGAAAGAGATATAAAAGAGAGAAAATGTAAAGATGAGGATTGAAAATGAGTAAGAAAAGTGTGTGATGAAAAGTGTTTGATGTTTGTTTGCAAGAAAGAGAGATTAAAGCTCGCCCGGTAGCCATCTATACTTTGGGTGAGACAGAAACTAAGACCAGCAATCCTGACACGGAGAGTGTAAGATGGTTCCGGGCACCACTTTAACGCTCCTAAGTCAGAACTGTCGTACTACCCTGAGCGGTTGCTGTATACAACACTACAACCTACTACCTAAAAAACTGGTACAACCGGATGGGTATTTTTAGGAGACTCCATCTCCTTACTGGATGGCCGGTGGCTCACTAAGAGAGCTCATATGCCCTTTAACAGGTATTGTTTTTAGCCCTGGAGGGTGTCACAGTCACCCTTCCCACTGGCAAACCAGTGAGGGTAGTCAGCTTAATCGCCGACTACCCGACTATACGCCAGGTAGCATACATGTTACCAGTGGCAGTCAAGAAAGAGACTTACATGACTAGTATGTCGGTTCGGTCACATTCCTTTATCCTCTTTATTGAGAGTGAAAACTCCATGAACTATGCCAATTGGGGAAGGGGTAGAGAAATGGGGGGAGGGGAGAAGAGGGGGGAGGGGGAGGGGGGAGGGGAGAAGAGGGGGGGAGGCGTGAGGGGGAGGGGGAAAAGGGAGGGGGAGGGGGAAGGGGATGGGGTAGGGTGGAGGGGGAGGACGGAGGGGGGAGGGGAGGGGGAAGGGAGGGGGAAGGGAGGGGGAGGCGGAGGGGAGAAGGGAGGGGAGGACGGAGGGGGAGAGGGGAGGGGAGGGGGAAGGGGGAGGGAAGGGGAGGGCCAGTCAACAATGACGTTGCAGTTCTCATGGTCTGAGAGCAGCACAACAATCGCGACATCGTCCTGCATCTTCGCAACAGCACGAAGCGGATTTTGGAGACTCACCGATCCTGTGACGCCCTCCAGTACCGGCGTTGCCGGGCGGGGGAAGGGAGACCCGTACATTCCCAACCCGTACATTCGCCCTCTCGACTCAAGCTCACTCGGACAAAAGCCTCGCACAAATTACACCATGAAGGCCCAATGGCCATGTCTATGCCACAAATCAAGTACGTGAGCGAGTCAGCCGCACTGAATTGAAAATATATAGAATGCTCATACTCCATGAAAAGTGAAGCCGCCGTGTCGCCATCTTGGTTAGCACGACTCGACCAACTCGCTTCGTGGATCTCGTTTGTTTTGAACGTGTCCCAGATTTTAAAAGCCAGACAACTGTTAAAATGCCATTTTGTGCGGCAATAAACTGCTCCAATCGGTTACGGAAGGGTTGTGGAAAGACGTTTCACAGCTGTTTCAAAGACGTTTAATTCATATCGCACAAAATCGACAAAAATCGACACAAAACACGATCGCATAAAAGGTGAAAAAACGCAATCGCTTTTCGCTCTGAATTACGTGCAAACGCGTGACGGAAATCACCATCGCCCAGCATCGAGTGCCAACCAAGATGGCGCCCGGTAGCTGCATCTCCACCTATGTGGTGTGAATGGCAATGGTCATTCGATATACAGACTTGGCATTTAATATGGAATATTTTTTTTCTGGGGGTGAACTTACTTTTCAAGATGTCTTAGAACCAAAAGTTCATTGGAATTATGTTGAAATTATTCTAGATTTTGTTAATGTGACCTTTAAAAGAAACAAAAACCACATTTGACATTTCGAAACAAATAAATTGATCCTTGAAAGTGATGTAAACTGATATCGAACTCAATTCATGGACAGTACTGTGTTAAACTTCTGTATGTTTTCCAGAAGTATCTCTTTATTTTACACATTAGCCAAAATTTTTTTTAACAAAAACAAAAGTTAAATTACGACTGGGATTACCGACAGTAAAATTACAGTTCAGTACTTCGTGTAACCCCCACGAGCATTCAGGAGAGCACGTACACGTTGAGGCATGCTGTTCACGAGATTTGCCAAGGTTTGGACAGGAATCGCTTGCCATGCAGTGACAATAGCCTGCTGCAATTCACGCACAGAGGTTGGCTGCTGGTCCTAGTGGTCGATTTGACACGTTAATTCTGCCCACAAGTTCTCTATCGGATTCATATCCGGGGACATGGCAGGCCACTCCATATGCTCTACACCACGGTCAGCAAGAAAGTGTTGGATCATGCGAGCACGATGAGGCGGTGCATTGTCATCTTGGAAGACAAAGTTTCCTCGAAAGGCTGCACGAGCAAATGGAAGCAATGTTTCTTCCAGAATGGCACTGTACTTGAACTGGTTCAGGTTTCCATTCAGAACAACAACGTCAGTTTTGCCCCCTGCATGAAAAGTAGCCCAAACAGTCACCCCACCACCTCCAGCTTGGACTCTTGGCACTACACAAACTTTGTTGTAGGCTTCATGCACTTGTCTGCGCACTCGGACGCGGCCATCTTGACGATAGACCAGAAATCTAGACTCGTCACTGAAGATCACATGATTCCAGTGTCCTGGCTGCCATTGACGGTGCTCTCTGGCCCACTGCAATTGGCGCTGGCGGTGTTGTCTGGTCAGGCATGGCTTTCTCAGGGGACGCCTGGCACGATAGCCTGCTTGAACCAGTCGTTGGATGACTCGCCTTCTGGATACAGGCACATTTGTCAGTTGCTGCCACTCAGCCCTAAGCCGATTAGCTGACTTGGTACGGCCATTGCGGACTAACCGGTGCAGCTGGTGATCATCCCTCCTTGTGGTTCTGCGGGGACGTCCTGGCCTCGGTATTGGAGTAGGGACACCCCTCTGAGCATTTCGTTTCAGGATCTTTGACACCTGACCTTGAGTGATGCCATATCGCCGAGCAATAGCACCCTCTTTCATGCTGTAATTTCGTAAAGCCACCACTCCATGACAAACAGCATTGTCGAGTTGACGGACCATCTCCAGAGGAAGCGGCAATAACTTTTGGAGACGTGCAGCAGTTGTTTTCCACTAATACAGAACGCAACAACCCTTGTATACCCGACTGTGAAGCCAATCGTCAAATGCACATGTCCGTACATTTTGCCACGCCACCTGTGAGATAATCCTGTTGTTGACTTCTTGCTGCGACAGACAATCAGTGACATGGTTCTTTTAACAAATAAATCACCAAAGTGTAAAAGAAACTCACCAGATTGATATACTGAGTTAAGAAAGTAAACCCAAGTCAAGAAAAAAAATATATTCCATATTAAATGCCAAGTCTGTATTTTCAGTTCAGTGGTCTGGCGGCGGGGATGGAACATCACGTGATCGCTCTGAGCGAAACAGTCTGGCGGCGGGGATGGAACATCACGTGATCGTTCTGAGCGAATCAGCGAGCTGCTCTGGCACATTCTGAGATTCCGTGTATAATGTTCCTCGCTGAAATGCGCTGAGGTAAATATGAATAAAAAATATGGATCTCGTCAAATATTTTGAGGTAGGCCATGTTCGTCCCAGGCTCAATGGCCATGTCTATGCCAAATATCAAGCACGTGAGCCTCTCCGTTTAGGAGTCTATCGGTAACATTACACACACACACACACACACACACACACACACACACACACACACACACACACACACACACACACACTGTGTTTTATATATATAGATGTGTACTATATTTTGCATTCTTTAGTAAACTTTTATATATTCCCCGTCAAAAAAACAATAGAAACAAGAAAAAAAAACATTTGAAAAAAATGTAAAAACAGAGGAATGAAATCTCAAATACAAAACAAACAAAAAAAGAAACAAGGTAGGAATGACATCACAATATGACACCACAGTCCTTTTGGATTGTGGATTGCCATCACGACATCCTTTGACGTTGTCCCGTCAAAATCACACAACAAAAGTAAAACATAGGTCAGGCTTTGAACCCAGGCTAGACAGCACAGAAGTGAGTATGCATACCTCTCGGCCATCCTGCCAGTCCCAAAGCTCTATCAAGGTCTTGTAAATGTCAAAGGTAGGATTACTCATCCACAACCCAAAAAAACTTTAGAGGGCAAGCAGGATAGGAACACAGAGAATGTTACATGCATGTAAGAAAAGCAAACTTAATGGCGTATTATAGAACAGGAATAAGAAAGAGCTTATCAACTTACACCCTGCCACCACCACTCTCCAGCTGCACAAACAAGAGAACTCCACACAGTGCCAGTCAAAATATTTTGTGTTTTTCAACCATCTGCCATTAATATTGAATTACAGTCGTTTCATCCATAAATCAATTCAAAAGGAAATTTTAATTGAGGGATAATTAAGTGACTTATTTATACTTTGCAAACATGTTCCATATGAGATATTTAAAACACCTTTCAGGAATCAGAGGTGAATATTTTACTGCCACATACTGAGCTTATAACTATTTGGATATTAAAACAATCACCTGTGAGGTTTTTGACTTGGTTGGTTATTAAAACAATAAGCTGTAAAGTTTTTAACACGGTTGGCTATTCTTCAAGGTCTTGCTTTAAGACTTTAATTATAATACTCCGGACACTTCCAACACATTCCAGAACATTTTGAACTTGCTATTATTAATGTGGCAAACACACGCATTTTACTGCACAGGGTATTCCAAAAAGAGCTGGCCAACTTTGGTTGTTAATATATTTAGTACCACATATGATACAACGATACCCTTTATTTTACATGATACAGAAACTCAAAGTTTTCTTTATTTTCAGGTCTGGTGGTTTAATGTAAAAGAAAATGGCGACTCCACAGGAGAAAGCTCAGTGTGTCGAATGGTTCATCGAGACGAGATCCGACACGCGAGTTCAGCGTAATTTCCGTACAAGGTATGGAAGGAATCCGCCATCGCAGACTATTAATCAGAGAGTGGTGCAAGAGGTTTAAGGAGACGGGAAGTTGTCAGAAACAGAAAAGTACCGGTCGACCAGGCACAAGTGCAGCAGCCGTTGAACAGTGCGTGAATCATTTATACAAAATCCCAGAAAATCGATCCGATACGCATCCAGAGAACTGGCACTACCACCCACCACTGTAACAGGATTTTGCATAAAAGACAAACTTTATTCCTATAAGGTGCAGATTCTGCAGGAACGCAATCCAAATGATGGACCCAAACGCATGGCGTTTGCCTTGCAAATGCTCAGCCGCATAGAGGATGATGAAGATTACTTGAAAAAGGTCATGTTCACAGCCAAAGATTGCTTTCATGTATTGTGGAAGGTCAACCAGCACAATGTGAGGAGCTGGGGCCCTGAAAACCCCCACGTGGTCATTGAACACATACATGATAGTCCAAAGGTCAATGTGTGGTGTGGCCTTCTCCATAACTGCTTGGTGGGTCCGTTTTTCTTTGTGGATGATACAGTGACCGTAATAATTTACATGAACATGTTGGAAGGGTACGCCTTCCCACAGATTGAAGACCTGCAACCCGATATCATTTTCAATAGGATGGCAACTGCCCTCATTGGGCCTTAGTCGTTCAAGCCATCCTGAATGAAAAAATTTCAGGTCACCGGATTGGCCAAGACGGACCAACCGCCTGGCCCCCACGATTGCCAGACATAACCCACCCCCCCCCCTTGATTTAAATTCTGTGGGGTTTGCCAAAGATGACCACAACATCAATGTGGCAAACCTGCAGGATCTTCATTCTCGGATCACAGCTGCATGCACACTGGTGGACGCAAACATCTTGGGCCGAACATGGCAAGAACTTGTGTACCACCTTCGTGTCCTGCGCACGACAAACGGAGATCACTTTGGAGTGTATTGATGGTGTGCACAAAACTTTATGAGTTTCTGTATCATATAAACCAATTTAAACTAATACAGGCGAACACCCTGCATTACCTAATTTAAGCTTTCACAGTTGGTGGTGCTCAGATTATTATGACATTTATGATACACTTGGATGCGTTCATAACAATCACAATCAGACACAATTGGTCTGGGGAAAGGGAAGTAGAATGTGGATGTGATAAAAATTAAGGTGAATTGATCGATCAAATTCATGAAACCAGAGTTTATGAACAGAATATGTTCCACATGTTCTGAGTATGAATATGTTCGTCCTTTCCACGAACGTCTATAAAATAATGCCGGCTGATGGGACGCCCATTTTAACGTTCATCCGAGGGACGACACACACTGATAAATCACCCGACCTGTGAAACACCGGGATGACAGTTTGTAGGTGGGTCGGGATTCTAACGCAGGCTAGACAGCTCAGAGGAGTGCATACTTAGTTATCCTGCAAAAAATAATTTAACAACACTGGAAATACATATTACTGTGTGCTTCTTAATAAATTATTAAAGTAGAAAGGAAAATCATTTACATAATGGTTCAGCACGACACATCCTTTTGATTAGCATGCGTCTGATTACATCAACATGATGTGATAGCTTGCTGTTGGCTTCATGGTCAGGGTGGCTGGTTTGGGATCTTCGGGTCCCGTGCTGCATATGATAGAAGAAGAATCATCATGTGAAGAACTTGAATACAGGAAACTACAAATAAAAAATACCCGAGCTAGGTCATGATGAAGTGACCAGTCTATGTAATTTGAACTCAAACTCACCTTGCTTGGATGAAATCAATCATTATTGCTATTACCAGCAGAGTACCTGCCTTACGGGCCTTCTTTTTCTGAGCGTGTAGCACATTATTCTGATGTATTGCTTTGTTTGGGTGGTGTATAGGCAATAGAGCACTTTTCGTTCACTCCTGAAAAAGAAATTTGTCTGCCCTGTCTGTCTGTCTGAGCACGATATCTCAAAAGGTTATGGAAGGATTCGGACAAAAATTGGTGGACAGGTTGGGTGTTCAATTGATTCGATTTTGGTGAATGTCCCGATCCGGATCCAGATATGAGAATATTTAATTTTTTTTGAAGTAATTCTTCACCATTGAGAAGAACCACCTTTTTTAGAGGCCACTTTCCCCCACAGAGCAGAGGTTGGCCTTTTTCGGGCACCATGGTCCCCTATTTGAAGCAATGTTTTACAGCCGCATTCCCTTCCTGCCGCCAACCCTGTTAGTCATATCACCTCTTGCGACACACAGGGAATTACCAGTGAACTGGTACTCAATTTGCAGACCTTGGAAGGATGACAGGCTGGGTCAACCCTCCTGGCATTAATTCAGCGATTGACCAGGATTCGAACCCAGGATCCTAGGATCCACAAGCCACACCCTAACCGCTAAGCAAACACCAGGCTCCTCTTCACCGTTGAGAGATACGGCCAAAAACTATACATCGCATGATATCTCAAAACGTTATGGACGGGATATGACAAAACTTTGTTGATGAGTTGGGTAGATGACAAGAACAAGCCGGCTAAATTTTGGTTCATGTCCAGGTCCAGATCCAGTTCTGGCCTACAAGTGGGATACAAAATATAAACTGTTCAGCCTGGCGGTGGTATGCTCTCTACCGTAAAATGGGGTGAATAGGGACAGCAAGGTGAATAGGGACACAAACTGAAAAAAAGTTCGGAAACTTTTTTCGCTGAAAATTGATAACCATACTGATTTGTTGATATTTGGGTTGAAAGTGTTCTCTTGTTTTTTTTAAAAGCAACTTATAGTCCCTATTAACCCCATATATGGGTTAAATAGGAATAAATAGGATTTTTATGGCTGTCCCTATATAGGGACAGTCACTAATACAAAAAAAAAAATCAAGAAATAGGGACAGTTTGGAGAAACTTTTTATCCCATTTTTTTTTTCATTGGCACCGTGGTTTATATTGTGGGTGCATATTATGTGCATCCATCTGAGCTATCAATTTAGCAATAAGTTGGAAACTCAGGATTGTTTCTTGATTATTATTTTTTTGTATTAGTGACTGTCCCTATTCACCCATAAAACGGGGTGATCACCCGTAAAACGGGGTGAATAGGGACAGCCATAAAAATCCTATTTATTCCTATTTAACCCATATATGGGGTTAATAGGGACTATAAGTTGCTTTTTAAAAAAACAAGAGAACACTTTCAACCCAAATATCAACAAATCAGTATGGTTATCAATTTTCAGCGAAAAAAGTTTCCGAACTTTTTTCAGTTTGTGTCGCTATTCACCTTGCTGTCCATATTCAACCCATTTTACGGTACTGAGTGCCGTTCTAGTTCACGTTATTTTCATCAGTGAATGAATGGGCACAAGAGAATCATCCCCAGAGGCAACTTGCAGCAACTCGTGAGGCCAATGCCATGTCAAGTCGAGGCTGAGAGGTAGACATTTTTTATATTTCTGTTACGTGCTCCTCCCCAACCCCTGGTCATGGTGTACCTCCGAGCCCCGAGAGGAGTCACGGCAGAAAAATGTGTTATTCTGTATGTCAAAGATCAATGGTGAAGCCACACCAATTGTTACCAACAAACAAATATTGTATTAAGATCACACAAGAATAACAGTACAACAACAATAGTAATCAATTGTACAACCAATATATATTTCCTATGATGGTACCATCAGGTTCGTACAATATAACTCACTGTGCTCCAAGTGAGCGAAAAGAAGAACATTCCCCAATGTCTCTATTCCGGCATCAAGCCCAAGTCGATCCGCTCCAGCGATCGTCAGAACGATGTCCAATCAAGCCCAGAATCCCGTTCGGATGACAGTCAGTCACGTGGCCAAAGCTGCACAAAGGTGCCCTCAAGGTGACGGGGAAACCCAAAGGCGCCCTCCAGGCGACTGGGAAATCACACCCTCGGGTATGGATGTTTCACGGCTCCAAACCGGCAAATCGCAGATTTACCTTCAAAATCCACGTTACACACACACACACACACCAGATAAACGTCTGGATGCGGTGAAAATAGTTGAAGCGAAGCGAAAAACCGTGCGCGATGCGCAAAGCGCGCGAGTCAAAATGGCCGACGGCCCATTCTCGAGGCGCAACAGCACGACGATGATTCTCCTCGGAATCAACCGCCAAAACCTGACACGCAGATTGATCTGTCACAGCAATAACAACTCTGTCGCAAGAATCCCTTTCCCGGTGAAACCCGAAGTTTGCTAGTGACCTCCGTTCGTCAACGTTTTCTCCAGACCTCGAAGCAGCTAGGCTTCTTCCCCGACTCACTCGCTCCGCCTTCTCCTCTTCCTCTTCGTCGTCGTCCGGTTGCAGTTTCATTTAAAACATTGACTTTTTTACCTTTTGAAAATAGTAACCTCTATCTCCCTTAAACGACAACAATAATTGTACATGGAATCAAAAATGTTTACAGTGGATGAAAACCACAACAACGGAAGTGACGAATCCGTAACATATAAGATAGGAGGTAATATAAAGTAGCAGTGCTAATAAGGTTTGCTGCCATATCATTAAAAAGTGTCACCTGAATAAAATGTAAGCATGGTGGGGATGGGAGAAAATGAAAGAAAGTGGATTAAATATATGGGCAAGAAGGTATGAATGTTGAAATTGTGAAAAGATCCACCATTTTGCATTCTGTATTTTGTAAACATCGCTGGTTGATTAATTCAGAATGTACAATTGAAGTTAAAAATTTGCTCCTTATCCTCTTGGTGATGCTTCAGATGGTGGAGATGAAAGATTAAAAACAACGTTTTCTGTTTCTCTCCACTTTATATACTAACCCACTCCCACACCTTCATTCTTTCCCTTATGAAAATACAATCAGGATTGCCATATCTTTTGATACCTATACTGAGAAAAATAGTGAGTAAATAAAAAAGAGGAAAATAATATTGCTTAATGTATTCATTTGACAACCTTTGTAGTCTCAGTGATTAATTTGGTGATTTTGTTTCCCGCAAGGCTAACCCCCGCTCTAGCAGGGAAAATGGCCTTAAAATGCATGTTGTGTTGTTGTTGTTGTTGTTTCCCAAAAGTTTACTCTATGCACTAAAACGCTTTTTACCTGCGAGGTGTCAAGTGTACAAAAGCTCCACGTGGTTGTTGGTGTGGTCCTTGTTGGGGGTCGATTTTTGAAATGTGCACCCATTTTATTTTTTTTAACCCCACTCACATTTGTCCCTTGATTCCACCCACCATGGCACCCAGACAAAATAATATGGCCGCCATCTTGGTTTACTGGTAGGCATTAGACATCAGGCCTCTAGGCCTCTGCTCATTATACACTGCCCTGGTTTGTTGTGTCAGATTTCCATTGGCTTTGTTTGGGTCGAGTGTCACTCATGATGAGGGACCCTGAAAAATCTAATCGATTTCGAAGAAGAATTAGTAGTAAGGTTTAATCAAGTCCGACAGCACGCACGGTATGCGCCTCCCTGAAAATATAGCTTCACGTAATTTTTGAACGGCCCCATTTTGGGGTTAAACAATCCATGACCGTGTGACGAATCAGCTCGTTCTGATATAACCGTGGGGAGGGTGACATAGATAAGAGGTGTCGAGTTATTTTTTAAATAGCGCATTAAATGTGTTTCTCAATCATGCTGCTCATCTTTTAAGAATGCTTTAAATGCACGTTTCCCAATCAACCCTTTACTGGATTTTGTCGCAGGTTGTGACCACAGTGCAGTCATTATTGTTGTTATATGTAAGAATCAAGTGCACAATCCATCAAATGATGGTGTTGGTGTGTGATTTTTCCACAGATGAGCAAACTCTTTGAGCATATGGACTCCCTGTTTGGACCGGGTCGACCACACGGAAGTGAAAATGTTAGCTCCACCAATTATCCATTTAATGGACTGGCGTCACACTTTGACAGCCTCAAGTACAACATCAATCGAATGTTTGAACGCACCACACACATGCTCGAAAACAGTGCCCCGGCATTCCGAGGAATTCTTGGTCCTGAGTTTCTACACTGGTTCCGAAGTCCGTCGCCTCCTCGACTGGCCCGGAGCATTCAACCTTTTACGTCACACCTTGGGCTGTGGAACAACGACCCGTTCTCCATGTCTCATCCGAGTGACCCATTCCGTAGCCCTTTTGGATTATCCGAAAGGCTCTTTGGTTTTATGAGAAAAATGGTCGAGAAATTTTCAGCAATTGGATCTCCAGCACTGCAACCAATAAGTAAGATTTCCCACTGAAGATTTCCCACACCAAGACCGAGTCCTTGTTCTTGACTGTTGTGCTTGTGTGCTTCCCTCTCTCTCCCCCTCTTGTCTCCCGCTCCCTTCATTGTATGTTTTATGTGTCTGTGCATGTTTTCATGTTCAATGCGTTAGCTCTTACACGAGCCTGGATTCTGTACAAAAAAATATATATATACATATATATATAAAATTCGTGATGTAGTTTTTATTTATTTATTTTGTTTAATCATAACTTTTGTTATGGTGGCAACCTTTGTCAGCTAATTTTTAGTCCCCAATCAGGTATCAGCCTGGCTCGGGGATTATCGGTACATTTTGGCAGCTGACCGTCCCTCCCTCCATCCATCCGTCCATCCAGAGCCTCTACTGGAAAATGGCCGGACAAGTTTCTTTCATATTCGGCACATGTTTGCAATAACATCTGTCTACGAGGCACATCAAATTATTTTGGGATTGGAGCCAAAAGTCATGGGACACACTTTTATTTGCGATTTTGGGGAATATATTTTTTTTAATGGGAGAAAGAACAGTACAGGATTGTGTATATATATGCTTTTAAGAACCATTATTTATTTAGTAGTAAAAACCCCGTCAAATATGACGGGTTGAAACAGTTTATTTGACGGTGCAGCCGCGTAAGCGTGCGAAGGTCTGAAGCCTCGGCCTAGTGTCAGGTGCGCTTATATCTTCTTTATTTATTAGACATCATACGGACGTAAATGAACACTCGTTTTACTCTGCGTACATTTCACATCACGTGTAGCGAATTTAACCTCCATGTGCCTTGTATTTATTGTTATTTTAAAAAAACGTTTCTGTACGCCGCCCTTGAGGCTCAGTTTGCAAGCCACCGTCTACAATTCCAATAAAAGTGACATAATTAATAGTTTTTTATGGAAAATGTTTTTCGAGTTTGTTTTATCCTCAAAAATAGACCGTAGTGAATATACATTCATGTTAAAAGATTGGCCTTTAAAACCTACACTTATGAACGGTGACAGACATCTGTACAAACACATAAACTGACATTGTGTTTTGTATGGTAGATATACATTTTACCATCACCGCTATTTGCACACAACTTTGAATTATTTATTTATTTATATACACTTTACCATCGACACTAACTGCATATTTATTTATTTCAATGTAAAATCAATACGTGCCGTTTTCAAGGTGCAGTGTCCTCAATGGGGACTTGCATCGTTGTTTCTTTCAGTTCTTAGACACAGACTATTGACCTGTTAGGTATTGATTACCATTATAGACTATATTTCAGACTTCCAGGTGGTGTTGCTCACAGCTAACACAATCATTGTTTTTGCAGAAAGTAGTGGGGGAGAGGACTTAGAGGTGGTAGAGGAAACAGTGTGGTAGAGGATAGGTTATATGAAACGGAAGGATACATTTGTTATATAGGAGGGGGACAAAACTCAGAGAAACATTGGGAAGACAGAGGAGGAATGGGAGTGCTTTATGTGAGAAGGGGATGATTGAATCTTGCACCAGTTTGTGTATGTCTTATGTAGATTGGCCATCACCTGTAGTCTTGGTCTTAATAGTTAGTGACTATTCATAAAGGGGGACTATTCAAGGAAGCAAAGTATGTGCCATGATACTCATTTTCCTTATGTTGTGCAAAGACATGAACTTCAGCAGATCCAGATGCTTTGCCTATTGGAAAGAGTTTAGGTCACAGCACCTCCTACTGGGTGATCTACCATTTGTAAATCCTCTGCCAAGGATGTTTTAAACAACATGGTATGTACATTGTTGGTGATATCAAAAATAACGCTGACGATGGTCGTGTTTTTGATCTCTGTGACCTAATTATTCCATAGGGGATGAAGGAAACGGAACTTGTCGCGAAGTGCGTTGGGCCAGTAAAGGTTGCAAAGAGAAGGAGAAGAATTGCAAGAGCTGTCAGACCCTCTTGGAAGGTAGTCTTTGTTTTAATCAACTTTCACTCATCAACTGGAGTATGTTAATTAGTATGTATTATGTTTACAAATATATATGTCATTCTTCAGAGTCCATCGAAGCCAGGAGACTGCAGCACTCCTCTTAATCTCCATAATATCATCACCATTACCATAATTACCATGAACCTCATCATTGGTAACATTATCGTCTTCATCGCTTCGAGCACAGCTCATCAAACTTTATGTCCTTATACCTCAAAGGAGCAAATAATACCTTTCCCAACAGGGACACTTTCTGCCCCACATCTATACGATAAGAGAACCGTGTGTACGTGTGTGTGTGTGTGTGTGTGTGTATGTATGTATGTATGTGTGTGTGTGTGTGTGTGTGTGTATGTGTGTGTGTGTATGTGTGTGTGTGTATGTGTGTGTGTGTATGTGTGTGTGTGTATGTGTGTGTGTGTGTATGTGTGTGTGTGTGTGTCACCATTTCTCTCAGAGATTGCTGAACGGATTGTCGTCAAACTTTCAGAGGTTCATCAGCCAAGAAGGCTGCAAAGAAAGAGGTAGCAAAGGCGCAGGAGGCATGTCGGAAAATGTTCGGAGAACGTTTGGATTCGGAAGAGGGTCAGAGAGCGGTGTTCAGGATTGCAAAGCAGATAGCGAAAGAGAGGTGTGATGTGATGGGGGTGAGTTGCTTGAAGGATGAAGTGGGACAAATCGTTGTCGACCCAGATGGAATTAAAGGAAGGTGGAAGAGATATATGGAAATGCTGTTGAATACAGAGAATGAATGGGATGGCAACATAGAGAGTAACCCAGTTTTAGGACCGGCAGAGAAGATAACCGAGAAGGAAGTTGAGGAAGTGATAAAAGCAATGAAGAGTAGAAAAGCGGGAGGGCCGACGGGAGTTGTGGGAGATATGTTGAAGGCAGCAGGAAGTTGGGGGTGAAGAGAATGACAGATCTGTAATCTGGTGGTGAAAGAAGGCCGCATTCCTATACAAGGGAAAAGGTGACCCTCTGGAGTGTGGCTCATATCGAGCGATAAAGTTATTGGAGCATGGAATGAAGGTATTGGAAAGGGTGTTGGAGAGGAGGATAAGGAAGAAAGTGAAGATTGACGAAATGCAGTTTGGATTTATGCCAGGAAGAGGAATGACAGACGCACTTTTTATTGTGAGGCAGTTGCAGTAGAAGTACATGGAGAAGAGGAAGAAGTTGTTTCTTGGGTTTGTTGATCTGGAGAAAGCATTCGATAGGGTTCCACGTGAAGTATTGACATGGGCATTGAGGAAGTTAGGAGTGGAGGAATGGTTGATCAGAGTAGTGATGGCAATGGACAAAAGCGACATTTTGTGTGTGGCGACAACAGATGCCATTTTGTTACAGAAGCTAGCATCCATTAAGGAAATGTGGAAAGGGGGTAAATTATGTAATTAAGTGTTTACTATTCAGATGGCTATATTGTTCACCAATGAAGAAGCCCATCCCAGCCACGCCATGGATATGCGTGTACTTACATTACGAGCTATCAACGGCTGAGAGGATATCAACAAGGCAAGTTAATTTAATTATAGGTGATGAAATTTTGCAGCCTCTGTTACTCAGATGTGATGCAAGAACCCATGGATCATAATGTTGGACTAATAGATTGGAGAAGGCATATTCACTTGGTGTTCCTCCACTTCTAGATTTCCCTGAATAACAGCAAAATGGAATGTTTGTTTTCTTCCAGGGATGGTCAGGTCAGAAATGGACGATTGCACTTCAGCAAAATGCTTTACGTGCAACTCATGTTTGCTTTATCTGGATTAGAATGAAAACCCAGAGGCCTGTGCACCATTTTTCCATTAAAGTGGACAATCGGCTAGCGTCCAACTACAATGTGCTGGATGAATGACGAGCACCACAATGGAGCGAACTGTTACCCAAACAGCATGTCCAGCTGGGGCCCATATGAGACCTACGTTGGCTAACTTGTGGGTCCCAAGTGTGTTCCCCCATGTAGGCCCCAGCTGAATTTGTCCGTAGGCTCCACCGGGGCCAACTGGATAGCCCACATGGGCAGTACATGGGATTTTCGTGGCTTACCCCACATAAGCTGGACATGGAATTTGCATGGGTTATGCATGGATTTTTCCTGGTCCTCGAGTGAATGTAAATGGGGTGTAAATCAATACTGCATTAGCTACAACGTCACATCTGCTTTACTGTCAAAAATATAGAATGGAGCGTATTTTTAGAGAGGTTTTTGCTTTAAGTGATCTTAAAGAACATCTCTCTTCACCATCTCCCCGTGAACATCAACAGAGCAGAACAAGAACAAATCTTAAATAACATCCCTCTGGCCATTCTCAGAGAGCCTCCTCAGAGTCGACGAGTCTGGCATTTCACTCAAGCCGACTGGCACGGTCTGCAAGCAACCATCAATCATCTGGACTGGTCTCCCATCTCTACTGCCTCTGACATAAACTCTTCCTGAGAATTCTTCCAAAGTAAACTGCTCTCTCTCATGCACAGATTTATCCCATCTCGTCTTCATTTGTCATACCCTTCCTCCCGTCCATGGTACACTGAAGCTTGTGGTGAGGCAGTTGCCCTGAAACAACTTGCCTTCGCCTCTTGGAAGGCAAATCCAACTGAAAGCAATCTCCATTCCTTTCACAAAGCTCGGAAAAAGTATATGTCTACTATCAGGAGAGCCAGGAAACACTATCTCTCTACTCTCAAGACTGAACTCTCAAACCTGTCTCCCTCCTCCAAATCCTGGTAGCGGCTGGTAAAATCTGTTTCTGGTGTTTGTTCCCCCTCCATCTCCTCCCTTACCTCAAATGGCTACACAGCTGACACTGCACGTGACAAAGCCGAATGCCTCGACTCTGTGTTTGCCTCAAAATCTTGTGTCCCAAACCAATCTCTCCCTGTACCCACCTTAACCAGTCGAACCCAGCTGCTACTCGACTCTGTGTCCTTCTCTCCTGACAAGGTGGAGAAGTTTCTGTCGAACCTCGACTCTGATTCTGCAACTGGACCAAACAGCATCAGCCCACGGGTCCTAAAATCCTGCTCTGCCTGCCGCTCTATCTCACCCTCTCTCTGTTCTCTTCACCCTCTCTTTTGCTCAAGGCCATCTGCCATCTGCTTGGAAATCAGCCAACATTCCCGCTTTACATAAAAACGGTGCAAAAACAGATCCTTGCAACCCCAAACCAATCAGCCTGCTCCCAATAATAAGCAATTTCATGGAATCCATCATCGCTTCTGACATCAAATCCTTCCTCTTCTCCAATGGCGTGATCTTGGATCGTCAATTTGGATTCAGACCAGGTCTTTCTACTCTGGTGGTGCTGCTTCTACTGTCTCAACAATGGATGGAGGTCCTCAATGCCAAACAGTAAATGAGAGCTGTCTCCCTTGACATATCTCGTGCCTTCGATATGGTCTGGCACCCCACCCTGCTCACCAAACACTTCTCCTATGGTATTGTTGCGAATATGGAATTTGGCCTCCATATCCGCTTGTAAATATTCCCCTATTTCTCCAATACTCCCCAACTTTCCCCAATCCCCCATTCCCTAGTCCCATTGCATGTAAATAACACTCAGTAGAGCCGACCTTCCCCTTATTCCCCCATTAAATGTCGTGCCCAGGTCCACCGCACCACACGTAGACAACTTTCGGACATCTTGCTAGTTATTCTTAATCTATGTCAGTTAAGGACTCGTTTCCATTAATTCTGACTCTTCGTTGCACCAGAATGTGATTATATGGCATCAGTAGTGAGTTTAGGACCTTTCCCATACCTCCTTCCATCTTCTTCCCCAACAATTACAACAACAACAGAGGAGATGGCGGCGGCGCGGGGGAGGATGCGTCCTCACACCGGCTCGATTAGCGCCATTGACCACGCGCTCCACGGGGTTACCACGGAGGGGCTGGCTGTCAGCTCCTCCTCAAGGGCGGAGCCTGGTAACCCCCCGCACCCAATCAGAAGGGCGGACCGATTCCATCTGGGGCGGCGCTAGCGAGCCGAGGGCGTGTCACTCCCCGCCGGATATACGTGGCGACTTACCGGAAGTGAGAAAAGATGCGCCCCCAGCTGGAGAAAGACGGACCTGCGAGCGCTGAAACAGATGCGCCTGAGTTTGGAGAGGCCTGAGAAAGACCCGCCTGAGAAAGAACGTCACCTCTGAGCGCTGCGACGAGACCTCCCCCGCATCTCTGGACCGAACCGTGTTGATCCTGCCCCGAGCCCAGGTGCACCTGGAGCCATCGCTACCTTGCCTTTCCTAGCCATCAATCCCCGTGTGAGTCAGCTTTGTCCCGTTTATCTGTCGTCTGTTGGGAATAATATAAGATTGTGTCTAAGTGCTTGTCTTTCTATGTTGTACCTCTCGTCCCTGTAATCTGACCTTCCGTAACGAATATAATCTCCTCCGGAGGTCTTGAGAACCGTATCCCTGGTGTCGTCATTTTATAACCCAGCCGGGTGTCTTCTTTTTCTTATTGAGCCAGCGTAACGCGACTTCGTCAACGTCGAGTATAATCGGGTAATTTGTGCGGACACGACGGCCATTCCGCTCGGCCCACCTTAACATCAAAGTCGTGTCTGTAACAGTATCTATACAAACCTCCACGCATGGCTTGCGGACTTCCTCTCTGGTCGCAGTCGACGTGTGGTGTGGCCCTGAATGTAATTCTCTCATCTCCCCTTCCTGTTCAGGCTGGAGTTCCCCAAGGCAGTGTGCTGGGCCCTGTGCTTCTTCTGGTCTTCATTAATGATCTCTCCGACTCTCTCGAAAATCCTCGCTATCTCTTTGCTGATGACTCCACTCTCTGCCGCTCCATATCTCAACCCTCAGATCGACAGGCAGCAGCTTCTTTGCTCTCCGCAGACCTGGACAATATCTCACGCTGGTCAAACAATTGGAACATGTCTTTCAATCCTGACCAATCTCACACTCTCACTTTGTCTCTCCGAAAAGACCGTCTGAACAACCCTCCCATCTACTTCCTGAACAGTCCTCTTGAAGAAGTTCTGTCACTCTAGTTTTTGGGTCTCACTATCTGCCATGAACCTGGTGTTGGCCTATTGGTTAAGGTGGCGGGCTTTGGATCCTAAGGTCCTGAGTTTGAATCCTGTTCAATCGTTGAATTAATACCAGGTGGGGTTGACTCAGCCTGTCATCCTTCTGACGTCGGTGTAATGAGTACCAGGGTACTGGGTCCTCTCTCAAGGAGGTTGGTGGCAGGACTTGCACTCTGGCCGCGGTAAAAAAAACACCTCATTCGTCGCACACACAGTGGTGCGTGTCAGGATGGTGCTGAGGAGTCGTCCAAGGATGCAGTGACGTGCTGATGCAGTGTATGCTACCATTTATATATATATATATATATCTATATTTATAAACAGGAATCAAATTCCTGCGTGGGGCTAAGTGTGAAAAATTCGGACTCAATACGGGGCTCGAACCACGGACCTCCATTGATTTATGCGTCAACAGACGGCTAATAAATGGTACTCAAGTGTTTGTGTGCTTTCCCTTCTCTTGTCTTCCGCTCCCTCTTTTTATATATTTTGTTTGTCTGGTTGATTTGTTTGTGAAGTAAATGTCAGCTCTTTCACGAGCCTCGATTCAGTATACAAAAAAAAAAAAAAAAAAACCCGCCCACTGCGCTATTGAGCCAGCCGTAATCCCCTCAGAATGTTACACACTTAACACTGCGAGCTTTTATAATGGCCGATGTCTTACATGCCTCCTAGGCAGAACCCAAATGTCAGCCTAAGTATATATATATATATATATATATATATATATATATATATATATAGTTATGGATTTGAGAATTGTGTTTTTTTTGTGTTGTTGTAAAATATCACCCTCCTTCCTCCATTTGTTGTGTATAAAGGCCAAAGGTCGTTCCCGTTAGTTATTCCATATACCACACGTAGCCAATCATAGATTTCCTCCTTGTTCAGTAGTTATCTCCTTATTATGTGTATTAGATTAAGGCTGTGTCTTCCATTAATTAACACTCCATTGCACCGAAGTGGAATAAGGTAGATTCCCTGCACATCCCCCCCTTTCGTCAATTGCCAACTGCACTGGGCGGTTTGCTGCATTCTGCCGCTGCTGTGGGGTTGTGGTTGTTTTCACCCCAAACTCCATTGAGCACGAGGTCATCTTGGAGCGGAAGGTGGGAGGAGTCAGCCCAGCGCCAGGAACACGGCGTGGCCTTGCCAACACCTCCTCTGGGGGTGGGATCGGTGGGCCCTCGTGGCCAATCATGGCCGAGGCGAGCTCGCCGATGGGCGTGTCCTGGAGGCCGGCGGCTTGATCGCCCAGGGGCAATAAAAGCGCGCGCGGAAGCCTTTGGGAGTCAGCTCAGACAGGGAGAGAGAGAGACGCGGCAGAAGCAGCACCAAGCAGCGTTGGCCCCACCAGCAGCTTTGACTCCACCAGCAGCTTTGACTCCACCAGCAGCTTTGACTCCACTAGCAGCTTTGACTCCACCAAGCAGCGTTGGCTCCACCAGCAGCTTTGACTCCACCAAGCAGCGTTGGCTCCACCAGGCAGCTTTAACTCGACCGGCGGAGCTCGTCCCGCGGCAGCTCGCATGACCGCAGCTTGGGCGTTGACGGCGGTGCCGACCGTGGCCGCGGAGGAACGGAGCTGCCGCTCCTGGCCCGACCAGTACACAGTTCCCGTGGACCTCCCTCTCCCTCCAGCCATCCACCTCCTGCATTCGTTCCTGCCATCATTCCCCGTGTAAGTGTGCTCGTTGTCTGTCTTTGTCTTGTCCTTGGGGTATAAGTTAAGCCTGTTTTGTTAAGCTAGAATTTCACTGTGTCTCCTGGCTCCTTTCTGTCTTTATTTTATTATCCTTCCTTCTTCCTTGGTTTCTTTAATTGTGTAAATAGTAGTAATAAATAATATTCGTATTTCCAACCTTTTGTCTTCTTCTTCTTCACATCCGTCATCTTTGTCTTTTCCAAATTGAATACCTGTGGCACGATTTGGCCAACGTTCAGGAATCGGGTCTAATCATTGTTAATAGTTCGTGCCGCGGTTGCTAAAACCGCTCGGCAATTAACATCTGTCCGCGGTACGAACGGGGCTGTGCCACCGGCCTTTCCAGAGGTCGCTGTACAGCGTCAGGGACCACGTCGGTTGGTCATAAACGAGGGGACTAATCCCCCCTCGATAAGGGGAACAGAGGCCGACATTGGGTTCCGTAACAATTGGTGTCGGGAGCGGGTGTCGGGAGCGAGATTCGGACCTGAAGCGCTTAGCGCGCTCAAATTACGAGTGGCCCAAAAATTGTGTTTTATAAAATCCTAAATTAAAACAAATCGTGCCATGGATGGTCAAGGCGACGGGATGCCGATGGGGGAAATAGAAGAGGGGTTAGAGTCGACCCAGGACCCCAGGGAAATGTATGTGGGGGAAATGGAGGAGAGCAATGGTGAAGTGGTTGAGGGGGGTGTCAGGTACACAAAATGGCGCCCTCGTGCACGTGGTTACAGCAGCACCAAATGTCGCCGCGCCCGTGACCGTAGCAGCGCCGCCGATGGATTGGGGCCTATTTATGGAACAAATAAAGGCCTTTATGGTTAAGTCGGGTGAAGAAATGGAAAGCAGAATGATTGGAGCAGTGAGGGACGAAGCGAGGGGTATCAGTGAACAGTTGGGAAACCAAATGGGAGGTTTGGAAAACAGAATGGGGGAGTGATTAGAAAACCAAATCGGGGGGCTAGAAGCTAAATTTGAGGGTTTAGACAATAAATTTGAGGGTTTAGACAATAAATTTGAGGGTTTAGACAGTAAATTTGAGGGTATAGACAATAAATTTGAGGGGTTAGACAACGGGATGAAAGGGGTGAAGAATGGGTTAACGGGGTTAGAAAACACAATGGAAAGCAAATTGAGGGAAATAGGGGAGCAATCCGCCCGGGAAATTAAACAAATGGGTGATCAGATAGAGGAGGTGAAAATCGGGTTGGAAACTAAATTGGATGCCCAGAGGAACGAATTGGAACAGATGAGGGCGGCATCTACTAAAGAAATGGAGGAGATGGGGGAGGAAATAAGACGAGGTGTAAGCGAGGAGGTCTCGGGGGTACGCGAGGAGGTAAAGCGAGGTGAGAAGCGTATGGAGAAAGAGGTGAGAAATGGGACGGCAAAGTTACAAGGTGGCATAGAGGAGCTGACGCAGGGAGTAGAGCAGCTGACGGTGGGACAAAAGGAACCAGTGCAGCAGGTGGAAAAGAACACTGCCGTACTAGGAGGGTTGAAAGCGACACAAAAAGAACTCAAAAATGAACTCATAGCGACAAAGAGGGAATGTCAGATGGTACGTGAGGGACTGACAACGAGGTTGGACGAGGTGACGGAGGCAATGAAGACGAAGGACCGGGAGGTGAGGACGCACATAGAGACGGTCAAGGTGGCCTTAGAGGACGAAATTGAGGAGATGCACCGGGAAATAAAAGAGGTGAAGCAAAAGTTAGAGGATGTGGAAGAGGGGGTGAGTGAAATTAAGAAGAGACGGAGGGAAACTAAGAGGGAGATAAAGGAGGAGGTGATGGAATATGTGCAAGGTCGGTGCTCAAATCGTGATGGTGTGCTTGCTAACCAAATAAAGAGTTTGCAGGTGGCGAAGGAGGTACGGAGACGAGGTGCCAAGGTGAGTGGCGATATACTCGGAAATGTATATGGTGTGAGGGGAGATTCAGTCGGCTTGGGGGTTGGTTTGGACCCGGGTGTTCGTGAGAGGCCGCTGGTAAAGTGTGCGACAGGTGCAGAGTGTGAAGGAGGAGGTGTGCGAGAATGTCCGACTATGAGGTGTGTGAGGAAAAAGTGCGCGCCGAGGAGTGAGTGTGCTGTCGAGAGTGAGTTGGTCGTAGCGCGTGTGCGGGGGGGGGGGGGGGGGGAACATGGAAGCGCGTAGTGGGGAGTGTTACAAGGAATGTAATGAGAGAATGCACACCTGTGGTGAGTGTTACGGAGGGTGTAACGGGAGAGTGTGAGCAAGAGGATGCGCGAGAAAGGTGTGTAATGGACGGGTGCATGAGTACAGAGTGCGCTGTCAAGAGTAAGGGTGAATGCACGACCGAGTGTGGTGGTGAACGTAGCGAGAGTGACACGGAGCGTGAGTTGGTTGTGGCAGGTGAGCTAGGATGTACACTTTGGATGGAAGGATGCACACCTGGAATGGTCGAGCGCGTGTGGGAATGCACGCTCGAGGTAGTAGTAAGGCACGTGATTGGGTGTGCAAGTGAGTGCACACCCGTGGTTGTCACAGAGGAGGTGACCGAGGAGGGGGCGTGAAGAGGTGTGTTGGTGAGGTGTGCGAACGACGAGTGTGTGCTAAGGTGTGCGGTGGTCAGAGGAGTGACGAAGTCTATGAGTGAACCTGGAGGGTGTGTCAGGGAAGGTGCAATGACAAAGAGCATGGAGACAGCTGGATGTGTGAGCAAGGAACGGGCTGCGGGGTGTAAGCATGCAAGTGGAGCATCGACGCTACCCGGGTTAGCGGTTAGATCAACTTATAGCCGAAGCGGGCCCTCGGTGCGTGCCGGGCTTCGTGTGCAGCGGGAACCCGCGGGGATCGTAACCGCGGCGGTTTGGAAAGAACCGCCGTACGCGATCCACGCCAGGCCTCGCTCTGAACGGCCGCGTCCGTGCTCCACTAAGCGGGGCGGGTGGCCCGGTTCAAGGACACCGAGGAAGGGTCGGGACGGCGACCGCTTTTGGTTGCAGCGTTCCGGCAGGGCGAGATCGGGTCATCAGGCGGGAGACCGAAAGGCGCCGCGCCGAGGTGGACCTTGGGATCTCGGCCTGAGCGAACCCCCTTCCCTGCACCGAATGCCGGACGGATCCAACCGCCTTTGGATGCTTTGTGAAGCCGGGCTTTGGAGATGAATTGGTGCACCGAGAGGCTCAAGTAAAGGACATTTGGTAGGGAGAGGGAATTTGGAAAAGCAAAATTTGTGATTGGCAGTGGTTGGAAAATTTTTGATTGGCTGGAATTTGGTGAGCAAAATTTATAGTGAGAGACGCCCGATGTGGTGGGATGGCAACTCTGCCATCCCTCACAACGGGGGCAAAGGAGCACTAGTTATGGGGTTGGCAGTGAAAACTAGCCCGGGAGGGTTAGGATATAGTGTGTAGGGATCTAGAGAAGATGACCATAGGTAACGGTAGAGGTAAGTAGTGACAATGATACCTGTAGTGGGGACGCAGGTAGATTAGTTTGGATTATAATGACGAGGGAGCGCAATAGTCTAAAGGGGCGACGGGGAAGTGCAAGTTTTAGCAGGGCACCAGGTAGATTAGATGATGCCGTGTGAGTGAGTATTGATATCGGTGAAATGAGGAATTGCTAGGCAATGCTCGGGAGAGGTGTGTGTGAGCGTGGGGAAATCTGGGTGCCTGAGGCGATGGTTTTGAGAAAGGAAAGTGTATGGAGCAGTGTATGAGTGAGTAGTGGTGATTGTGTGTTGTGTTGACCAAATGGTCCAGGGAGGAAGGAGGGTGCAGGTAGCACCACGAGTGATTGCACAGGTGTGCAACAACAGGTGTATGGAGAATGGTTGTGTGGAATACATGGTCTGGAATATATGGAGTATGGAATGGATGGTGTGGAGTGAGTATGGTGGAAACTGTGGAGTGGATGGTGCGAAGGTGTGGATGGGGGAAAGGAGGATGGACCCCATCATGAATACCCAGGGAGGGTAGTTTAAGCGTTAGGTAGAGGGTACAGGTAAATTGTGGTTGGATATTGGCATCTGTGGTGCGTGGTGGAAGAATGGTGTTTGGATGGGTGCATTAGTGACGTGGAAATGGCTGGGCGTGTGGCCTGTTAGTGTGTGTAGTTGGTTGAGCACTCCAGCACTGTGAGGATGTCGGCCAGCTGAGGCCGCAGGTGGGCTCTGGGAGCCGGTAGAGTTGTGGATGGGGCCCGAGGATCCAGAGGACGGACCCGGGTAGCCCAGTGCCAGAGAGGGCACCGAGTGGGGAGAGCACCAGAGGGCCTTCCCCAGTAGATAGGTTAGGGTGAGGAGCAGGTAAGCTCGGAGGCAACTACGGTGGTGGAGGTGTGCAGGTGGGTAGACCTGCTGGGAGAGCCACACGACCCAGTCCTGAAATTGTGCAAGGGCACAGGGAGTTGAATCGGGGGAGTGAGACCCCAAATTGATGAAGCACCACAGTTTGGTCAATGGGAATTTGGTTCTTAAAACCACATAGAGTAAGATTGCCAATGGTTTGGCAGGGAAAGACCCCGGGTAGTGTAAAGTGAGTTAATGTCATTTAGAAGATAGTTAGGATTAAGAATCTCCTCGCACCATCTACATCCACTCACCTGAGATGACGTCCCTCCACACCATGCCAGGTTGTTTTGTTATTTTTGTTGTGCAAATGGTTGAAATGTGAGACGCATCATGACGTGGGTGTGACATTGTGCTTTGTGTTCCATCTCTCCCTCCTTATGAGGATTGATGATGAATTGGTGATGGCAAATTCGGTTAGAGGGATTGTGGGGACGAATTTGGTGTAGGGGAAATATGGGGAAGACGTGACGGTAGCAATGGATTTGAAAGGTGTAGGGTAATGTGTAGATTTTTGTAAATATGGGGTAAGGGCAAGGGTAGAGTAGGTAACAGGGGGGGTGACGTACGGTAGGGACGAGCTTTTCTCCGCCCAGTCTCCAAACGCACCTCGCCTTGCATTGCCTTGTTTGATGTGTACCCTTGCGACCTTACCCCTCGCTCACCTGTCGTCTTCCCTCCCCCCCCCCCCTTGTCTCCCACCCGAGGACTGTGCGTGACTGGGCGCCGAGGGGAACGTGCGGGAGTCCGCCATTGTGTGCCAGAGCTCTCGCAACCACAGCTGTCTGCATCGATGCACCACGTATGGACCACATGTCTGTGGCTGAGCACCACATATGGACCCCATGGGTTGGGGCATGGCCCCTCTGCTGGAACCGGCCATGAAGGCCCGAGATCATGCTGGCGGACCTTGGTCACAGGGCACCTATGCCACACAGGTGAACCACACATAGTCGGCCCTGTGGGCCATAAATAAAAACGGACACGTTTGGTGCATTTCATTTTATTATTTCAAATAGGCCACCAGCAAAGAAGTTGACAACATCTGGAAGAACGGCAATAGCCAGCAGAGGGAGCCAAAGAGCAAGACACCACCAGGGGTTTGTTGGTTTTTTTAAATTGAACTATGGTGACTGTGCACCGATTGGTGCTTGATGGTGTTTTTGGTGTTTTGGTGCGTTTTTGGTGCTTTCTGGTGCGTCGATGCAGCACAGGCTGTCTCCCCCCCCCCTCCCCCCCCCAAAAGAACAATCGCAGGCCCTGGGTTGCGTTTTGTAAATAGAAGTAGAGTAACTGTAAATAATGCTCCCCCATCGTTCATGTTGTAGTTTGAAGACAATTCCGCAATTCGGTTAGCTGTGGGCGTGTCTGTTAGGCAGGGTGCAATGGAGCAGCGGGACATATTTATTTATGTTTTAAAACGGGCACACTCAGGGTCAGGTTAAATGTAGAGGGAACTACACCTATGTGCCACACTAAAGGTAAAAGTTTGATAGGCCCGGGACGTACCTAAGAGGAGGAGGGTGCAGTGTTATGGATTTGAGAATTGTGTTTTTTTGTGTTCTTGTAAAATATCACCCTCCTTCCTCCATTTGTTGTGTATAAAGGCCAAAGTTCGTTCCCGTTAGTTATTCCATATACCACACGTAGCCAATCATAGATTTCCTCCTTGTTCAGTAGTTATCTCCTTATTATGTGTATTAGATTAAGGCTGTGTCTTCCATTAATTAACACTCCATTGCACCGAAGTGGAATAAGGTAGATTCCCTGCACATCCCCCCTTTCATCAATTGCCAACTGCACTGGGCGGTTTGCTGCATTCTGCCGCTGCTGTGGGGTTGTGGTTGTTTTCACCCCAAACTCCATTGAGCACGAGGTCATTTCGGAGCGGAAGGTGGGAGGAGTCAGTCCAGCGCCAGGAACAAGGCGTGGCCTTACCAACGCCTCCTCTGGGGGTGGGATCGGTGGGCCCTCGTGGCCAATCAGGGCCGAGGCGAGCTCACCGATGGGCGTGTCCTGGAGGCTGGCGGCTTGATCGCCCAGGGGCAATAAAAGCACGCGCGGAAGCCTTTGTGAGTCAGCTCAGACAGGGAGAGAGAGAGACGCGGCAGAAGCAGCACCAAGCAGCATTGGCTCCACCAGCAGCTTTGACTCCTTACCAGCAGCTTTGACTCTACCAAGCAGCATTGGCTCCACCAGCAGCTTTGACTCCACCAAGCAGCGTTGGCTCCACCAGGCAGCTTTAACTCGACCGGCGGAGCTCGTCCCGCGGCAGCTCGCATGACCGCAGCTTGGGCGTTGACGGCGGTGCCGACCGTGGCCACGGAGGAACGGAGCTGCCGCTCCTGGCCCGACCAGTACACAGCTCCCGTGGACCTCTCTCTCCCTCCAGCCATCCACCTCCTGCATTCGTTCCTGCCATCATTCCCCGTGTAAGTGTGCTCGTTGTCTGTCTTTGTCTTGTCCTTGGGGTATAAGTTAAGCCTGTTTAGTTAAGCTAGAGTTTCACTGTGTCTCCTGGCTCCTTTCTGTCTTTATTTTATTATCCTTCCTTCTTCCTTGGTTTCTTTAATTGTGTAAATAGTAGTAATAAATAATATTCGTATTTCCAACCTTTTGTCTTCTTCTTCTTCACATCCGTCGTCTTTGTCTTTTCCAAATTGAATACCTGTGGCACGATTTGGCCAACGTTCAGGAATCGGGTCTAGTCATTGTTAATAGTTCGTGCCGCGGTTGCTAAAACCGCTCGGCAATTAACATCTGTCCGCGGTACGAACGGGGCTGTGCCACCGGCCTTTCTGGAGGTCGCTGTACAGCGTCAGGGACCACGTCGGTCGGTCATAAACGAGGGGACTAATCCCCCCTCGATAAGGGGAACAGAGGCCGACGTTGGGTTCCGTAACAATATCTATACAGACTTGGCATTTAATATGGAATATTTTTTTTTTCTTGACTTGGGTTTACTTTCTTAACTCAGTATATCAATCTGGTGAGTTTCTTTTACACTTTGGTGATTTATTTGTTGAAAGAACCATGTCACTGATTGTCTGTCGCAGCAAGAAGTCAACAACAGGATTATATCACAGGTGGCGTGGCAAAATGTACGGACAGGTGCATTTGTTGATTGGCTTCACAGTCGGGTATACAAGGGTTGTTGCGTTCTGTATTAGTGGAAAACAGCTGCTGCACGTCTCCAAAAGTTATTGCCACTTCCTCTGGAGATGGACCGTCAACTCGACAATGCTGTTTGTCATGGAGTGGTGGCTTTACGAAATTACGGCATGAAACAGCGTGCTATTGCTCGGCAGTATGGCATCAGTCAAGGTCAGGTGTCAAAGATCCTGAAACGAAATGCTCAGAGGGGTGTCCCTACTTCAATACTGAGGGCAGGACGTCCCCGCAGAACCACAAGGAGGGATGATCGCCAGCTGCAACGGTTAGTCCGCAATGGCCGTACCAAGTCAGCTAATCGGCTTCGGGCTGAGTGGCAGCAACTGACAAATGTGCCTGTATCCAGAAGGCTAGTCAACCAACGACTGGTTCAAGCAGGCTATCGTGCCAGGCGTCCCCTGAGAAAGCCATGCCTGACCAGATAACACCGCCAGCGCCGATTGCAGTGGGCCAGAGAGCACCGTCAATGGCAGCCAGGACACTGGAATCACGTGATCTTCAGTGACCAGTCTAGATTTCTGGTCTATCGTCAAGATGGCCGCGTCCGAGTGCACAGACAAGTGCATAAAGCCTACAACAAAGATTGTATAGTGCCAAGAGTCCATGCTGGAGGTGGTGGGGTGACCGTTTGGGCTGCTTTTCATGCAGGGGGCAAAACTGACCTGGTTGTTCTGATTGGAAAGCTGAACCAGTTCAAGTACAGGGCCATTCTGGAAGAATCATTGCTTCCATTTGCTCGTGCAGCCTTTCGAGGAAACTTTGTCTTCCAAGATGACAATGCACGGCCTCATCATGCTCGCATGATCCAACACTTTCTTGCTGACCGTGGTGTAGAGCATATGGAGTGGCCTGCCATGTCCCCGGATATGAATCCGATAGATAACTTGTGGGCAGAATTAACGCGTCAAATCGACCACTTGGACCAGCAGCCGACCTCTGTGCGTGAATTGCAGCAGGCTATTGTCACTGCAAGGCAAGCGATTCCTGTCCAGACCTTGGAAAATCTCGTGAACAGCATGCCTCAACGTGTACGTGCTCTCCTGAATGCTCGTGGGGGTTACACGAAGTACTGAACTGTAATTTTACTGTCCGTAATCCCAGTCGTAATTTAACTTTTGTTTTTGTTAAAAAAAAAATTAGGTTAATGTGCAAAATAAAGACATACTTCTGGAAAACGTACAGAAGTTTAACACAGTTCTGTCCATGAATTGAGTTCGATATCAGTTGACATCACTTTCAAGGATCAATTTATTTGTTTCGAAATGTCAAATGTGGTTTTTGTTTCTTTTAAAGGTCACATTAACAAAATCTAGAATAATTTCAACATAATTCCAATGAACTTTTGGTTCTAAGACATCTTGAAAAGTAAGTTCACCCCCACAAAAAAAATATTCCATATTAAATGCCAAGTCTGTATATATGCGTATGTATGTATGTATGTGTGTTTATGCAGAAGTGCATTGGAGATGAACTCAATTTTTATGAACAGGAATCAAATTCCTGCATGGGGCTAAGTGGGAAAAATTCTGACTCAATACAGGTCGACTCAAACACTTGAAATTTAGCTCAGGTGCCTCCCATTTCTCTTGATCATCTTTGAGATGTTTCTACACCTTGATTGGAGTCCGCCTGTGGTAAATTTTGTGTGGAGATGGGAGAAACTTCCAGAAGGACAACCATCACTGCAACACTCCACCGATCTGGGCTTTATGGCAAAGTGGCCAGACGGAAACCTCTCCTCAGTGAAAGACACATGAAAGCCTGCTTGGAGTTTGCAAAAAAGCACCTAAAGGACTCTCAGACTTTGAGAAACAAGATTATGTGGGCTTTCATACATTTCAGCAGTCACGTGACTCGTGCCGTTAATTATTATTAGGAATCCAATCGAGCGGTTTTATCTCGTGCAATGCGAGGCCAATTGTGAAAAGATGTAAATGGCCAAGTGGAAGCAAAACACAGGTTTATTCACAATTTGTACAATGGCTAGAGAGAAGAGACACAGGGTAGAAACTTAACCGTTCTTAACTTAATTTCCCAGACAAGGGCCCACTGACTCACGCGGGGAAAGGGATGAAGAAGAGGACGCGCTCAAAGCGCGGCCGCTTGGTGCCGCTCGCCCCGGACAGCTCGTTGGGCGTGTCCCTCGAGGATGTTCGTGGCAGGGATGTCGGCATCCAGTCGTGCATGCACCGGAATCTCCGCAGCGTGTCCTGAAGTCCGCGAGGCGAAGCGCACTTGCAGGGCGTCCAGGCAGGAGATCGTTAGAGCACAGGGCACGAGAGAGATCGTCCTGCGAGAGCGTTTATCTCATGAAACCGAGGGCAAACGAAAGAGAAAGCCAGGGAGCAGAGAGCAGGGGCAGAACGCTGACTACAGAGAGAGCGCTGAGAGCTTCTTGAGTTCGGGGGCGGAGCGAGAGTTCAGGGGCAGAGAGCGACTCGTGCTTCGACTTCAGAGAGAGAGTTCTGGGGTCTGGGGCTGGGTTTTATAGCCCCCCCCCAGAGTCCCACCAGAATGTTCCAAGGACCTCCCCTGGCCGCCGTTGCTGGCCACTCCCCTTTAGCTCCCATTGGCTGTTGCTGCTTACCAGCCACTCCCTCCGGCTCCTCCCTTGGGCCTCCTCGACTTGTTCCAGGCCCAGCACATGGCACTCCAGGCCCAATGAGGCCTACCCTTACTTACCTGTCTCAACGCATACTAACACCGGGAAGGAGACTATACTTAACATTGAATAAGAAATAACTGAACTAAGCGAGGCTACATGTTGTGGTGCAACTAACTAAAAGGGGGGGTTTGCCTTTATTCCAAAAACCACAACAATATATATATATATATATATATATCTGCCATGATCATTCTTGGGAAAACCACATTTCCAAGCTGGCCTGCAAAGCCACCGTCTGGGCATCCTCCGTTGTGCAAAGTCCTTTCTGGGCACTTCTGAGGTCCTCACCACATACAAAGCTTTCATCCACAGCTCAATGGAATACTGCTGTCCCCTCTGAGCTGGTGCTCCTGCCTCACACCTAGCTCGGCTTCACGAGGTTGAATCCAAAGCATTCAGAATCATTGGTATCTCTCGTGTTGAAGCTGATTCTAAGGGCCTTTCTTTCTCTCTCTTTCTCTCTCTCTCTCTCTCTCTCTCTCTCTCTCTCTCTCTCTCTCTCTCTCTCTCTCTCTCTCTCTCTCTCTCCAGCCAGTTTGGCGATCTTTCTGTCTTCTACCGACTCCTCTCCGGCCTTGCTCCCCCTGCTCTGTCTGTGCTCTGCCCCCCAAATATTCCTGCAAGATGCACAAGATCTGCCTGTAACCCTCTTCAGGTGAAACTGCCAAATTCAAGACTCTTTGCTCATCTTCACTCTTTCATTCCTCTTTTCTCCCGCCTCTGGAACAATCTCTCACACTCTCTTCAATCCCTTTCCTCCCTCCAGGTCTTTAAACAGCTGTTCACCACCATCTCTTATCTTCCCACATCCAAAATCTTGATATTTTCTACGTCTGTTAAAACACCCCAAATCCGCCTCTTTCAATCCCCAACTTCTTTCCTGAAATTGCTAGAAGTGTTCATTTGCTTTATACCGTGTACCCTTCCTCCCCCAGCCCTCTCTCTTCCACAGATCTACCAACGTCCCTGTTCTCTACTGTTGTTGTGCTTGTGTGCTTCCCTCTCCCTTCCCCTCTTGTCTCCTGCTCCGTTCATTGTATGTTTTTTGTCTGTGCATGTTTTCATGTTCAATGTGTTAGCTCTTACACGGGCCTCGATTCTGTATACAAAAAAAAAACTTGGATCTGTCAAAATGAGCTAATAATGATAAATACTTCAACAATTCAGTGGTGCTCCTGTGGCATTTGAAATGTCTTGGAACATCTTGCTGTGGTATTCCTGCTTCCAGAATACCAAGGGGATGAACCTCTGAAAGTTTGACTTATTTAAGATCCGTTCACCCATCCCTGAGAGAAATGGCGACACACATACACAGACAGACAAACATCTCTATTATAGTATGTATAGATTAACTAAAAATCCAACTTTCAACCCTATACATTGAACCACCATTTGAAGTACCATAAAATTGACGATTCAAGTATTATCGATCTTCATCTGGGTCTACAAGATGGCTGCTGATTGGAAACTACAATGTTTCATCAAACGGAATGATTCACTTCAGACAACAACAAAGTCACGTTTAAAAACTGTTGTTGAACTGGTCTCGATAACATGTTGGCTGCCATTTTTACTTCTGCCACCAAAGGTTTATGTTTGTTAAGACCAACCAAAAGGTACCAGAGGTTATGTTTTCACCCCTGTCTGTCTGTCTGTTTGTGAACAAAATATCTCAAAAAGTTGTGGACAGATTCGGACGAAATTTGGCAGAGATGTAGCGTATGTAACAAGGACGAAAAGATTCAATTTTGGTGAATATCCGCATCTGGATCCAGCTGGTACAATTGTTTAAGTGATTCTTCACCATTGAGTGATATGGCCAACCAGGCGGAGGTATGCTCGCTCCTGAGTGCCGTTCTCGTTTTAAACTTCTGAAACTAACATTAGCTTGGCCCACCTGGGACCCACATAGGGCCCAGTTCAAAGCCCACTCAAAGTCCAGTTCAGCCCACCTAATAGACAAAAACCCATGCGGACCCCAGCAGGCAATGTAAGGTGGGACATGATGCCAAAGAGTGTCGTTCGTTTTAGTTGTAGAATGACATCGGCAGCCCAGATGAGACCCATGTGGAACCCAGTTAAAAAACACACCCAGAACCCAAGCAGATGGGATAAGCAGCCCATCCAAACCACCTATTTTCCAGCTGTGCCCCAGCTGTGCGTGCTGGCTGGGTAGTTATGGTTCCCGGAGGGAGGCATTAAGTATTTACTCATCATAGTATATGGTGTCCCGCCTCTTGAAGAATAATTTCTACATTAAAATGTTTAATTATTTAATTTTGCAATTATTTATTCCCCCCCCCCCCTCCCCCCCCCCCCAATTTTCAATCATTTCATATTTTTCCAATTCTTTGTTATTTTTTCAACTAATTAATTTATTTCATTGATTTGATTTATTTGTGCATTATTTCTATTTTTTCTATTTTTAATTTTTTTTCAATTGTCAATTATTTAATTCCCCCATTATTAAATTTTTTAATTATATCATTTTTCTCTTATTTATATAATCTTTTTATTATATAATTATATAATCTTTTGTATCATTATGGTTCCCAGTGGGAGGCAGTAAGTATTTTTTTTACTCTTGGTCTTAGGGTTAGGGTTAGGTGTCCTGCTTTTTGGGGAAAATAAATATTGTTAGTTCTTAGAACCTTCACTTTGTAAATTTAGTATTAAAATTTCCTATGTACATTTCCCCTTTAATTGGCTGTTAATTGAAATGAGTGCACCGTAGCTAGTCCATGTACAAGCACGTAGGCCACCATATACCCTTCTAAATAGTTATTTCTTATTCTATGTAGTTTAAGGCTCTGTTTCCCATTAGTTGACTCTGCATTGCATCGAATGACATAAGATAGACCCCTCCGACACCCCCATGGCCTCTTCAAAGTGCCAGTAACTTTGGGTGGGGTTATTGGCATCACCTTCACCCCAAGACTCCATTGCACACGAGGTCATCTCGGAGCAGAACGTGGGAGGAGTCAGCAAAGCGCCAGGAACAAGGCGTGGCTTTGCAAACGCCTCCTCAAGGGGTGGGATCGGTGAGCCCTCGCGACCAATCAAGGCCGAGGCGAGCTCACCGATGGGCGTTTCCAACAGGCCGGCGGCTTGATCGCGACGTGCCTCATAAAAATGGGGTGGGGAAGTACTGCGGAGTCAGATGCGGGAGATGCGAGAGATGCGGGAGATGAACCACAGATAAGCGAGAGACCACCGCAGCTTTGAATCCACCGCAGCTTTGACCACCGCAGCTTTGAGCCTTGACGGCAGTTTCGACCGTGGCCGCGAAGCAACGCCGCCGTGCGAACACGATCGAGGAGGGTCGGCGGCTGCTCACCTCGAGCCGCGCCGTCACACGAACCGGACCCGCATCCTTCCAGCTGTGGACCACCTGAACCTTCCTCCCCTGCCAGCCATTCGTTCCTGCCTTCATTCCCCACTCGTGTAAGTCTGATTGTCGTCTGTTTGTCTGTGTTGTCCTGGGGTTTAAGTAAGACTGTATAGGTAAGCTAGAAATTGCTCTGTGTCCTTCTGCTCCTTCCATTTCCCTGTAAATTACATTTCTTTTCTTCTCTGCTTTGGTTGTGTGTAAATAATTAATAAATACCTGTGTTCTTTCTTTACCCCTTTTGCTTCCTCACATTCGGTCGTTTTAGTGATTTACCCATTGAACACCTGTGGCACAATTTGGCCAACGTTTCAGGATCGGGTGTAGTATTGTTAATGGTTCGAGCCGCGGCTGCTAATCCGCTCGGCAAATAACATCTTGTCCGCGGTCTCGAACGAGGTTGCTCACCTGCCTCTCTGGAGGGAGCTGGGCAGCCTCAGGACTCACGTCGGTCAGTCACAGACAATGGGACTAATCTCCCCTTGGTAAGGGGAAAAGGGGCCGACGGTGAGATCCGCAACAATTGGTGTCAGGAGCGAGATTCGGACCTGAAGTGCGCTTAACGCACTCAAAATTACGAGTGGCCAAAATTTTATTTTAAAACATCCTAAATTTAAAATCGTGCCATGGATAATCAAGGCGATCGGGTGCCGGTGGGGGAGATAGAAGGGTTAGAAGCGACCCAGGACCCCAGGGAAATGTATATGGGGGAGAGAGAGGAGAGCAATGAGGATGTGGTTGCGGGGGTATCAGCTGCACAAGATGGCGCCCTCGCGCACGAGGTTTCAGGCGCACAAAATGGCGGCTCGCACGAGGTTGTGGCAGCCGCGCCCGCAGCACCAATGAACTGGGACCTATTCATGCTGCAAATGCAGGCCTTCATGGTGAAGGCGGATGAGGAGAGGGAAAGCAACAGGGGGCTGGGAAACCAAATTGAAGCAATAACGGACGGAATGAGGGCCGATAGGGAGGGAATGGAAAACAGAATGGGTGACCGAATTTAAAAAATGGGGGAGAACAGAGACCGCAGGTTGGGCGAGCAGGTCCCAGGGGTGCACGACGAGGGGTGCGGGTCGAGAAGCGCTGGTTGAGCGAGGCGGAGAAGAGCACGGGTAAAATGACGGGTATAGAGATCGCGACCCGGGGTATGGAAAAGCCGGCGACCGCTGAGGTAGAGGGAATTTTAATAAAGCCAGCGGTCGTCGAGGTGAGTGAAGAAAAAGTAGTGGGAATTCAAAATGGAGAGACCGGGGACTTAGAAAAGCACTCGCGGCAGGGAAAGATGGAAAATGTATGAAGTCCCTGCTCACATCACGATGCTGTGCTTAATAACACCAATGAAAGTTTGCAGGTGGTGTTGGAGCGAAGGAGAAGAATCCCCCAGGTGAGTCGTGCTGTATATTGTGCGGGGAGATTTTGTAAAAGAATGTTTGACGCGAAGAGAATTGTCGTGCGATTGGGGTCGATATGGCACCCGGGCGTTTGTGGAAGGTCCGTGGGGCGTGGTGTGAGTGGAAATGGCGCGCTTGTTAGGAAAAAGTGTGCGTCGGCAAGTGAGTGTGTTATAAAGTGTGGCAGTAAAACCGAGTGCGAGCGAGAATGCACGTCGGAGTGTACGGAGTGTGACACGGAGAGTAAGGTGGTGGTGGAACGTGTGCGAGAGTGTACACCTGAGTTCGTGGTGGCGCGTGTGCGGGAGGGCGCACCGAAGCGCGTGATCGGGTGTGCAAAAGCGTGCACACCCATGGTTGTCACAGAGGATGTGACCGAGGAGCGGGTGCGAGGATGCACGCTTGGGATGGACGGCGAGAGTGTGCAAGAAAGCACACCTGAGTTGTTGTGGCGTGGGTGTGGGAGAGCCCATGGAAGCGCGTGAGTGGGTGGATGCAAGAGTGCATGCCCATGGTGAGTGTTACGGAGGATGTAATGGAGGAGAGCTGTGGAATGAAGTGTGCGAACGACAAGTGTGTGCAAGAGCACTTGTAATTACATGCTCACAGGTGTTCTTGTGCTTTGTCAGGAGTTCAACTAAGAGATATTAAAACAATTGCGTTTTCTATATAATCTCGAAACAAAAGTCATAACGAATGAACGAACGGTGCTCGTCGCCAAAAGGTGCGATTGACAAAGGAGCGTCAAGGATGAATGGCAAAGCAAACGCGCCGACTGCGAGAGGTGTGTGTAACAGGGAGTACGGTGGTGGAATTGACGAAGTGCATGGGATGTATGAGCAACAAACGGAACGAGTGGTGTGAGCATGTCCGGGAGGCATCGACGTTGACCAGGGCAGTGTTTAGGGCGACAGATAGCGTGTGCGGTGCGCTTTGTTTACAGCGAGGACCGGCCGGGACCGTAAGCGCGTCGCTCTTCGGAGCGTCACGCACGATTCGGGCTGGGTCCCGCAATGAATGGTCGGTACCGCGTCAGAGCGGCGATCGGCACGATTCCGGGGGAGGGGGGCCAGGTCGGACCTTCACCCCCTGGCGGGGACGGGGTTCCGACCGGGCGAGATTGAGCCATCGGGCCGGAGACCGCAAGGATCCGCGCCGAGATGGTGCGTGGAATCTCGGCCCGACCAAACCGCCTCCCCTGAACCGAATGCCGGACGGATTCAACCTGCAGGCGACCAAACCACCCGAATTCATTGCTCGGCTTTGCGAAGCCGAGTTTTAATGATGTAACGACGCACCGAGGCTCAGATATAGCGGACTGTGATGATAATAGTGTTTTGATCCGAAATTTAGAATAGTGAATACGATTGACGGAAATGATTGGCAAAATTTGATTGGCAAATGATTGGTAGAATGATTGGCAGTGATTGGCAAATTTTGATTGGTTGGAATTTGATGGCAAAATTGATAATGGGAGATGCCCGATGTGGTGGGATGACAACTCTGCCATCCCTCACACACACGGGGCACATGAGCTATAGTTTTATGGGGTTTATGGCAGTGTAAGCTCGCCGAGGGAGGGTTAGGATATTGTATAGGGATCTAGAGAAGATTGACCATAGGTAACTGTAGAGGTAAGTAGCGACATTGGACAGGTAGTCGGGGACATAGAGAGGTTAGAATGGATGATAACGACGTGGGATGTGCTTAGTTTAAAGGGAAGACGGGGAGCACCAAGTAAAAGGAAACCAGGTAGAGCAGATGATGCCGTGTGTTTGAGAATCGAAAGTGTATGGAGTAGTGTATGAGTGAGTAATGGTGATTGTGGATTGTATTGAGCGTGGAAGTGTATGGAGCAGTGTATGAGGAACAATTGTGGTTGTGCATTGTATTGAATGATTGAAGAAGCCTGGGAGGAAGGAGGGTGCAGGAAGCACCAGGTGTGATTGCACAGGTGTGCAAATGAACAGGTGTGTGGAATACATTGAGTATGGAATACATGGAGTATGGAATGGATGGTGTGGAGTGAGTATGGTGGAAACTGTGGAGTGGAGTGGATGGTGCGAAGCTGTGAATGGGGGAAAAGTGGACCCCTATCACGAATATCCGGGGAGGGTAGTTTAAGAGTTAGGTAGAGGGAGTAGGTAAATTGTGGTTGGATATTGGCATCTGTGGTGCGTGTGGAAGAATGGTGTTTGGATGGGTGCATTAGTGTCGTGGAAATGGCTGGGCGTGTGGCCTGTTAGTGTGTGTAGTTAAATGGGCACTCCGCCACTGTTAGGATGTCGGCCAGGTGAGGCCACAGGTGGGCTCTGGGAGCCGGTAGAGTTGTTGTGGATGGGGCCCGAGGATCCGGAGGACAGACCCGGGTAGCCCAGTGCCAAAAGAGGGCACCGAGTGGGGAGAGCGCAAGAATGCCTTCCCCAGTTAGATAGGTTAGGGTAAGGAGCAGGTAAGCTCGGAGGCAACTGCAGTGGTGGAGGTGTGCAGGTGGGTAGACCTGCTGGGAGAGCCACACGACCCAGTCCTGAAATTGTGCAAAGGCACAGGGAGTTGAATCGGGGGAGTGAGACCCCAAATTGAGGAAGCACCACAGTTTGGTCAATGGGAATTTGGTTCTTAAAACCGCATAGAGTAAGATGGCCAATGGATTGGCAGGGAAAGACCCCAGGTAGTGTAAAGTGTGTTAATGTCATTTAGAGGATAGTTAGGATTAAGAATCTCCTCGCACCATCTACATCCACTCACCTGAGGTGACAGAACTCCACACCATGCCATGTTTTTATTATTTTTGTGCAAATGTTTGGAATGTGAGCCGTATCATGATGTGGGTGTGACATTGTGCTGATGTTCCATCTCTCCCTCCTTATGAGGATTGATGATGAATTGGTGATGGCAAATTTGGTTAGAGGGATTGTGATGACGAATTTGGTATTAGGGGAAATATGGGGAAGACGACACCGTAGTGACGAATTGGTAAGGGTGTAGATTTTTGTAAATATGGGTAAGGGCAAGTGTAGAGTAGGTAACAGGGGGGGGGGGGGGGTGACGACAGTAGGGACGAGCTTTTCTCCGCTCAGTCTCCAGACGCACCTCACTCTGCATTGCCTTCGTTGATGTGTACCCTTGTGACCTTACCCCTCACTCACCTGTCTTCTCTGTCTTCCTTCCCCGACCCATGGATCGTGCTCTCTGGGCACTTTGGGGAGCGTGCGGGGGGCCGCGTCAGTGTGCCCGAATCCTCGCAACCAGCTGCCTGCATCCACGCACCACTTATGGACCACATGTCTGTGGCTGAGCACCACTCATGGACCCCACATGGACCCCTCTGCTGGGACCGGCCATGATGGCCCAAGATCTTGCTTGCGGACCCGGTGAGGTGGCACCAAGCCCACAGGTGAACCACCCATAGTCGGCCCCTGTGGGCCATAAATAAAAATGGACACGTTCTGTGCTTTTTTTATATCCACTAAATAGGCCGCCAGTAAGAAGAACAAGTTGACAACATCTGGAAGAACAACGGCCAGCAGAGGGAGCCAAAGAGGAAGACCACCAACAGGGGTTTGTTTTTTTCATGGAACTATGGTGACTGTGCACTCCGGTGCGTTTTGGTGCTTTAGTGATAATTGGTGCTGGTGCGTCGATGCAGCGCAGGCTGTCTCCACCCCCCCCCAAGCCCCCCCCCCCCAAAAGAAAAATTGCAGGTCCTGGGTTGCAGTGTAAATACAATCAGCGTCACTTGTAAATAATGCTCCCCACCGTACATGTTTAGTTTGAGAACCATTTCGCAATTCGGTTATCCTGTGGGCGTGAATCTGTTAGGCAGGGTGCAATGCAGCAGAGGGACATACTTATTTGTGTTTTAAAACTGTCACACTCAGGGTCAGGTTAATTGTAGAGGGAACTACACCTACGTGCCACACTAAGTTAAAGTTTTGTCGGCCCGAGTCGTGCCGTGAGGAATGAGGGTGCTGTGTTATGGTTCTTAGAACCTTCACTTTGTAAATTTAGTATTAAAATTTCCTATGTACATTTCCCCTTTAATTGGCTGTTAATTGAAATGAGTGCACCGTAGCTAGTCCATCTACAAGCACGTAGGCCACCATATACCCTTCTAAATAGCTATTTCTTATTCTATGTAGTTTAAGGCTCTGTTTCCCATTAGTTGACTCTGCATTGCATCGAATGACATAAGATAGACCCCTCCGACACCCCCATGGCCTCTTCAAAGTGCCAGTAACTTTGGGTGGGGTTATTGGCATCACCTTCACCCCAAGACTCCATTGCACACGAGGTCATCTCGGAGCAGAAGGTGGGAGGAGTCAGCAAAGCGCCAGGAACAAGGCATGGCTTTGCCAACGCCTCCTCAAGGGGCGGGATCGGTGAGCCCTCGCGACCAATCAAGGCCGAGGCGAGCTCACCGATGGGCGTTTCCAACAGGCCGGCAGCTTGATCGCGATGCGCCTTAAAAAAAGGGGGTGGGGAAGGACTGCGGAGTCAGGTGCGAGAGATGCGGGAGATGAACCACAGATAAGCGAGAGACCACCGCAGCTTTGACCACCGCAGCTTTGAGCCTTGACGGCAGTTTCGACCGCGGCCGCGAAGCAACGCCGCCGTGCGAACACGATCGAGGAGGGTCGGCGGCTGCTCACCTTGAGCCGCGCCGTCACACGAACCGGACCCGCATTCTTCCAGCTCTGTGGACCACCTGAACCTTCCTCCCCTTCCAGCCATTCGTTCCTGTCTTCATTCTCCTCTCGTGTAAGTCTGATTGTCGTCTGTTTGTCTGTGTTGTCCTGGGGTTTAAGCAAGACTGTATAGGTAAGCTAGAAATTGCTCTGTGTCCTTCTGCTCCTTCCATTTCCCTGTAAATTACATTTCTTTTCTTCTCTGCTTTGGTTGTGTGTAAATAATTAATAAATACCTGTGTTCTTTCTTTACCCCTTTTGCTTCCTCACATTCGGTTGTTTTAGTGATTTCCCCATTGAACACCTGTGGCACGATTTGGCCAACGTTTCAGGATCGGGTGTAGTATTGTTAATGGTTCGAGCCGCGGCTGCTAATCCGCTCGGCAAATAACATCTTGTCCGTGGTCTCGAACGAGGTTGCTCACCTGCCTCTCTGGAGGGAGCTGGGCAGCCTCAGGACTCATGTCGGTCAGTCGCAGACAAGGGGACTAATCCCCCCTTGGTAAGGGGAAAAGGGGCCGACAGTGAGATCCGCAACAATATGTTTGCTTTTTTGTAAATATGGGTAAGGGCAAGTGTAGAGTAGGTAAGGAACGAGCGTACGGAAGGGTGACGTACGGAAGGAACGAGCTTTTCTCCGCTCAGTCTCCAGACGCACCTCACTCTGCATTGCCTTCGTTGATGTGTACCCTTGTGACCTTACCCCTCACTCACCTGTCTTCTCTGTCTTCCTTCCCCGACCCATGGATCGTGCTCTCTGGGCACTGAGGGGAGCGTGCAGGGGGCCGCGTGAAGTGTTTCACATGAAGCAAAATTTCAAGTGCTACCAATTACCTAATATTACAAGTTGGCTATACTGGGAACCATCAGCGATCTTTGATCACAGCCCTCTGGTTCTGCATAGAGACCACCACTTGATTTTGCTGCAAAGGAAACATAACTCAACAGAACATTAAATACGTCCTTCAAGGTCCCTGTTTGGTAATAAACACAGGATCCAATATTCGTGCAGAATAAATCCCAACCACATGGTGCAAACATCAATTTGGATATTCCTGCACCTTTGAAAAGTCAAGAAAGTACCATTCATATATGTTATATACTTTGTCGATGTCCATCACAAATCCGGCACAAGCTTCTTGGACATTCATTTCATCGCAACAAGTGAATGCTGCCTCGGTGACCATTCCACTGATGATCATTTCCATTGTCTTCCATCTTTTGTAAGAGGCAGTCATTACTCCAGACTATACAGTCAAGCATACGCAACTTTGGTGTACTATAACTTTGATTATGCAGTGCATTGATCTTTTACAAGTTTTATACTAAAAAAAAATTAGGCCTGCTCATTGTGGATCTCGGCCTTCGGGGTGGGTAAATGTGAATATGTTAAGTTAGAGTTAGTAATGTTGATGATAATAATCTTATTGATGCTTTTTATTCTTCAATGGCCAAAATTATTCCCACATTACGCCGAGTTTAACATCCATCCGAGGGAATGCGCACATGTTGATGGAGCACCATGCCAATGAAACACCCGGATGACAGTTTAAAGCTGGGTCGGGATTCAAACCCAAGCAAGACAGTACCTCAAGGCCATCCTGACAGAATAATCTTAATGTGGTGGTGATGGTTCGTATGCTGCATGTGGTTGCTGGTTGCATCATTTTCTGGAGGTGTGCCTGTGCCACTGATGAAGTGCCCTCCCCTCCCACCGACTACCAATAAGCTGGTACGCATTTGGCCGACCTCGGAAGCATGACAGGCTGAGTCAACCCACCTCGTTGATGTAATCATCCCACCTGGTTGATGTTGATGTAAATGTAACATTCAATGGTTGAAATAATCTTCATGATTAATCATGATCATTCTCACCAGCGTTAAATTCAAATCATCGTAATCTTCAAGGTGAAACAACTTGGCTTTTTCAAAACAGTCACTACAGTATACCATCTTTCGCATCATATTCAGCAATATCATCATCATTATCAAAAAAATAATGATTGTAATGCTGACAGTCGTAATCACAATTGCCATGACCATTGTTGAGGTTTTTCTTTTGTTTCAGTGCGGCTCAACTATGAGCCTAAGTGTGTACCTTTTTATACCTGCCTGAAGATTGCCCAGGCCTTCTTGACTTGCATGAAGAGCTGAGCCAGAACGTACAGTTTGTGGAGGCCTTGGGTTCACGTTACAATCAAACGCAGCAAAACATGCACAGACAGATGATTGAAGCCAACAAGAAGCTCGAGCAGCTGATGGACAAGTTTGGTTGGGTGGCAAATATTACTGACAGCCACGAAGACCCCCAAGCACTCTACATTAAGACGGTGAGAGGGTGAATCACAAGTCACTTTTCTCTGATGACTATTGGACCGAGCCACACTTTGCTTTGGTTCATCCTCTCTCTTCAGAGGGGTCGTACATGAGACGAAGTTTGAATGTACACACACAGCCACAAAGAGAGAGAACAGGTCATTACCCCACGCGCACTAAGTGCAAAGCGGGGTTAAGCAATTGGTTAAATTTGTCTGTCGGTCTACAGATGTCAGTAGGTGATGGAGGAACTACTTGATTTCAATTGAACTTTATATTTTGAACACTAATCGGAGCACGAACCGGAATACTAACCTGCAGCTTAGCAGTACTTTGGCTCTGAATTTGGCAAATTGCACGGAATCTTGTCCCGATTGGATTCAGACCAGGTCACTTGCACACGGAACGCATGCACACGGAGGAAGGTAATTTTTGTACTCTGTCTGCTTGTCTGGCAGTCGAGCTAAATTGTAAATTGAAAATCATTCCAAACAGGAAATATACTGTTTATTGGGATGTCATAAAAGACACAAGCAACAGGCACAAATAACTAATGCAACATGTCAAATAAGGGGGTGTAAAAGACAGTGCATCAACAGCGGTAAACTTCAGAAAAAAAGTTTACTTTGTTTTTTTTTCTACATGCTATAAAATATTTATTTATTTCCATCAAATTATACACTTGAACACTGTACAACACAAATCGTCTTGTTCACACTTCTACTAAAAACTTTCCATTTAGCATTACTGTACTTGGACAAAATATGATGCCTTTTATGCTATCTTGATCAATCAAATTTGCCTCTTGTTGGCTCAGTGTGAGGAAATGTTGAGATTCAGACAAAATGGCAGCTCATTACCTCCGCCACCAAAGGTGAATGGAGGTTATGTTTTCACCCCTGTCTGTTTGTCTATTTGTTTGTCTGTCTGTGACCGGGATATCTCGAAAGGTTGTCGATGGATTCGGACGAAATTTGGTGAGAGGTAGTGCATGTCACATGGACAACATTATTAGATTTTGGTGAAGATCCGGATTCGGATCCGGCTAGTAGAAGTTTTTAAGTGATTCTTCACCATTGAGTGATAGGGCTAAAACCAATACATAGCACGATATCTCAAAAGGTTATGGACGAGTTATGACTAAACTTGGTGGACGAGTTGGTTAGGTGACAAGAACAAGCCGATTAGATTTTGGTTTAGGTCCAAATCCAGATCCGGCCTATCAGTGGGATACAAAACATAAACTGTTCAGCCTGGCGGAGGTATGCGCTCTACCGAGTGCCGTTCTAGTTGGACATATAGATCCTGCTAGAAAACGCAAAGCAAGAGTTGAAAAGGCCCTTCCCTTGTCCCTTTTCTCAAGACTGGGTCAGGTGTTCTATGAACTCTCTGAATGAGAATAGAAAAGGTTTAGATGAAACGTTGGTACACGTACTTCTTGGGGGCTTGAAGGCAAGAGGAAGATGAGAGAGATGAGGCTTCATGTGTGTGGGTCACAGATAAGGCAGTTAAATTAATAAATATAAATATGTGAGAAAATCTGTGTAGTTACTGTAACGCATGTTATAGTGAGTGATTGAGAAAATTAGGCAAATCACTAGGAATAGGAGGAATGGAAGGCTGTAGTATTTACAACTTTCAGGAGAATATAATAGTCCTGGATTCAATTTGACATATTAAACTTAATGCTAGGAATCATTTTGTCTGTTTAAGGAACTGACATGTACCAAAAAGCCTAGCTTATTGCGCTCTTTAATCCTATAAGGAACGATTGTAAAAAGTCAGGTCTTATTATCCCCATGCGTAAAAAAAAAAAAAAAAGGGGCAATGCCCTTGGGCCCACCTGGTAGAACCGGAGAACCACTGGTAGTTGTGGATGACCCACAAAATATGTAACTGAGAAGATAGGAAATACTTATTTTGGGAGGCAAACCCCTGATTTTTTTGGATGGCGTGAACAAACTTTGGTAGATTGCGGATGTTGAAGGTTGTGGTCAGGTTTCATCTAAATATAGCCCACACAGACACACACACAATAACACACACACACACAATAGCCCACACACAATAGCACACACACACACACACACACACACACAAAATAGCCCACACACAATTGCCCACACACAATTGCCCACACACAATAACACACACACAATAGCCCACACACAATAACACACACACAATAACACAATAGCCCACACACAATAACACAATAGCCCACACACAATAGCCCACACACAATAACACACACACACACACACACACACACACACACACAAAATAACACACACACAATAACACAATAGCCCACACACAATAGCCCACACACAATAACACACACACAATAACACAATAGCCCACACACACTGTGTTTTCCATTGACAACCATTATTCAAAGAAAGATGTAGGGATGGTTTCACATGATCATTTATTGTGACCACCCCTACCTTGTTTACATGCTTTTTGCATTTAAAAACATGTTTTTATTGTGTGTGTGTGTGTGTGTGTGTGTGTGTGTGTGTATATTGTTGCGGAATCGGTGGTCGGCTCTCCCCTTATCAAGGGGGGGGGGGGGGTTAATCCCCTTGTCCTTTAAGCTGGCCGTCCCCCAATCCTGGAAGCTATGACGCTCCTTCCGGTCGGAATTAGCTCGGGTGATTGGTCAATGAAGTCCCAAATACCTACTTACTAACCCGACCGTAAAGCAGGGAAATAATTCCCGCTCGAACCACGGATAAGATGGAAATTGCCGAGCGGTTAGCAATCCGCGGCCCGAGCCATTAACAAAGACTAACCCGATCCTGAGCGGTTTCCAAATCGTGCCACATGTACTCAATTGAAAGAAAGGACGGAGGCGATCGGATTAGGAAAACCAAGGAAGAACAAGGTACATTTATTAACAAACCAAAGAGGAAACGAAAGGAATATGCAGGAGGAAGAAGAAACAAAAGTACACAGGGCAGGCTTATCTATACAGTTTTAACTTATGACCCCGGACAAACATACACACTCACATGGATGGTAGCTGGTAGGGGGGAAGGTCCAGGCAGATGGTCAGGCTCCTCGTCCGGTCCCGACTCGTGCTGTGGTGGTGATGGAGGCAGGCCGGCAGCGCGCCGCGTATCGTTGACCACGAGCGGACGTATATCGGGGTTACATATATTGGGGGGGACTGGGATGCGGCGTACGTAATACGTAGCTCGTGCCAGCTCTCTCTCTCTCCCGATCAATGGCTCGTATCACAGGCAGTTCGTGCAATCAGCGCCTTTCCTCACAAGTCCTTCACAATCGATCGTCCCCTGCGCAGTCCTTCACAATAAGCAGTCCGTGGCGCAGTCCCTTGCAATCGATGGTCCCCTGCGCAGTCCGTAAAAGGGCTTCGCGCTTGCGCTTATATAACGCACTTTGAGATCAATGCGCGCACTTCGAAACCACGCCCGCCAGTGAGCTCACCTCAGCCCTGGTTGGTTGGTGAGGGCTCACCGGCTCCGCCCTTGACAGCGAGTTGACAGGGCCACGCCTCGTTCCCGGCAATCCACCCCCTTTTTCCTCGAGCTTGACCACGTGGTTAATGGCGTTTGGGGCGAGCGCTGAGGCGTTGGCGAAGGCTCAATGCAGCGAACGCTGCTGGCAAGCGGAGGCGCGTAATAGAATTGGGAGAGAGAGGTTGGAAAGGAAGCGAATGGGGCCTATCTTATTTGATTAATGCAACGCAGATTCAACTATTGGGAACACGGCCTTATCTGACACATAATAAGGAAATAACTAAAGTTCCTATGGTGTCCTACGTGTTGCATATGAACTAACTATGGGTGCGACCTTTAACATTTTAAATGATGGAATATTATTTACAAGTATTTACAAAGTGAGGGTTCTAAAAACCGCAACAATATATATATATATATATATATATATATATATATGTGTATATATACCATGCGAGCAATACTGGCGAAACAACCTACACAAAGCAAAAGGATTTTACGTTTCAATTCCTGTCGCTGTCCCAGGTAATGTCTCGTAACGACCCTGATGGTGATGGGCCAGTGCAGGCTGACACAGAGGTGACGGTGAATGTGCTCAATTCTCCGGACCTCGTGTTCACTTTACCTGGAGAACTCGAGTGGAATGACCCCAAGTTTGCTGAAATTCTGGCTGCACGAGCACTGGAGAAATATCGTAAACACATCAGGTTGGTTTGGTTATATGGAAAGAGAGATGTTTGACAGGCATGTTTTACTTTACTCAAGAAAAGGTAAACTTCATATCATTTCAACATACTTGATTAGCATCAGGATTTGAACAGACCTGTCATTACAGTTGCGAAGATGAAATAGCAATGATATTTACCCTCGCCAGAGGAGAAGGTATTGCATTTGGTTTCGTATGCTTGTCTGTCTGTCCACACAAAACGCGAGTATGTCTATTAATTACGCACTATTGATATGTGATACGTCTATTAATTACGTACCATTGATATGTGATACGTCTATTAATTACGCACTATTGATATGTGATACGTCTATTAATTACGCACTATTGATATGTGATACGTTTATTAATTACGTACCATTGTAACGTGAGTACGTCCACAAATTACATACCATTGGAACGTAAGTATGTCTGTTATTGACGCAATAATTACGTATTGGAATGTATTAATAATGTCTTTTATTAATTATATAACACACCAGCTTACAAAACAAGTTCTGGTGAGGGTTTGCAATCTCTGATTGCTCTTTCTTGTTTGTCTTTATTTTTCAGCAGTGAGACCACGACAGCCTAACGGGATATCATGTGCTTCTGCAGTGGCTTCAAAGCCTCGCTTTGTCAATTTACAACACAATAGTAGGAGACTACGCTTAGTTAGTTCTCGTGTGATTAAACCCACATGTTGAGGATCAAATATAAGGCCAAGATTCAGCATTGGAGTCATCAGGAGGAACCCAGAGAGGATTTGGGTTTCGGCCGTAACTGCACTACTCTCAAACCATCAAGGTGGAGCCTACTGAGCCTAAAAAAACAATTTGCAAGGGTTCACCTTTCCGAAGACACATAGGAAAAGAAAGAGAGAAGGAAAATTGGAGATGTCATTTTGGCAATATTTTGAAACACACACACACACACACACACACACACACACACACACACACACACACACACACACAATTTTGCAACCATATCAGTTGTGACTGGAGGAAATTGTGTTAGGTTGCTGCTGAGGTTTGTGGAGGCTAATGACCGAAAGTTGCCGTAAAAGAGCAATTACCATAAAATGTTGTAGTTGGTCGGACACATTGACAAGCAATAATGGCGATTGGGTGACTAGGTTTGGCAGTCATTGCCATGTTTCCCCTTTGGAATAGGCCCTAAATAGTCACGATAATCCAGTGCAGTGAACAGCTTCCAGCAACACCTATCATTTCATTTTTGTAGCCCTCCCACCTAGATTTGATATTGTAAAACCACCGTCGGCCTCACTATTACTGCAGATGCCAATAAAGCATTCAAAATGTGTGAAGATATTGGTATCCATTGTCTTTCAATGCTTAAACTGTCACTGAAAATTGGTGATGATGTCATTTGTTTGCACTGGGTGGAATGACATGATATTACAGTTTATATCAATCAAAATGAAGTACAAAGTGTTTATTATTTTTTGCATGCAAAGTGAACGTTTGTAGAAGAGGTGTACCACAGAACGGACCAGGACACAACAGAACAAAAGGAACAGTAAAAATAGAGGGGGTGGAGTACACCAACAATAGGGTTGAGGAGCGGAATAAGGGAAATCGAGGGAGGAGAGCTGGGTGGACAAGATGGACACAGAAACAAACACTCAGGAAGGAAAAACTGGAAATTTGGAAATAAGGGGAGGAGGAGGGAGGGAGCAGGGGGTTTAATGGGAGGGAAAAAGATCATGGTTTTGGATGGGGAATAACCTCAGATGGTGGTGAACAGCGGTCATGAAGACCTGGAGGAAAGAATGAAATTAAGGAGAATGTGGAAGTTGGTTCCACAGGCAGAAAGAAAAGAAAGGAGAACGAATGACTGGAGATGAGCAGTGGTTGTGGATTTTGGGAGTTTCACCAGAAGGGGGTTGCAAATCATCCACATGTGCCCTGCAGAAATATTGGGGGAGGGCAAAGCATGGAAAGAGCAGAGGGTGTAAGGCCAGAAAGGAAGTGGTAGAAGATAAGATCACCAATCTGTCTGCGATGGCATAGTGATAGGCCCATAGACTCAGCCTTATCGTGGGAGATTCCAAAGATCTTGAAGGCCTTGGTTTTCATGGCGTCAAGCTGAGCAACATGTGAGGTAGGGGGGCCACCCCAGAGGGGAGAGGCAGAGAGTTTGGAGAGCAAGGTGGGGATGCCAGACTGTATATAAAGCTCGAGACATGTCAAGAGAGCTGGTCCTGATCTCATGCCTCACATTGAGGTCCTCCATTCATTGTTGGGAGAGTAGAAGAGGCATGTCCAAGGTGGAGTGACCTGGTCTGAATCCATATTTATGATACGAGATCAAGTTGTTGGAGAAAAGGAAGTTTTTATTTCAACTGTGATGATGACTTCCATAACCTAGGTGATGATTGGAAGTAAGCTGAAAGGTCTGTTAAGGCCATATAAGCACAGGTATAATTGTTCCGAGTCAGTCGGGGTTTTTTTTTTTTTTGTCTCCGATGACAAAGTCGCCAGAGGCATTATGTTTTTGGGTTGTCCGTCCGTCCGTACGGGCTAAACCTCGTTTTTCTCACACGAAACTTTCAGGGTAGGAGTGCACATGCAGAATGTTTTATGATAATTGTGACGTCATAGGTCATGTGGTATGGCAGCCATCTTCGATTAAAAGCAAATAATTAAAAAATTATTTCTCAGAAACCACCGAATGGAAAAATTTGAAACTTGGCACATTGTCAAGTACTCCCAACGGGGAACAAAAGCATGATAATGATGACCATCGGTGAAATGGTATACCAGCCAAAAATGTTTTCATCGAATTCCTTATCCTAAAAATCTGAAATTGCATGTACATGATCTATGACCCATTTGTATTGAAATATTAAATTTATGACATCATAGGTCACATGGTTTGGCAGCCATTTTGGATTGAAGGAAAATATTAAATAATTCTATCTCTGAAACTGCTAACCCTATCAACATTTTACAAATATCATCTAACAGCACTGTTGCATATAGTTTGAAAATTATGATGTCATAGGTCACGTGGTTTGGCAGCCATCCTGAATAGAAAAATGAACCTTATCCAATCAACACGAAACTTCACAAACGTGATCCACTACCCATACATATGCAGTGATCGCATCTACCCGTTGTGGGACTATGCGGAGGCATATTGGCGACACAGTCGCATTGTTCTAGTTTTTTTTAATGTTGGAGGCTCCAGGTACGGACTGTATATCCCTTATCGAGTCCAGGCCTGAAATAAAAGAGAAGAAAAGTGTATGATGTTTGTTTGCGAGAAAGAGAGGTTGAAGGTAGCTTGGTAGCCTGGTAGCTGTAGTTTGAGTGAGACAGTAAGTAAGACCAGCAGTCCTGACACGGAGATTGTAAGATGGTTCCGGGTACCACTTTAACGCAACTAAGTCAGAACAGCAGTACTACCCTGGGCGGTTGCTGTTTACAACCTACTACTTATTTCAGTCAACAGTGTCAGTTGAGTCTTCTGCCAGTGCAGTTCTTCCAACCAGTAGGTACAGTTGAGTCCTTCCAATATGTGAGGCTCTTGATGTCCTTCTGTGCACCCCACTCCTGGCATTTGTCATTCGACCAGCTCACCTATGGTCTACATGTCCAACTGCCACATGTTCTGTATGTAGTGGAGCCCGGAGCTGCCTTCTTCGGTACGCATGTGTTTGGGGCGATACCGGCTTGCATGGCCTACACAGTCAGTCTATAGCTCATCGGGCCGAGGAAAGGTCTACTCCCCTCCCTCTCAATCTCATCTTCTTTTTCTTTCATTATCTCAATCTTTATGTGAGTGTGGGTGTCTCGAGTTAGATTAAGTAGGCATCAGGTATAATCGGCTATATCAGTCCGTTGCAAACTGGATTCTCTTTACCTCCTCCAGCAAAGGTGGCTTGAGGTTATATTTGCTGTTTGTTTGTCTGTTTGTCCATTTGTCATCCAACTCAGTATGCCCTCTACCGAGTTCTATTCCAGTTTCTTATGTCATCTTTGCCTTATTGTGATAGGCAAACCCCATTTCCTATTAATTAAAACCTGTATTTTCCTTTATGTGCCGTGGTTATTTGGGTTACGAATGTGCCTCGGCACATTTGTAAATTTGTAATTGTAATTGTAATTGTAAATTTACATTTGTAATTGTAAATTATTTGGGGGAGAATAGGCGGCCCAAAATCTTGGCGTATAAATCAATAGGTAATGTTAACTCCGCACGCGCTACTCACACGCACGCCAAATTGACTTAATGCTCAAAGCCATTCTGCGGAGTTTATCTCCAGCTTTACCGGGTCTAGTCCCTTAGGACAATATTGAGCTATTGTTACCCTCATGCTGATTTCAGAAGATACTCTATCGTCTGGGGAATACAGCATCCTTTGGAAGGAATAGGAAGTTGATTGTTGGACCTAGAAATATCCAGGTGATATCTTCCCTACAAAATGTAGGGATGTATAAACAGCTCCATGATATTAAAAACTCTATTTACAACTGTGTGGTGGCTGCTTTTTGTTGGACATATGAGATGCTGTTGATGTTTAACTAATCCATGTCAGAAATGTGGAAATTATCATTGTTGGTGATGTCGAGGTTGCCACCTGCAGGTGCAAGGTAACTAACAAATGTCATCCTCATGAAATACCTGTTGTAGATATGGATGTCTAAACTAATAGAAGCACTTAACAGCAGAGCATGTGAAATTATTGTCCTGAACATATGATGGAGGCACAGAGCATCTGATGAAAGTTTCGGGTAGGCTGACATGGTAGCAGATAGGTAGACATAATAAAAGACAGGTAAACATGAGGCTATTGATGTTCAAAAGAATAATAAGTCAATGTGAGGAGTAACAATGAGGCATTCAAAGAAAGAATGAAGTTGGCACCATGAGGACCAGTGGATGCTTGTCAGGACATTTGGCGAATCGACTGCTTCTATGGCAGTGCAGAAAAAATGGAGAAGGATCTACTCAGCATTAAATTCACACACTAGTGTCCTTTATTGCTTGCTGATGCAAACGCACTCGATCATAACTCGGGTGGACGTTAAACGGGCCTGTATTTTCCTTTATGTGCCGTGGTTATTTTGACCCCCCAAAATAGTCCACCAGCATTAATTGGCATGGTGTCCTTTGTGAAGAGTAGGCAAGCTATCGCCGGCACCATGAACAAATGACAAATTCCTGCCTTAACCAGCAGAGGGCGTTGCATCAGCACATTCGTGCCCTCAGCCAATGATGTTACCATGAGAATTGCCATGATTATCATATCCACGCTTCCACATTGTTTTTCTTATCTTGGGTGTCTGGTCACGTTCTCTCCAAGTGATCCCTTCCCAATATTACATTTAATCTCTCTACATGTTAATTCTGATATAATATATTTACGCTAGTTTACTGATTTGAATGTGGAAGCTAGTTTTGATAAATAAATAAAAAAAGAGTAATAAATGAAAACGAGCATATGATAAAGGATATATTTTTTGGATATAAAGTCAAGGCTCATGGAAGAGATAGAACACAGAATGGATGAGGATGCAACAGAACAAAAGCAACAACAAAAATAAAGAGGGAGAACACCAACAGCAGGACCAAGGGACAAAATAGACGGAGACAGACAAAAAAGGGATGTGGGTAAGAAGGGGGAGGGGGGGAAGGGTAAGGGAAGACAAATGGGATGGACAAGATTGGGATGGAGGGGTTGATGGGGACAGGGGGAGAAAGATGATGATTTTGGATGGGTAATGACATGAGATGTTTAAGTATTCGAGCAAGCACTCCATTCAAAACCGTTAAGGAACGGCTGGCTTGGCAAGCGATAGCTAGCTGCTTGGTAAATGAGCACACCTCCAAACCTTGTGGGGTATATAGATTACAGTAGATCTTCGCTCAGTTCTGCAAGTAAAACTTACCTCACAGATGTCGAGATTCCTCCAAATTTCTTTGTTTAACGTTATAAACAGCAATAGCGACTGTTTAAAAATCTAATAATATGTGTTTGTGGTTTATATAGTTTTAAAAGCCGCTATGCCAGTGTTAGACTTTTGATCTTGTTTTTAGTCTGTCTGCCTGTCTGGCAATGAAACAAAATAGAAAATCATTCCAAACAGAAAAGTTACTGTTTTAAAGGACGTTGTAAAGGACATAAACAACAGGCACGTATAACTAATGTAACGTGTTCAATAAGGTGGTGTAACAGATGCTGCATCATTGGCGGTAAATTTCTGATTTTCATCTCACCTGGAACGAAGTTCAGTAAGTTTTATTTTCAGTTTTATCTCACTCGTCGTCCGTCCGTCAGTCCGTAAATACTTGAAACTTCTTCTCCGAAACCGCTGATGGGATTGCGACCAAACTTGGCACAAATGATATTTGTTGTGTTGTGACTAAAGTTTGTTCACGACATTAAATAAATCGGGGTCTCAGGGGGTTTACCAGGGTCAAAGTGGATCCAGGTTTGACCCCCGAAAATAGGAATTTGCTTTTTCCTCTGAAACTACACACACTATTTCGATGAAACTTGACCACAACCTTAATCGCCCGTGATGTACCAAAGTTTGTTCATGGCATTAAAAAAATCTGCCCCTTTGGGAGTTTACGGGGGTCAAAGTAGGTCCAGGTTTGACCCTCCAAAAATAGATATTTGCTTTCTTCTCTGAAATTACACACACTATTTCGATGAAACTTTAACATAACCTTCATCACCCGTGATGTACCGAAGTTTGTTCAGGGCATTAAAAAAAAATCTGCCCCTTTGGGCATCTACGGGGGTGGGGGGTGGGGGCTACCATCCCCAAAAAATCGGGGTCTAAGGTGGTCTATGAGGGGGGGGGGGGGGGGGGTTGGCCCCCATTTTGGATATTTTCTCAAAACCTACACACACCATTTTGATGGAACTTCACCACAACCATCATCCTCTGTGTTTGGTTAAAGTCTTATGGTTATGTTAGTATGAGTCTACATGCTGCCCTGTCTTCTAGAAACCATTCAAATTGGTTTAAATACCTTTAGTCAGTGCAGTATACTGTTTATTCTGCCAGGGGTATTGCCCCAATGTTTTCTATAACCTTTAAAATATTTATCTTATTTAAATTGATTTATATATTTTAACACTGCAGAACACAAATAGACTTTTGGCCAGTTTCAAATCCCTTCCATTTAGCAGTACTTGGACAAAATATTACGCCATTTTACGCCATCTTGACCAATAAGTCAAATGTTCCGCTCACAGTCTCAGAGTTGCGGAATATCAAGATTCAGAGAAAATTGCAGCCCGCATGAAATATAGATCGTGCTCGGAAACGCAAAGCCAGAGTATAAAAGACCCTTCCCATATCCTTTTCTCAACACTGCGAGGGGTAAGGTGTTCTATGAACTCCTTGATTATGTATGCAAAGATGGTGAAAATTTTGGGTGTGCAGAGATGGAACAACAAAGCGTGACACCAGATCAAGTCTCACCACAGTAATTACTGCACAATCTGTGAGCAACAAAGGTCAGCTGCCGCACAGATGTTCTGGGGCTGAGCGACCAATTAATCCTGACAGGACGTTCAAGCCACAGCGGACGGTATAAGCAAGGACTCCAATAGGCGCTACCTTCTGCTGATGAGGTCGGACATGTTCACAGCTCTACTCTTATCTCCCTAACCCTATTGAGCCAGGTTAAATATCAGTCGGCACCGCGACGGATACCAAGTGGTCAGTTGTTGTCCGTCGGTAATTATATATAGGACCGGAGGAGAGGCGGTACAAAGAAAACTAGAAAAGGTCACTCCCTGTCCGTGATGTGAGCACCAGAGCAGGTGATATTTTGATATAATCTCTCCATGGACGGGTTTTCCAGCTCACCACACTGATGAAAGCGAGCGAGTCAGAAACGCGTCTCTGGATTGATTCATGCCTTAATGGGGGTGGGAGGGCATGCTAACTGCCAAATATACCAGAAATAACATAACATACCTTTAAAGGTAATAGTTAAATGTGGAATATACAGCTGCACCCTTGCGTGTACCTGACGTCGTTATATGTGGCTTGTCCCATCCTCACCCAGCTCTGTACGCACCATGTACCGTGTACGTACGGATCCGATGGAATCCTTCCCACCGGGTAATAACAAATGGAGGGTTACTTTTCATCTGTAACAAAGACTGGACAGGAAAGGGACATCACTGAATTTATCTCGAAAATAAACTTCTGAAGACACAGGTACATGTCGGTGCAAGAAATCATAGATGCAAGCGTCCTGGATGTGCTGTACCTGTAATGACGTCACGGTGAAGCGACGTCATGGCCGATCATCGCGGAATGATTCATTCAGTTCTCGAAGGGCTCAGCCCGAAGCATAGGCGGAGGAAAGAGGAGGAGAAACGAGTTTGCCCGCCCGTGTGCCTGCCGGTCCGACCGCTTCCCCACACCTGCCTGGCATTCCTTTGGACGGAAGAGAGCGCACAGTCGAGCTCGCACGTGCGGGTCAATTGTATTCGTATTGCTGGTGGGGTCGAGGGGCGTAGGGGACGACGGGAATAAAGGTGTGGGTGGATACATTAATTTATTTATTTATATATACGAGTCATCGAGCCCGAGGGACGGAATGAGGACGCCGGGGCTGCACCCGGAGTGAGGGAGCTCAGGCCGCCTCGCGGTCCACGAACGGACACAGCAACATGGCACTGGTGGTGCACGTGAAGCTCGTGGAGGGGCTCCGGGGTCGCGCCGACAGGTTCGCTGAAGTCACTTTCCGAGGTAAGCGCTGCGGGAACTTCGACTTCACAGTTTTGTGATTTCCTTTTGCGTAAAATCGGAACTCATGGTTGTTATATTAATAGGTGCACGAAGAGCAGGCGAGTTATCGCCGGCACCTCGAAGTTAATTATATAAATATCTTGCCCGACTGACTGCCGGGAAGGCAATGGCAAACCACCCAGCATCGACCCATGCCGAGAAACTGCTTCCAACATCCTCACGAGGCGTACATATGGAACTACCTGCAGCTAAATAGATCTTGTGTTTATAACAGCGGCATGCTTTATGGTGCAGCACCCCCTGCTGTCACACATATAATTAAATATTGTTGGAGTGTGCTCACCTTTAACCTCTGGAGCCTGGGTTCAATGCCTGACTCGACGACGAACTGTGTGATTCATGTTTCACAAGCCACGCGTTTTTCGCATCACAAGGTGCGCCATTCCTCAGATGGACGTTGAGCCAGGTGTCACATCTCGTGTTTAGCATCAATGGTGGACATTGATCCTATGGTGTCTTGCATGAAGAGCAGGCGAGTGATTACCAGAATCTGAACACTACAAATGCCTGCCACCTTCAGTGGAACGTCATGCCTGGCCAGCTGGTTCGTGAAAGACTTGGACTTGACACGTTCCCTGGCCGGCTCTAGAATAAGATGGGAATAATTGTGCCTGTCGATGTAGTAACAGTAATAGTAACATAGTAGTTGTAGCTGCAGTAATGGAATAGAAAATGTTACTCATTAGACGAGTACCGGCAGCAACATTTGTTCAATTAAATACATGAATATTTGATGTTTTAAAAGCCAGTTGATGCACTCGTAGCTTTTCCAGCAATGACAGCACACACATGGCACACACATGACAGGCCTGTCTGTTCCACAATGGGAGACATGAGACAAAATATATTTCTTGCATTATATTCATTTTTATTTTCAATGTCTAATCTCCAAACAACAATTTTCCCAAGTCTCACGACAAAATAATTGTTTGATTTATTTCCTTTTGACATTGAAGATTTGTGAAAACAACAATGGGTATTATCGCCTTTGTTACGACTTATGAGCGACAGGTGTGATATGTCATGACTTCAGGTGTACAAGATGATGCATAACGTGATATTTCGTACTATTTGTCAGTAAGAGATCTGTCTGCTTGAGTGTGATGATGATGCATTGTTTTAGAAAGCAAGAAAACCTCATGAGGATGTGATCGTGCAATTGTTGAGCTGTTCAAGGAAGACGTCATCACCTTATTAGCTCCGCCACCTAAAGTGGATGGAGGTGATGTTTTCACCCCTGTCTGTTTGTCCGTTTGTGAACACATCTCAAAAAGTTGTGAACGGATTCGGACGAAAGTTGGCAGAGATGTAGCGTATGTGACAAGGACGAAATGTTTAGATTTTGGTGAAGATCCGGATTCGGATCCGGCTACTAGAATTTTTTAAGTGACTCTTCAGCATTGGGAGATGGGGCCAAAAACGATACATAGCAGGATATCTCAAAAGGTTATGGATGGATTTGGACGAAACTTGGTGGACTGGTTGGGTGTCTGACAAGGACACATAGATTCATTTTTGGTGAAGATCTGAATATGGATTCGGATATAAGAATTATTTAATTCTTTTAATGATTCTTTACCATAGGGAGATTGGGCCAAAAATGATACATTGTGGGATATCACAAAAAGTTATGGATGAATTTGGACGAAACTTGGTAGACAGGTTGTGTATTTTACAAGGAAGAATCGATTCGATTTTGGTGAAGATCAGAATGTGGATTCGGATAGGAGAATTATTTAATTTTTTAAGTGATTCTTCACCATTGAGTGATATGGCGAACCAGGCAGAGGTATGTTCTCTACTGAGTGCTGTTCTAGTTTTTAGATGCACCTGGAATATCTAATTTACGTGCAGATACATAAGGAGGCATATCCAGATGATATTTTGTTGCCTTCGATATAATAGGCCGAAACACATCGACAGTTCATTGAAAAAGTCTTTCAGCGTAGAATGAGGTAGTGTAGCAGCATAGCAAACCTGTTGTGCATTTTGTGATACAAGCACCAAATTTGGCACAAATGTACATTAATATGTTGCGAACATTTTCAGATATTGGGCCACTTGAAATTCCGTAATTTTTTTTTTCAAATTTTTTCAAATTTCGTAATTTCAAATTTTTCGGGTGACACCGTCACAATTTCGGTCTTCGAGGCCGGCCGATATAGTGGGGCGGCTTAGCCCAAATATTCAAAAGAATTGTGCATTTTGTGATACAAGCACCAAATTTGGCACAAATGTACGTACATTCATATGTTGCGAACATTGTGTGGTCAGCAATGAAGACGAGAGTCTGAATTACATGTATGCAAAAGACCTTGTGAACCAGTGAAGCAAATACACGGGTAAGAATGAATTAAATCTAGGGCATGATATAATTTCCATGATGTTTACCTCTACACTCAATGGTGGAAGGAGGTAATGTTTTGATCCCAGCTTGTCTGTATGTCTGTTTGTCTGTTAGTCCACAAAATTCCAGACAAAGCTTGTAGTAGTTGTAGTGGTAGTGGTGATAACAGAAATTGTTATATAGAACTGAACTTATATTATTATTATATGCAGAAAATAACTTCATTTCTATATGCCTTGCAGTGGACAGGTTAATTGGTTTATGCACTGAAGGGGTCACCCTGGTGTGCACTGCTGTGTTCCGCCTCACTGAGTTGTTCAGGTATGATGTACTCAGCACAAGCTTCCGGTCGGCCCGGAGGTGGGGGTGCGGGGCCTGTCACGGAACGTCAAAACAAACGGCCTGCCGGGGCCGCCCAAAAGTCGGGCGTGAGGGGCGCGTCCACTAATGGAACGCCTCTCGCTTCCCAGATCGAGGGCCACGTGGTCAGGAGAACCTCGTCCCTTCCGGTCACACTTTGCCTATCGGCCGGCCTCGAAGACCGAAATTGTGACGGTGTCACCCGAAAAATTTGAAATTACGAAATTTGAAAAAATTTGAAAAAAAAAATTACGGAATTTCAAGTGGCCCAATATCTGAAAATGTTCGCAACATATTAATGTACATTTGTGCCAAATTTGGTGCTTGTATCACAAAATGCACAATTCTTTTGAATATTTGGGCTAAGCCGCCCCACTATATCGGCCGGCCTCGAAGACCGAAATTGTGACGGTGTCACCCGAAAAATTTGAAATTACGAAATTTGAAAAAATTTGAAAAAAAAAATTACGGAATTTCAAGTGGCCCAATATCTGAAAATGTTCGCAACATATTAATGTACATTTGTGCCAAATTTGGTGCTTGTATCACAAAATGCACAATTCTTTTGAATATTTGGGCTAAGCCGCCCCACTAAGGCGTCTTCATCACAACTGATTATTTTCATCGTCATCAAACAAAGTGAGATGGGAACCACATCACCTTATGACTTTTCTCAACGACGATGATAGTTCATGGTGCATTCCTTGCAATCACCGCTATGACAGGGGCCTAGTTGGCATGCCAGCACTTGTCTGCTGATGGTGCAATTGCGGGTCTTTAAAAACAAAACAATTTTTTTTTTTACGAGAGCAAGGTTCAGAGAAAAGCAAAGTATAACTGACAGTGGGACAAACATTAAGGGAATGAATGAACAGGAAGAGAGGAGAGAAGAGAGAAGAGGAGGGAGGGGAGGAAACACTGAATCGAGCAAGTAAGAGAGTTTGGTTAGGAAAGGTTAATGGGGAACATAATAAGGACAATGGGTCAAAATTGTGGCTAAAAAGAGATGGTGGTGCAGGTGCACTCTTCCTTGAAGACTTGGAGGGACGAATGAGACAAAGCCTCTGGAAGGTGATTCCATATCTGGGAGAAGTGAGGAATAACATATCTTATCATGTCATTCAGAGCATGTCGATGTCTTTGTCCACATAATGGGGAACTTTTCCCTTGAGTTAACAAATTGCTGCTTCTCTTTTTGTACAGGTCCAATGCTTGTGATCTACCCTAATCAATTTTACATTGTAATCATCACTTTTGTATGCGCCCTTTGATTTGCAATGCATCAAATTGAATGTCATCCAATGCTATGCACCCCAGAACAAACGGAACGATCTCTGCGGACAATTGCAATCTGTGATTATGCAAGTTCCGAGACATGATGTTGCAGTTGTTAAAGGAGACGTGAAGGCAAAAGTTGTTAAAGGAGACGTGAAGGGAAAAGTTGTTAAAGGAGACGTGAAGGCAAAAGTTGTTAAAGGAGACGTGAAGGCAAAAGTTGTTAAAGGAGACGTGAAGGCAAAAGTTGTTAAAGGAGACGTGAAGGCAAAAGTTGTTAAAGGAGACATGAAGGCAAAAGTTGTTAAAGGAGACGTGAAGGCAAAAGTTGTTAAAGGAGACGTGAAGGCAAAAGTTGTTAAAGGAGACGTGAAGGCAAAAGTTGTTAAAGGAGACGTGAAGGCAAAAGTTGTTAAAGGAGACGTGAAGGCAAAAGTTGTTAAAGGAGACGTGAAGGCAAAAGTTGTTAAAGGAGACGTGAAGGCAAAAGTTGTTAAAGGAGACATGAAGGCAAAAGTTGTTAAAGGAGACATGAAGGCAAAAGTTGTTAAAGGAGACCTGAAGGCAAAAGTTGTTAAAGGAGACATGAAGGCAAAAGTTGTTAAAGGAGACCTGAAGGCAAAAGTTGTTAAAGGAGACATGAAGGCAAAAGTTGTTAAAGGAGACCTGAAGGCAAAAGTTGTTAAAGGAGACGTGAAGGCAAAAGTTGTTAAAGGAGACCTGAAGGCAAAAGTTGTTAAAGGAGACGTGAAGGCAAAAGTTGTTAAAGGAGACATGAAGGCAAAAGTTGTTAAAGGAGACATGAAGGCAAAAGTTGTTAAAGGAGACCTGAAGGCAAAAGTTGTTAAAGGAGACATGAAGGCAAAAGTTGTTAAAGGAGACCTGAAGGCAAAAGTTGTTAAAGGAGACATGAAGGCAAAAGTTGTTAAAGGAGACCTGAAGGCAAAAGTTGTTAAAGGAGACGTGAAGGCAAAAGTTGTTAAAGGAGACCTGAAGGCAAAAGTTGTTAAAGGAGACGTGAAGGCAAAAGTTGTTAAAGGAGACGTGAAGGCAAAAGTATTTAAAATATAAATCAAATCGAATACTTCTTTTCGGGGATTTTTCCACGTGTTGGTCGAATCTGCAGCTGCCGCTTCCACCTCATTAAAGCGACGTTTTCTGATCCGGATTCATCGTGTTTTTCCGTTGTATCTTTGTCCCTGTGTTGCTGTTTGTTCTAAAATTGTTTCTGTACATTTTCCATGTTAAATCGTACCTTGTTGTGCTGTATGTATTTGTCTAATTCGTTTTCGTGTTGTACAAGGCTTACTGTAGCTGCTTCTCGGATAGTTGCTGTGAAAATTGTCCTTTTCTAATTTTTTAAAAATCTTTTTTTCTAAAATTTCTAAATTTTTCCTAATTTTTCTCTTTGTAATTTTATTTCTTTTCTTTATTGAAAATTGTGTCTAAAATGCTTCACTTTCCTTTTTTCTTCATCAGGAGTACCCCACATCTTCTTCTTCATGATGCTGTATCCCTTTTCTGCTACTACTTATTCTTTACAAAGATTATTTTCCAAAACTGTCTGTCAGCTAAGCACTTGGCTCAGCAACCCTCCTCCCACACCTACAGCAGCACCTTTCTCCATGCCTTAAACAAAAGTTATTATCTCTCTTCTTATGATCCTTATCTCCGTTTGCCCAATTTGGAATCGGCATCCCTCCACCCAATGTCCCCCTATTTGCATCGCTCCTCACCAGCAGGCCGACATCATGCTATGTTGGAAGGGAGCGTTTGCCCAACGTTGGGCCACGTTAATCATATGTTGGAAGGGAGCATTGCCCAACGTTGGGCCCACATAAAAACAACAACATTGGGCCGACATAATTTTGTCCCTCAGCCCTGCTTTTGGTGTTCCCATCTCCTTCTGCTGTTCCTTTTGTTCTGTTGCTTCCTGATCTGTTCAGTGTTCTATCTCTTCCATGAGACTTGACTTTGTATACAAAAAATACTTTCCATATTGTTACGGATTCGTCACTTCCGCCTTTGTTGTCATGATATACTTGTAGGATTTTTAGTTTCACGTAATATTGTTGTTAAGATTTCTGCGTGAAATGGAGATGACTTTAGTAAAAGGTAAAAATAAATGTTTGTGGAGGAAAAAGAATTCAAAAATTCAAAAAAAAGAAATCTCACTCAATTCAGCTATGTGAGTTTTGTGGCCCAATTACATGAGGCATTACGAGAGCGATGTATTTGTATACAAGTACAGATACATTCAAAGTACACCGCCCTTATGCCAAATAATTAAATATCCTCCAGCGCGGCATTGCTGGGGTGCCTCCGGCACCCGGCAATACCGCCGTGCAGCTCATAGAAACTGTATTTGGAGGGAGAGGTGCACAATATTTGATTGATTAATTGTATAATTAAAATCAATAAAAGATTGTCATAAAATATTTTCTTAATCAATTGGCTGATAGCATAACTAAACCACTAGTGCTTCATCCAAAGATGTAACTTTTAGAAATTTAATTAAATAAGTCATTAATTAAAAAAAAATAAAAAAAATTCATTAATCAATAAATAATTAATCGATTAATTGATTAATCAATAAATCAAAAATACCCTTTACAGACAAATCACTTGGTCATTGTCATGTCCAAATATCAGCTTCCTAGCTCAAAAGGTGCCTGAGATATTGCCCAGATGAGAAAGATAATAACTAAATGATTAATAATGAAAATAAATAAATAATAATCAAAAATAAATAAATAATTAATCAATTGGCTAATAGAACACATAAACCACTACCATTTCATCCGAATCTGTAACTTAAAAAAAAAATTTTTTTAGTCATTAATCGAATCTAATAATTAAATAATGAATCGATTAATTGATTAATCAATAAATCAAAAATAGCCTTTACAGCTAAATCACTTGGGCATTGGCATGCCCAAATATCAGCTTCCTAAGTCAAAAGGTGCCTGAGATAATGCCCAGAAGTGAAAGGTAATGTAAAAGTACTTAATTAATCGCTAATAATTAAATAACTAATCAATCAATTGATTAAACAAAACATAACGTTTTTGACAAAGTACTTGCTCACTATTGTGCCGAAATCTCAGCTTCCTATCTCAAAGGATTGAATCCTGGTGTTGGCTTAGTGGTTAGAGTGCTGGCTTAGGATCCTAGGATCCTGGGTTTGAATCCCGGTCGATCGCTGAATTAACACCAGGAGGGTTGACTCGGCCTGTCATCCTTCTGAGGTCAGCAAATTGAGTACCAGTTCACTGGTAATTTCCTGTGTGCCGCAAGAGGCAATTAACAGGGTTGGCGGCAGGAAGGGCATCCAGCTGTAAAACGTTGCTTCAAAAAGGGGACCACGGTGCCCGAAAAAGGCCAACCCCTGCTCTGCAGGGAAAAATGGCCTCCAAAGGTGGTTCTTTTTCTTCTTCTAGCTCAAAGGATGGCTGAGATATTGCCCAGACAAACAAGAAAGAAAGAAAGAAAACAAACAAACAACCAGAGTGAAAACTAAGTACTAACATACTATTTCATACAAACATACTATTTCAGCGTGCGTCATTGCCGAGCCCCCTTCGGTGCCCGGCAATGACGTTATGCAGCGCCTGGAGAAGGCATAAGAAAGGAGCGGTGTACAATAATGTATTTTTAATGATGTAGACTTCTTTTTCAGGACCTGCGTATCATGCTATTTTACAATGAGGAGATGCTTCGGTATATTCTTGCAAATAACTAACATAAGGCTAAACTATGACCAAATAAATCAGACATGACTGCAATATATGAAGTCAAATGCAATGTCGTGCAAAAGAACCAATAATTTGTGTCTTTCTCTGCAATCTTTGGTGGAATGGATTTGATGTATAGTTGTGCACTATTAAAGAAAAGGCAAAAACAAAATGTTTATTTTCTTGATGTTTAACAGGGCTTACCGTTGCTACGCAGACCTTCGAAAACTGTGAAGATGAAGCCCGGTTCGATCAGGTGGGTTGCATTTACTTTTCTGTTTGACTATCGATGCTTTGCCTTTGCTATTATTGTGGCTTTGTGGCCATATAAATATAGACTTTTGTTCACAAATAAAATTAATCGGTGATGTATCCAATGCAGACTTGGCATGAAAGTTATTTTACACCTCTGTTTTAGATATATCTGGGGCATTCTAAAGGTGTGTGTGTGTGTGTGTGTGTGTGTGTGTGTGTGTGTGTGTGTGTGTGTGTGTGTGTGTGTGTGTGTGTGTGTGTGTGTGTGTGTGTGTGTGTGTGTGTGTGTGTGTGTGTGTGTGTGTGTGTGTGTGTGTGTGTAGATAGGAATGTGGTGTGTGTTTATGTATATATATCTGGATCTTCACCAACAGCTCGTATCCGGATTCGGATCTCCTTGAAATGTATAAGATCTGTCCTTGTCATACACCCAACCTGCCCACCAAATTTCGTCCGAATCCGTCCATAACTTTTTGAGATATCCTGCTCAGACAGACAAACAGTCAGACAGTGGTGAAACAACCTCCCTACACCTTAGGCAACCGAGGAAATAGCAATAAATTTATTAAACATAATGGAAGGCATAATGGGGATACTTTTGATTGTATCATTAATTTTCTAATTGCAATATACTGAATATACCATAGTTGGTATTGCTCATGCCATTGTCGGTACGAATCAACATTTTGATTACCCATTAAAATTGAGACTGGTTGAATGGCACTTTGTTTTTCAACTTCCCCAAAAGAGATGCATATTCTGTTAAATTTAGACCATAATTAATGTTGCCCGATTTACTGTTGGATACTCAAGTGCTATTAAAGCAGCTTATTAGCTTCCCTGTTATCCAGCTAGCATCCTTGTTTTGAGAGTTCATGACACGGCTGATATGACTCGCATGGCCAAAACCTACTAAGTTCCTGCCAGTTGTTGATATTAAGTAGGTTTTTAAAAATGCTTTGATTTACATTAAAATGGATTTATGTGAATGCTTTCTATGAAATTAAATTGTAAGCAGCAATAAAAAAATAGATGAACAAAAACAAGCAAACAAATAAACAAGAAAGATGTCATGCACAGCACAACAAACAACAACATGCATTTTAAGGCCATTTTCCCTGCTAGAGCGGGGGTTAGCCTTGTGGTCCCCATGACGATCTTCTCCATTTTGCCCTATTTTCTGCATCTCTCCTTGTTAACCCCCTTGCCCGCATTTCTTCTTCCACCATCTTTAGCCAAGTCTTTCTCGGTTTTCCACGTCCTCTACTTCCTTCTACATTCATTTCCATCACTCTTCTCAACCAGTCACTTTCATCCTTCCTCAACACATGACCAAACCATCTCAACCTGTTCCTCTTCACAGCATCAATCACAGGCTCTATTCCCATCATCTTTCGCAATTCATCATTTGTCTTCCTCTCTCTCAACGACACTCCGCACATCCACCGAACCATTCGCATTTCCACCCTTTCCAGCCTTCGTTGCTGCTCTACATTCATGACCCATGTCTCGCTCCCATAAATCATAACACTTCTCACACATGCAGCATACACCTTTCCCTTCAGCTTCAACGACACTCCCCTCATCATCAGCATGCCACTCAGTTCCCGAAACTTCTTCCATGCACATCTCACTGTAGCAACCTTTGCCGAGTCTGATCGACCTTCTCCATTCAGCATGTCTCCGAGGTAGCAAAATGTTTTCACACCTTCAAGCCGTCTCCAAGATCCAACTCAACATTTCCTCCATCTGCAGCTCCCTCTGTGCACACCTTACATTTGAATGTAGCTGCCACACTGGTTAATGACCCTCTCAGACCACTACATTTTTGATGAACCCACTCTCAGCGCACATTGTACATTGAATGGAGTTCACTCCGACACCCTTCCTGCACACGGCACATGGCCACTTCCCAGTGCTTTCCACCTCCACATTCTTTACCACTTGCCATCACCTTCGTCTTTCCTATATTCACCTTCAGACCTTTTGACTCCATACATTCCTTCCACTTGTTCATCTTTTCCTTCAGTCCATCCATACTTTCTGCAATGAACACCAGTTCATCTGCACACAACAACTCCCACGGTAAACCCTCCTTTACGTTCTCAGCCAGCACCTCCATCACAGCTACAAATAGTAGTGGACTTAGTACCGACCCCTGATGCACTCAAACCTTCACCTCAAACTCACCACTGTTCCTGTCCTTCGTCCTTACAGCTGTGCGCGCTCTTTTGTACATTGCCATCACTACTCTGATCAACCATTCCTCCACTTCTAACTTCCTCAGTGCCCATGTCAATACTTTGCGTGGAACCCTATCAAATGCTTTCTCCAGATCAACAAACCCAAGAAACAACTTCTTCCTCTTCTCCATGTACTTCTCCTGCAACTGCCTCACAATAAAGAGTGCGTCTGTCGTTCCTCTTCCTGGCATAAATCCAAACTGCATTTCGTCGATCTTCACCTTCTTCCTTATCCTCCCCTCCAACACCTTTTCCAATACCTTCATTCCATGCTCCAATAACTTTATCGCTCAGTACAAGCCACACTCCAGAGGGTCGCCTTTCCCCTTGTATAGAGGGACGAGGGTACTCAGTTCCCAATCCACTGGAATGCGGCCTTCTTTCACCACCAGATTACAGATCTCTGTCATTCTCTTCACACCCAAACTTCCTGCTGCTTTCAACATATCTCCCACAACTCCCGGCGGGCCTCCCGCTTTTTCTACTCTTCATTGCTTTTATCGCTTCCTCAACTTCCTTCTCAGTTATCTTCTCTGCCGGTCCTAAAACTGGGTTACTCTCTATGTTGCCATCCCATTCATTCTCTGAATTCAACAGCATTTCCATATATCTTTTCCATCTTCCTTTAATTCCATCTGGGTCCACAACGATTTGTCCCACTTCATCCTTCAAGCAACTCACCCCCATCACATCACACCTCTCTTTTGCTATCTGCTTTGCAATCCTGAATACCGCTCTCTGACCCTCTTCCGAATCCAAGCGTTCTCCGAACATTTTCCTACATGCCTCCTGCACCTTTGCTACCTCTTTCTTTGCAGCCTTCTTGGTTGCATTATAACTTTCATGCTCTGCTTTTTCTGCTCCCGTACCCTTCACCTTCTGCCACTCCTTGAACTTCTTCCTCTTCTCGTCAATCCTCTTTCCAACTTCATCATCCCACCACCATGTTTCCGAGTGCTTCGGTGGTCCTTTTGTCCATCCACATACTTCACCAACGGCTCCCAACAGACTATCTTTCATTGACCTCCAACCACGTTCAAGCTCAACCACATCATCTTCTACCCTACTCAGCCTCTCTTTTAATGCCTCCCTTACTGTCACCTCTTTCAACCTCCACACCTTCATTCTCGGTTGGTACTTCACCCGCCGAGCTCTCCTCGCACCTTTCACCCTTATGTCACAGACAACCAAGTGGTGCTGTGAAACAGCCTCCTCCCCCGGGACCACCTTTGTGTCCCGGAGGTGCCCGCTATCTCACCTACGCACCATCAGGTAGTCAACGGTTGTCGTCGACCCCCCCTGAAGTGAATGTAACAAGCTTATTATCCCCTTTCTGGAACTGAGTATTACAAATCAACAAATCAGCTCCATCAGCAAACTCCAAAATCCTTTCACCTTCTCCATTTCTCACACCATGTCCGTAACCCCCATGAACTCCCTCGAAATTGTCCATACTCCTTCCCACATGTCCATTTAGGTCTCCTCCAACCACAACAACTTCCTCATCTTTCACGTTTTCCATCAGCTCTCTATCGCGCACCAGAACTTGTCCTTCTCTTCATCGCTCCGACCAACCTGCGGAGAACATCCCGAGATGACGTTCACCAAGAGCTTTCCAATCATCATTTTCACCATCATCAACCTATCACTCACTCTAGTCACACTCACCACACTGTCTACAAACTCCTCAGAAAACAGGACACCAACACCATTCATGCCCTCAAGGCACCCTTGCCACACAAACTTGTATTTCTGTCCCTGCCTCCCCTTCACCATTCTCACACCACTTCCCTTCCATCTCGTCTCTTGCACACAACATATGTCCACTCTTCTTCTGACCAATACTTCCACCACTTCTCCTGATCTCCCTGTCATTGTCCCTACATTCCATGCCCCAAACCTCTGAAACCGATCTCCACTTTGGGCTGTACCCTGCCCATATGTAGTTGTAATTGTCATGGTTCTCTTTTTGAGGCAATGTTTTCTTAATGGCCGGATGCCCTTCCAGACGCCAACCCTCTTAGTTGCCTCTTACGACACGCAGGGATACGGTGTACCTATTCTTACCAGGGTACACACCGGGATAAAGCTATGAATAAAACCAAACTGGTTTAATCCCGAACAAATAAACGGAGAATGAAATCAATAATAACTATCTACAATAAAGTAAAAAAAAAAAGCACGATACTTGCAAACAAATTTGACCTTACAAATAAATTGGTGGTTGAATTTGATGACCAAATATGCAAATCCTCTTCGAATTTCAAGTCAATAAGATGAAAATGTTACGATTTTAGAAGTTTGGCCTATATTGACCTTTTGACCTTTAGTCCTCAAAAATTATAATTGGCGGTTGAATTCATTGACACTAGTGATATACCCGTGCTACACACGGGTGGGAGGCCAGAAGCAAACGGGCAATGCAGATATGGCGAATGCTAAAGCATGAAACCAATAAATTCCACATTCCTGTAGCACCTTCAGTCGCACATCAGACATGGACAGCAAGTTCGTGAATGACTTCCATGAAAAACGTACCCGTTCGCAAACAAACGGGAATGTTCACACATAGAAACATCGATCGTGGGACTGTGGCGAATCTGCATATGGCGATCCGCGAAGTTCACTTTCAGAAAGTAGAAACCATCACGGCATGTCGTCATTCACTTGAACTCGATATCTCTTTTTTCATTCCAAACAACATATCTCCAATCACAAATTAATCACAAAATAAACTTTTAACAACATTGTTAATGTTTCCTTCATTGTAAAAACTACCAAATCAACAGTTAAAAGGATTTTGAGCCGATAGCTGTTACAGCCTTGGCAAGATCGACTGTTAGCGTATACACCGCCAAAATAGCTATGTGGAATTCTCTCATGTAGATTCAACCCGTGTCCTTATAAGTTATCCGTGGATATCCGTGTCCTTATAAACTATCCGTGGATATCCGTGTCCTTATAAACTGCCCGTGTCCTATATAAACTGTCCTACATTTGAACTTTCGCCGAGGTCATTATTTACTTTTAATGATGTTTTTAATATGAATCGAAGAAGATAATTGGTTTTGAGTCGTCCTTTCCGCATATCATGGGATTGTGAGTTGGAGAAACGGCCATGATGGCGGGGGGGGGGGGGGGGGGGGGGGATGGAATTCTCCCAAGCAGGGATTCAACCCGTGTCCTTATAAAAGGTCTTTGTCCGAGGTCATCGAGTCTGTGCAGCGAGGTCACCGAGTCCGTGCAGCTGTTTGTGTAGCACCCGGGAATACAACATCGTCACAATGAAAACATCGTCACAATGAAAACATCGTCACAATGAACGTTATGCGAACGTGTATGTTATGCGGGAGTCAAAACCTGAGAATGCTGGAGACCAAAGCTGAAATTGGGAAAACCAAATAGCCTATTTTACTCCTGGAGATCCCAGGATTACCCACCCAAAATATCGTTGTGATCGGTTCAGCAGTTTTTACGGTACCTTCGAATGGACAGACAGACAGACAGACAGACAGACAGACGGACATTTGGCGAATTATAGTAAGATGATATGCAAATTCTCTTCAAATTTCCAGTCGATTTTTTGGGAAGTTGATGATTTTAGAAATATGGCCTTTGTTGACCTTTTGACCTTTAGACATTAAAAATAATTGTAAAAAAAAAAAAAAAAAAAAAAAAAAAAAAAATTAAAAACAAATCCTGCTCAAATTTCAAATCAATCAGATGAAAATTGAGGATTTCAGAAATGTCACCTAAGCTGTTCATCTTTGGCCTATGTTGACCTTTTGGCCATTGTTGACACACAAATATAATTGGTGGTTGAATTAAATGACCAAATATGCAAATCCTCTTCAAATTTCAAGAGCATCAGATGAAAATTGACAATTTTAGAAATACGGCCTATTATGTTGACCTTTTGGCCTATGGTGACCTCAAAAATAATTGGTGGTTGAATTCAGTGACCTGATATGCAAATGCTCTTCAAATTTTAAGTCAATCGGTTGATGTTATGGCAGATTGAAAATTGAGGATTTTAGAAATCTGACTGAAGTTGTTGACCTTTGGCCTAGTTGAGCATTTGAACTCGAAATCAATAGGCTTCTTGCTTCTTGACTTCTTGATTTATGACCAATCTACCATTTGGTGAAGTTTTCTGAAGATTGGTTTAAAATTGTGACGTCTAGGTGATTGACATACAAACAGACAAACAGACAGACAGACAGACAGATAGATAGATAGACAGACAGAACAACACACGGTACCAACCAATATACTTGAAAAATGTTCGATTTTCACAAGTAATAAACGACATCAAAACAATAGCAGCAGATGTGGTCCTGCATGCCAGACGCAGCACTGTACAGAATGGAGAGAAACACTTGCAGTGAAGTGTAACGTCTCCTGTGAAGGCACCGCTGGGTGAACGTGCTCTCGCCCAGCATAAGAGATGCAAAGTGAGGAGGAATTGTGTGACAGATTATGCATGTTATTATAATGCCTGGCACTGTGATGTGTTGCACACACTTCAGGCTAATGCGCATTGAATCCGTGCTGCAGGAAGTGAGAATTACAAAAATGCTGAACAAAGCTGTGGAACGTGGCTTTTCTTACTGCACTGTGGGATCTATTTGCTCGATATACTCAGAGTTAGTTCGTGGTTATTTTAACTCGACAACCTAAATTCCACAATGCACATTGAATATCATTTCTGGGATGGTTCAGCAAGCATAAATTACCCAGAAACACTTATCATAACAGAACTGTAATCGGTAGAGTAAGGTATTAGATTAGCGTGACAATTATCTCTATATAATTCCAGCTGTGTGTGTGTGTGTGTGTGTGTGTGTGTGTGTGTGTGTGTGTGTGTGTGTGTGTGTGTGTGTGTGTGTGTGTGTGTGTGTGTGTGTGTGTGTGTGTGTGTGTGTGTGTGTGTGTGTGTGTGTCTGTCTGTCTGTCTGTCTGTATGCGACCGCTGTTTCTCGACAACTACCGGTCCGATATACTTGAAACTTGCCAGGTATATTGCTGGGGACCCGAGGATGTGCCTTTTCAAGGTTTGAAATTAATCGGACAAGTGGTTCCCAAGGTATGGTCACCGTACTCGCAAGCCGTTCGCTTTGGCTTTGCGAATGAACCAAACCATTTCATGTAAATAGAGGGGGGGGGGGGGGGTTCTGTGGTCGTTACTGCCACGTGGTTTCAAAGTTTTTTTTTGTTGTTGTTGTTTGCACGCATGTTTTTTTGCATGCACGTACGGGCAAGCACGTATGGGCAAGCACGTACGTGCGGGCACGCCCTAGTAATTCAAAATCTAACTTCTGTGTGTGTGTGTGTGTGTGTGTGTGTGTGTGTGTATATATACTAGCAGAAGTACCCGGCATTGCCGGGCGGGGGAGGGGAGGGGGAGGGGGAAGGGAGGGGAGGGGAACGGGGGGAGAGCGAGCCCCTTGGTAAAGCGAGCGATTTTTTTTTTTCATAGCGTCATAGCGATTTGTTTTTGTCATAGCGTTTCATAGCGTCATAGCGTCATATTGTTCATAGCGTCATAGCTTCATAGCGTTTCATAGCGTCATAGTTTCATAGCGTCATAGCGATTTTTTTTTTTCATAGCGTCATAGCGTTCATAGCGTCAATGCGTTCATAGCGTCAATGCGTTCATAGCGTCAATGCGTTCATAGCGTCATCACGTGATCACTCTGAGCGAATCAGCGCCCACCTCCTCTGATTCCGTTGATTCTGTGTGCTGAAATGCGCTGAGGTAAATATGAATAAAAAATATGGATCGTCAAATATTTTGAGTTCAGCCATGTTTGTCCCAGGCTCAATGGCCATGTCTATGTCAAATATCAAGCACGTACGCCTCTCCGTTTAGGAGTCTATCGGTAACATTACACACACACACACACACACACACACACACACACACACACACACACACACACACACACACACACACACACACACACACACACACTGTGTTTTATATATATATAGATATATACACCTCACCACCAAGTAATTTAAAACACCTCACAGCCATAAAACACGTAATAAAAACACCTCACCACCACGAAATTGAAAACACCTCACAGCCATAAAACGAAATAAAAACACCTCAGCCTTAAAACACGAAATAAAAACCCCTCACAGCCATAAAACACGTAATAAAAACACCTCACCGCCATAAAACACGGAATTCAAAACATCTCATCACCACATATTTAAAAACACCTCACCAACACGTAATTATAAATACCTCACCACCACGTGATTCAAAACCACCACAACGTTATTAAAAACACTTCACAACCACGGAAACAAAAGTTTGAGGGAGTCGTTAAGTGACAACACAGACACTGCCCAGATGTGTAGATATCTATCTATAATTCCAGTAATCTCTGTGTGTATGTTTGTATGTCTGTATGTCTGTGACCGCTGTTTCTCGACAACCACGGGTCCGATATACTTTAAACTTGCCAGGTATATTGCTGGGGACCCGAGGATGTGCCTTTTCAAGGTTTCATATTAATCGGACAAGTAGTTACCGAGCTATGTCCAAAAAACGATTCAACCAATCAGAGAGCAGCGAGCTATCACGTGTGCCGAACGTGCCGAACAGACTCTGCCTCGGACGGCACATTTGAGAGCGTATTCATTTATTTCACGTTGGCAAACTATGTTGGCGTTAAACTATGTTTTAAAACTAATTAAAACTAATTTGCGATTCTTTCGCTTTCCTGCGCGTTTGTGCACGCTATGGCGATTTCTTTACCAAACTCCGCAAGCCGTTCGCTTTGGACCAAACCATTTCATGTAAATAGAGGGGGGGGGATTGTCACCGTACTCGCAAGCCGTTCGCTTTGGACCAAACCATTTCATGTAAATAGAGGGGGGGGGGATATAATTTTAGATATATATATAGTACGGGCATGCCCTAGTATAGACAAATGACTGTACCCGAGTTGCAGTTTTGTCATGGTTTAAACCAATCATAATTCAAACAATAATTTAAAATATTCAATATTCAAATGTAATTCAAACAATAATTTAAAATATTCAATATTCAAATGTATTTGTAATATACGTGATATCACATCTTATAAACAATTGAAGGTGAAAAAAAAAAATTTCCCCCCAAAAATAAATAATAATAATTCGAAAAATTTTTCCAAAAAAAAATACCCTTAGGACATACCGACGGGAGAGATATGTGCATACCAGAAGTTTGGTACGATTTCACAAAAGTTTGAGAAAGTAGTTCAGTGACAACACAACACAAGACAGACACTGCACAGATATACTGTATATATATATATATATATACACACACACACACACACACACACAGACTTGGCATTTAATAAGGAATTTTTTTTTTTGTGAGGGTGAACTTACTTTTCAAGATGTCTTAGAACCAAAAGTTCATTGGAATTATTTTGAAATTATTCTAGATTTTCTTAATGTGACCTTTAAAAGAAACAAAAAACAACATTTGACATTTCGAAACAAATAAATTGATCCTTGAAAGTGATGTGAACTGATATCGAACTCAATTCATGGACAGCACTGTGTTAAACTTCTGTACGTTTTGCAGAAGTATCTCTTTATTTTGCACATTAGCCAAATTTTTTTTTAACAAAAACAAAAGTGAAATTACGACTGGCATTACCGACAGTAAAATTACAGTTCAGTACTTCGTGTAACCCCCACGAGCATTCAGGCGAGCACGTACACGTTGACGCATGCTGTTCACGAGATTTGCCAAGGTTTGGACAGGAAATCGCTTGCCATGCAGTGACAATAGCCTGCTGCAATTCACGCACAGAGGTCGGCTGCTGGTCCAAGTGGTCGATTTGATGCGTTAATTCTGCCCACAAGTTCTCTATCGGATTAATATCCGGGGACATGGCAGGCCATGCGAGCACGATGAGCCGTGCATTGTCATCTTGGAAGACAAAGTTTCCTCGAAAGGCTGCATGAGCAAATGGAAGCAATGTTTCTTCCAGAATGCCCCTGTACTTGAACTGGTTCAGGTTTCCATTCAGAACAACCAGGTCAGTTTTGCCCCCTGCATGAAAAGCAGCCCAAACGGTCACCCCACCACCTCCAGCTTGGACTCTTGGCACTATACAATCTTTGTTGTAGGCTTCATGCACTTGTCTGCGCACTCGGACGCGGCCATATTGACAACAGACAAGAAATCTAGACTCGTCACTGAAGATCACATGATTCCAGTGTCCTGGCTGCCATTGACGGTGCTCTCTGGCCCACTGCAATCGGCGCTGGCAGTGTTGTCTTGTCAGGCGTGGCTTTCTCAGGGGACGCCTGGCACGATAGCCTGCTTGAACCAGTCGTTGGTTGACTCGCCTTCTGGATACAGGCACATTTGTCAGTTGCTGCCACTCAGCCCTAAGCCGATTAGCTGACTTGGTACGGCCATTGCGGACTAACCGGTGCAGGTGGCGATCATCTCTCCTTGTGGTTCTGCGGGGACGTCCTGGCCTCGGTATTGGAGTAGGGACACCCCTCTGAGCATTTCGTTTCAGGATCTTTGACACCTGACCTTGAGTGATGCCATACTGCCGAGCAATAGCACGCTCTTTCATGCTGTAATTTCGTAAAGCCACCACTCCATGACAAACAGCATTGTCGAGTTGACGGACCATCTCCAGAGGAAGCGGCAATAACTTTTGGAGATGTGCAGCAGTTGTTTTCCACTAATACAGAACGCAACAACCCTTGTATACCCGACTGTGAAGCCAATCGTCAAATGCACCTGTCCGTACATTTTACCACGCCACCTGTGAAATAATCCTGTTGTTGACTTCTTGCTGCGACAGACAATCAGTGACATGGTTCTTTTAACAAATAAATCACCAAAGTGTAAAAGAAACTCACCAGATTGATATACTGAGTTGAGAAAGTAAACCCAAGTCAAGAAAAAAAAAAATTCCATATTAAATGCCAAGTCTGTATTTATATATATATATATTTATTATATATATATATATATATACGTATATATATATATATATATATATATATATATATATATATATATATATATATACACATGTAT